>NC_089845.1:169847667-170172667 GCF_035609145.1 Eleutherodactylus coqui
AGAGGAAAGGAGTATGAGGGCCCTGGTGTAAAAAGTGATGCTAAAGTTCCCATCTGACAGTGCTAGTGGCAGAAGACGCAGATCAGAGGGCCAACTAGCAGGGGAGGCGTGGGGATCAGGCAGCATGTCCAGCGCAGGAAGGGAAACACCCTCCAAGGCCTTTGCCAGCTTTATGGCTCCCCAGCCAGACTGTGTCACCACTCCCCAGTCAAGGCTGTGTCGGAGGGAGCACTGTAAATAATTGTGAGGGAGTACACCATTCTCCATGATCCCTCTGCTCCATACAACTATTGGGTGTCAAAGCTGGACACATGGCACAAACTTGCGCTGTACGCCCTGGAGGTGCTGGCCTGCCATGCCGCTAGCGTGTTGTCAGAGAGGGTGTTTAGTGCAGCTGGGGGGATTATCACAGATAAGCGTACCCGCCTGTCAACTGACAGTGCCGACATGCTTACACTAATTAAGATGAACAAAGGCTGGATTTCCCCAGACTTCTCTTCTCCACCAGTTGAAAGCAGCGGATCATAAAGATTTTTTTTGCTCCAACAGGAGAAATATGCATCCTCTCTCACCCAATAAAAGGGGAGAAGTAGCTTGGTCTATCCCTCTCGGATTCCTACTTCTCCTCCTCCTCCTCCTCATCCTCCTCCTCCTAAAACAGCATGTCATCACGCTGAACTGCCAATTTTTTTTGCGGGCCAAAAGGCTCTGTTAAAACCAAGTTTTTCAGAGGGCTGCCTCCAGGCTCTGTTACAAATTAAGCAACAACAACCTCTATTTTTAAAAAATGTTTATGGGTTTCACCTGCCGTTGGGGTAAACCAATTTTTCAGGGGTACACTTGCACTCTTGGTACACCAATTTTTCAGGCCTTGGCCTATACTCTCGGTAACCAAATTTTTTCAGGGGTTCGCCTATACTCTTGGTACACCAATGTTTCAGAGGTTCGCCTATACTCTTGGTACACCAATGTTTCAGGGGTTCACCTATATGCTTGCTACATAAAGGTTTGAGGGGTTTGCCTATATGCTTGCTACAGAAATGTTTGAGGGGTTCGCCTATACTCTTGCTACAGAAATGTTTCAGAGGTTCGCCTATACTCTTGGTACACCAATGTTTCAGGGGTTCACCTATATGCTTGCTACATAAAGGTTTGAGGGGTTTGGCTATACTCTTGGTACAGAAATGTTTGAGGGGTTTGCCTATACTCTTGCTACAGAAAGGTTTCAGGGTTTCACCTTTACTCTTGCTACAGAAATGTTTGAGGGGTTTGCCTATGCTTTTGCTGCAGAAATGTTTGAGGGGTTCGCCTATACTCTTGCTACAGAAATGTTTGAGGGGTTTGCCTATACTCTTGCTACAGAAAGGTTTCAGGGTTTCACCTATACTCTTGCTACAGAAATGTTTGAGGGGTTCGCCTATGCTCTTGCTGCATAAATGTTTCAGGGGTTCGCCTATACGCTTGCTACAGAGAGGTTTGAGGGGTTTGCCTATGCTTTTGCTGCAGAAATGTTTGAGGGGTTCGCCTATACGCTTCCTACAGAAATGTTTGAGGGGTTCGCCTATACGCTTGCTACAGAGAGGTTTGAGGGGTTTGCCTATGCTTTTGCTGCAGAAATGTTTGAGGGGTTCGCCTATACGCTTGCTACAGAAATGTTTGAGGGGTTCGCCTATACGCTTGCTACAGAGAGGTTTTAGGGGTTCGACTATACGCTTGCTACAGAGAGGTTTGAGGGGTTTGCCTATACTATTGCTACAGAAAGGTTTGAGGGGTTTGCCTATGCTTTTGCTGCAGAAATTTTTCAGGGGTCTGCCTATACACTTGCTACAGAAATGTTTGAGTGGTTCGCCTATACTCTTGGTACAGAAATGTTTGAGGGGTTTGCCTGTACTCTTGCTACAGAAATGGTTCACGGGTTCACCTATACACTTGCTACAGAACGGTTTGAGGGGTTCGCATATACTTTCGGTACAGAAATGTTTCACGGTTTCGCCTATACACTTGCTACAGAAATGTTTCAGTGGTTCACCTATACTCTTGGTACAGAAATGTTTGAGGGGTTCGCCTGTACTCTTGCTACAGAAATGGTTCACGGGTTCACCTATATACTTACTACAGAACAGTTTTAGGGTTTCGCCTATACTCTTGCACAGAAATGTTTTAGGGTTTCGCCTATACTCTCGGTACAGAAATGTTTCAGGGGTTTGCCCATGCTCTTGCTACAGAAAAGTTTCAGGAGTTTGCCTATACTGTGGGTGCACAAATGTTTCCCATTGCGGTGTTCAGCTATCTGACACATACACAGACTGAACTAGGCAGAAGTGTGGGCAGAGGCCGAGGTCATGGGTGGGGTGAAACTCTGCCATGTTTAGGCACTCTAATTTCTACATGTTTAGAACTGTCTTTGGGTTTCATGGGTTCGCCTATGCTGTGGGTGCACAAAGGTTTCCCATTGCAGTGTTCAGCTGTCTGACACATACACAGAATGAATTGTGTGGGTACACACGGGTTTACCATAGTGATGTAACTGACAGCACATTGGGTCCACAAGATGGAAGCTGGGACCGATTTAATGAGACATTCACAGCAGTACTAGCATCCGAGTCCGCTTTATGCCCACGATTGCTGAGGGTGTGGGCAGAGGCCAAGGTCCTGGCCGGGGTGCCACAATGCCAGGTTTGGCCAGTTGAATTTCTTCGTGGTTCATCCAGTCTTTGGAGCGATGAAAGGAATCATAAGTGACGGCACCTTGGGTCACACAAGGTGGAGGCTGAGACCGAGCCTGACCCTGGGCCCGCTCACATGCTTCCCACACAGACTATTGCGGATCCTACTTCGTTCATGGTTTCTCGGCCTTATTATGCCACCTCCTCCTTTTGCTTGGGGTCTGGAGATCATGTATTTGCTCTCGTGTTACCACAGTTATCTGAGACACTGGTTTGGACCAATCAAAGAAAGCGTAACTGATTTAATGAGACATTCACAGCAGTACTGGCATCCGAGTCCGCTTTATGCCCACGATTGTTGAAGGTATGGGCAGATGCCAGGGTCCTGGGGGGGGGGGGTGCAACTGTGCCAGGTTTGGCCAGAGGAATTTCTACAGAAAGGTTTCAGGGGTTCACCTATACTCTTGCTACTGAAAGGTTTTCATGGGGTTCACCTATACTGTGGGTACAGAAGGGTTTCCCATTGCGGTGTTCAGCTACGTGACACATACACAGAATGAATTGTGAGACATACAGAAGGGTTTCCCATTGCGGTGTTCAGCTATCTGACACATACACTGAATGAATTGTGTGGGTGCACATGGGTTTTCAATAGCGATATAACTGACGGCAGTATTAGCATCCGAGTCAACTTTATGCCCACGTTTGTTATGCCTGGTAGTGCGCATTAGGCTTTCGATAGAATCTCGGCTGCATAACAGGTCAACTCATTGTACACTGCCTGTTTTTGGGTGTCCGCTGATGTATAATGCCCTGAGTGGTAAACAGCCGGATTGGTTTAGTTGTGATAAACGCACGTGTCCCTGGGGATCAGCACTGGTTGGCATGTATTATCTCTCGTGTTACAACTTACCAAAGTTATCCGAGATACTGGATTGGAGCATTCACAGGAAGCGTAACTGATTTCATGAGACTTTCACAGGGTCACTGTATACCTGTGGTGGCTACTTTTGCAACACCTCCTGCTTCAAACCAATCTTTGGTGTTAGTATGTGCTGCTGCATTGTGGAGATGTGTAGAAGTGCTGGCACCTGCGTCCCCTTTATGCCCACGTTTGCGGCTCCTGACAATTTTGTGATGGAGGTGGCACGGGATTGGAATTATGATCGTACGTCAATTTATCATCAACTGTCATCAGCATTGTGGGCTATTGCCCACACTTTCAAAAAGGGTTGCTGCCTGGCCCTGCCAACCCTCTGCAGTGTGTGTCTCCGGCTCCTCCTCATCACAGACGCACTTATAAATTGACATGAAGTGTGGCTATGAATCGAGCATGTGGCATGAGGCTAGCTGAATGCTGCACAGGGAAGATTTTGTGTACGCTGTGGACGCAGGGTCGTGCGGGGGATTGGACAGCAAGGGCAAAATGTAACCCAGGAGAAGAGGCAGCGGTGTCACCCGCAGGCAGTGATTGTCCTTGGTTGCACCTAGTGTGGTGCTTAGCTAACATGTGCCAGCGTGTGTGCCGTGCTGCTTATGGTCTGTCCTAAGAAAATTATTAGGAGGGTGACCACCAGGCTCTTGCCCCCAATTTGGCTTAAGAGTGCGACCTGGGAGCCTCAAGTGCAGTCATGCATGCTGCACCTGCTGTTCCCCATCCATTTCTGTGGTGTTTCCATGACTTTCTGATGTTTTCAGGTGTTTCACACACCCTCCCCTATGTGGAGCATCGGTCAGCTTGAAAAATGCTCGAGTCACCCATTGACTTCAATGGGGGTTCGTTACTCGAAACGAGCTCTCAAGCATTACGAAAAGTTCGAGTCGAGCAACGAGCACCTGAGCATTTTGGTAATTGCTCATCTCTACTAAATATGAATTCTCTTAAAGTGACAGTACTGGATTACTTCTATGATTTCTCACTACCCAAAATAACGCAGCAGTAATGACATCAGCTTCATATCTTCTTCTATTGGGAGCAACAGGACACTTGACAATTTACATGAATTTGCAGCATAACCGTTGCATGTGTATATTTTTCCATAGGCTCCGAGCTCTCATGCCCCATCTTACACACAGAATGGTACCATGTCATTGGTATATTCTTGCAGAGGTCATTATACCATAATGGCAGATCAATCCTTGCATCACATCAGTTCTCAACTACCGCCTCCTGACTAGGTGCCTTTCTGCACCCTTAATGAGAAGGTAAATCAGTTACATAACATCACACATACTACAACATAACCACATTACACTACAAAAACATATGACTACCCTGCAAGAGATCACATTAAACTATAGCACCAAACAGAAATTACGCTAGAGATACTTCTTTTCATGCACCCCATCAGGTCCTTGAACCCTCACACTGGTCAGGGATTTTACGCAGTCTTTGGGAACAAGTGCACTCACATCGATGCTGCTTTCAGTCCATGCCGCTGTCTTCCACTTCAGCCCGGTCATCAGAGTTGCTGGTCTGGTGGCGTCATTTTCTTCTGTCCCTGGATCATCAGGGCTCACTGGTGGCCTCTCTGGGTCCAAGAGTCTTGTTTCTCAGGCCCTCTCCTGGCAGCTCCCCAGCAGGGGGAAACTGCCTGCTATCCTGGCCTGGAGTAGACTGCCACTTTAGGAGTCCTTGCTGATGGCTATGTCTGTGTGCTGCTGCTCTCTCCTGTCTTTGTTGTTGCTGTTCTCTCCTGTCTTTGTTGCTGTTGTCTCTCTCCTGTCTGTGCTGATGCTCTCTCCTGTCTGTGCTGATGCTCTCTCCTGTCTGTGTGCTGCAGCTCTCTCCTGTCTGTGTTCTGCTGCTCTCTCATGTCTGTGTTCCACTGCTCTCTCCTGTCTCTGTGTCATGATGCTCTCTCCTGTCTGTGTACTGCTGTCCCCCTCCTGTCTGTGCTGATGCTCTCTCCTGTCTGTGTTCTGCTGCTCGTTCCTGTCTGTTTGTCTCTCCACTGTCTGTTTGTTTCTCTTTCCTATCTGTGTGCTACTCACTCTTGTCTGTGTGCTGTTCCCTCCTGTCTGTGTGCTGCTGCCCTTTCCTGTTGGTGTGCTGCTGCCCTCTCTTGTCTGTGTGCTGCAGCTTTCTCCTGTCTGTGTGCTGCTCTGATCTCTCCTGTATGTGTGCTGCTACCCTCTCCTGTGTGTGTGCTGCTCTGCTCTCTCTTGTTTGTTGGGTTACTACTCACTCCTGTCTATGTGCTGCAGCTTTCTCCTGTCTGTGTGCTGCTCTCTTGTGTCTTTGCACTGCTACTCTCTCCTGCCTGTGTGCTGCAGATCTCTCCTGTCTGTGTTCTGCTGCTCTCTCCTGTCTTTATGCTGCTGCTCCTCCACTGTTCCTGCAAAGACTGCCTGATAATGACTCCTGGCTTCTACCTGACTACACTTCCCACCAATTTCTTTGTACTGTAAACATGACCACCCAAAAATAACTTCGCCATCCACCTGCTTTCTTGTCCCACCTGGCTACTACACCAGTGGCTCTTATCCATTGCCAGTAAGATGCTACAGTTATGCTGCTTTCTTCTGTCTTTGTGCTGCTGCTCTCTCCTATGGGCTGCTCCTCTCTCATGTTTATGTGCTACTGCTCTCTCCTGTCTGTGCGCTGCTGCTCTCTCCTGTCTGCATGCTGCTCTGCTCTCTCCTGTCTGTGTGCTGCACTGCTCTCTCCTGTGTGTGCGCTGCTGCTTTACTCTATGATGTCTTTGTGCTGCTCCTCTCTCCTGTTTGTGTGCTATGGCTCTCTCCTGTCTTTGGCTGCGGCTCTCTCATGTGTTTGTGCTGCTCCTCTCTCCTATCTCTGTGCTGCTGCACTTCCATCTGTGTGCTGCTGCTCTCCTGTCTGAGTACTGCTCTTCTCTGCTGTTTGTGGGCTGCTGCTTTCCCTTTTCTGTGTGCTGCAGCTCTTGCCTGCCTGTGTGCTACTGCTCTGCTCTCTCCTGTCTGTGCGCTGCTGCTCTCTTCTATCTGTATGCTGCTGCTCTCTCCTGTTTATGTGCTGCTGCTCTCTCCTGTCTGTGTGCTGCTCTACTCTATGATGTCTGTGTGCTGCTCTTTTCTGTTTGTGTGTTGTAGCTCTCTCCTGTCTGTGTGCTGTGGCTCTGTCCTTTCTTTGGCTGCTGCTCTCTCCTATCTGTGTGCTGCTGCTATCTCCTGTGTTTGTGCTGCTGCTCTCTTCTATCTGAGTGCTGCTGCTCTTCTATCTGTGTGCTGCTCTCTCCTATCTGTGCCCTGCTCTTCTCTGCTTGCTGCTTTCTCTTGTTTGTGTGCTACTGCTGTCTCCTATCTGTGTGCTGCTTTTCTCTGCTGTTTGTGTGCTTGCTGTTTTCTCTTGCCTTTGTGCTGCTGCTTTTTTCTGTCTGTGTTGCTGCAGCACTCGCCTGCCTGTGTGCTGCTGCTCTCTTCTTTGTGTGTGCTGCTCTGCTCTGTCCTGTTTTTGTTCTGCTGCTCCTCCAGTATTCCTGCAAAGACTACTCAATAACAACACCTGCCTCTACTTGACTACACCTCACACCTCATCCTTTGTACTGCAAACCTGACCACCTGAAAACGACTCTGGCTTCCACCTGACTACTTTTTAGTCTTGTCTAGCTACAACACCAGTGACTACTATCCAGTGACAGTAAGATGCTACAGTGATGCTGCTTTGTTCTGTCTTTGTGCTGTTGCTCTCTCCTGTCTGTGTGCTGTTGTTTTCTACTGTATGTGTGCTACTGCTCTCTCCTGTTTATGTGCTGCTGCTCTCTCCTGTCAGTGTGCTGCTCTCTCCTATCCATGTGCTGCTCTTCTCTGTTGTTTGCGTGCTTTCTGTTTTCTCTTGTCTTTGTGCTGCTGCTTTCTCCTGTCTGTGTGCTGCTGCTCTATCCTGTCTGTGTGCTGCTGATATCTCCTGTGTGTGTGCTACTGCTCTCTCCTGTCTGTGTGCTGCTCTGTCCTGTTTTTTTGCTGCTGTTCTTACCTTACTGTGTGCTGCTCCTCCAGTATTCCTGCAAAGACTGCCCGATAACACCTGCCTCTACCTGACTACGCTTCACACCTCATTCTTTATACTGTAAACATGACCACCCAAAAACAACTCTGGCTGCCACCTGACTACTTTTTAGTTTTGCTTGGCTACTACACCAGTGGCTCCTATTCAGTGCCAGTAAGATGCTACAGTGATGCTGCTCTGTTCTGTTTTTTTTTGCCGCTCCTCTCTACTGTCTGTGTGTTGCTGGGTCTCTCCTGTCTGTGTGCTGCAGTTCTCTTGTTTGTGTGCTGTTGCACTCCTTTCTGTGTGTTGGAGCTCTCTTCTGTCATTGTGCTGCTGCTCTCCTGTCTGTGTGTTGCAGTTCTTTCCTGTTTGTGTGTTTTTGCTGCCCTCTCTTCTCAGCATAATGCTCTCTCCTGCCCGTGTGCTGCAGCTTTTGCCTGCCTGCGTGCTGCTGCTCTCTCCTGTGTGATACTAGTCTCTTTTTTTGTGTTGTTGCTCTCTTCTGCTGTGTGCTGCTGTTCTCTCCTTTCTACGTGCTGCTCTTCTCTCTCCTGTCTGTGTGCTGCTCTCCTCTCTCCTGTCTGTGTGCTGCTGTTCTCTTCTTTCTCTATGCTGCTGCTCTCTCTGGTATGCGTGCTGCTGCTATCTCTTGTCTGTGTGCTGTTCCTCTCTGTGTGCTGCTGCTCTCTCCTGTCTTCATGCTGCTCCTCTCTTCTGTCTGTATGCTGCTGTTCTCTTCTGTCTGTATGCTGTTGCTCTCTCCTGTCCATAGGCTGCTGCTCTCTCTTGTCTTTGTGCTGCTCTGCCTTCTTCTGTCTGTGTGATGCTGCTCTCTCCTGTCTGTGTGCTGCTGGCTCTCTTCTGCCTACGTGCTGCCCCTCCTTCCTGTCTCTGTGCTGCTTCTCTCTCCTGCCTCTGTGCTATTGGCTCTCTTTTTTCTGTGTGCTGCTGCTCTGTCCTGTCTGTGTGCTGCTCCTCCTTCCTGTATCTGTGTGCTGCTCTCTCCTTTCTGTGTGCTATTATTCTCTCCTATCTGTGTGCTGCTGCTCTCTCCTGTCTATGTGCTGCTGGCTCTCTTCTGTCTGTGTGCTGTCCCTTTTTCCTGTCTCTGTGCTGCTGCTCTCTCCTTTCTGTGTGCTGTTGCTCTCTCCTATCTGTTTGTTGCTGCTCTCCCCCATCTGTTTGCTGCTTTCTCTTATCTGTGTGCTGCTGCTCTCTCCCCTCTGTGTGCTGCTGGCTCTTTTCTGTCTGTGTGCTGCTCCTCTTTCCTGTCTCTATGCTTCTCCTCTCTCTTGACTCTGTGCTGCTGCTTCCTACTGTCTCTGTGCTTCTGGTTGTCTTTTTTTGTGCTGCTGCTCTCTCCTATCTGTGTGATGCTGGCTCTCTTTTTTCTGTGTGCTTCTGTCTCTCTCCTGTATGTATGCTGCTGGATCTCTTTTTTTGTGCTGCTGCTCCTTCCTGTCTGTGTTGTTCTGCTCTCTACTGTCTGTGCTGCTGCCCTCTTCTGTCTGTGTGCTGCTACTTCCTGTCTGTGTGCTGCTGCTCTCTACTGTCTGTGCGCTGCTGCTGCTACTTCCTTTTTGTGTACTACTGCTCTCTCCTGTCTGTGTGATGCTGTCTCTCTTTATTCTGTGTGCTGTTGGCTCTCTTTTTTCTGTGTGCTTCTGTCTCTCTCCTGTCTGTATGTTGCTGGTTGTCTTTTTTTGTGCTGCCTCTCTTATCTGACTGTGTGCTGCTGCTCTCTCCTGTCTGTGTGCTGCTGCTACTTCCTTTTTGTGTACTAGTGCTCTCTCCTGTCTGTGTGCTGATGCTCCTTCCTTTCTGTATTCTGCTGCTCTCTCCTGTCTGTGCGCTGCTACTTTCTCCTGTCTGTGCGCTGCTACTTTCTCCTGTCTTTGTTGCTGCTGCTCCCACTTCCTGTCTGTGTGCTGCTTTGCTCAGGAATTGTGTTGTAGCCCCCTCCTTCATGTAACAGGAGCTTGAGAATGTCCCTGAAGATTCTGGAAGGTGGGCGGGGCCTACACCTATTATCTATTGCCTGCTCCCTGACCGTGATGCAATCTGGGGGTTAAGCCAAAGTCCTGTTTTCTGTATCAGAGCTGTACCCCAGGTCCTCAAATACACAACAATGTAAAGTCAGCAATCAGTATGGTTAAGTCTTTATGCCCTGCAATAAAGACTGTAGCTGAATGAAGACTTTACAGCAGTCACATTGTAGTGAATGGAGGAGTAGCATGCATGTGCTACTAGTGTTCCATTCATGTGGGGATCTTCAGGACCTTCAGGGGCTCCAGTTTTCCACCCCTGCTGCCCCTGAATAAGATGTCTTCCCCTTCCTATGGATTAGAGGTAACATTCTATCTTGGCACAACCCTTCTAAGGATGAAGCCAGCAGTCCCTAGTACATTGGCGCCCTTCAGGTTAGTCAGCACAAATCCGATCATGGTAGGGGGGTCTGCCATCAGGCCACATAAATTAAATGGCTGTGGGGACTCTAATAAGACCCTTCCGCAAGCTCCCCAACCCAATAAGACGAATGAAAAAACACTTTTTGCTGGCTTTAAATGTGGGTAGGCCACAGCTTTATTAAATTTATTATTAACCAACTATTTTAATCCTCCACTTCTCTCCTTTCCATGCTTCTTAAAATCTGGGTAAGATTGAAAATCGTAGAACCAAAAAACATCAAACATCCAAAAAACCAGGCGTGAGAAAGCCCCATAATAGGCCTGAAAAACCACCTTCCACTCCATTACTGGCATAGAAAGTCCTGAAATTACGCCAAGAAGGATGCAGTGTATCCCTACGCTGCACTCCGCCCCACACATGCCAGCAACCAGGCCGCCTCCACCCCATCCTGCAACCTTGATAAAAACGTGTCCATACCGATGTCACTCAGATGTACCCCGTCCCTCCTAAGCATCCCCTTCTCTCTCCTCTCTAGCTCCCAATGGCCCCCCCCCCCCCAAAGACTGTACATATTTAGACATTTTAAAATTTACGCTCTTTTTAACCCTTTTAATAGCTTCTGAGTCCCTGGCTCCCCTCCAAACCCTTCTCGCCATTATATCCGACCAAACTATAACTACATTCTTAAAAATTCTTTGGAAACGAAGTAGGTCCTCCTTCATCAATGCCGTAAGTTCCCCCACTTTCACCTTACCAAGGTCATTCCCTCCGTAGAGCAGCCTGGTCCATTGCATTCCTCTAACACCACGCCACCGGACCTGCACATCCTTTAGCCCCAGGTCAGTTCCAATTGGTCGAGCCCCGACTCTTTTTTCCACCCAATATATGTAGGAATGGCCTACCAACCAGACCGTCCAATCGGAATCTGTTGTAAAAGAAAATAAACAAAACCGAAAAAAACAAACAGGAAAAAACCCACTACGAGTGACACTTAGTACCGAAGATCCTATTATAAAACTCTTAGGTCCGGCCTGACATATGACCGATACGCTTCAGATTGCCATCTGCCCACTCTCTTTACCTCCTCCCCTTTTAGCCCGCAAGCAAAAGCCAATGTAGCCGCGCCTATTCGGAACGAGTGCGTACCAAACTCGTTAGGCGTAAGGCCTAGTTTTTTTAGACACTACTGCATGACCGCCGTGAACTGAAATCTGGTAACTGGAGAACGCATGAACTAATAACGGGCCTGCGCCACTATGCGTCACCAAGAAACTGCTGGTTAGGCTGACCGGGCACCACTGAGATCCCAAAGAACCAATACGCAGCCATTCCCCTGCACCATACACGTCTGTCTTGGACTTACGGATACAAATTTTTAGGCAACCGTCGTCGACCAAAACATCCGAAAAAAGAAGCCCACCTGGCTTATTCTTGCTCGCCGAGACCAGCTCGCAGGATCTGAGGGCCGCGAAAAATGCAAGAGAAAAAACTACTCTAACAAAATGCCGTCTCCGCTTCATCTACACAGACTAACTCCAAAATTTTTAACATTGCGCAAAGTAATTCGAACGTGATAGGGCGCCTGCTGTTGCAGACACGCCTTTCTTTTTTCCAACCCTTGAAGATCTGACTAAAAATGAAATCCTTCATCACGTCTCTCACGCCGTGTAGCTGCAGCAAAAACGCAATGGCCGAAATATGTTTTCTAGCCATGCCCGCCGATGCCCCTTTTTCGCGCAGGGTGCAGCTCCCTGAAATTCTCCATCTGAAAGCGAGAAAGAGCGTCAGCCATCCTGTTAAGATATCCTGAGACATGTTTGGCCTTGAACTGCACATTATACTGCAAGCATCGTAAAACCAAATGGCGTAAAGCCGCAAGTACCAACAAAGAGGAAGCCGATTGTTTATTCACCACTTGCACCACCGTCTCATTATCCGACCAAAAACAAATGCTCCTGTTTGCTAAACTCGCGCCCCACACCTCCATTGCAACCGAAAGGGGAAAAATTTCAAGTAGCGCAATGTTTTTAACCCATTGCCTCTCGAACCAGGCCCTAGGCCATGGAGCGCTGCACCAACTGTCCCCAAAAAACACACCAAAACCCCAAGATCCCGACGCATCTGCAAAAAGGCATAGTTCCTCACTCCCAAATGACCTGCCCATTGAAAGTTTTGAAAAAAAACTTCCACGTATGCAAATCAGCCCGCATCGCCCTGGTCACGCGAACGAAATGATGCGGCTCGCTAGCTCCTCTCGTTGCTAATGACAGACGTCGAGAAAAAACTCGACCCATCGGCATATCCCGAGACGCAAAATTTAGGAGACCTAAGAGCACCTGCATCTGATGCAGTGTGACCTTCTTGGACCTGAAAACAGCCTCCACCATTTGACGCAGCCTTGCGACTTTTTCCTCCGGTAAATGGAAGACCATGCACTCCGAATCGATTTCGATACCTAGAAAAACTAAACGCGTTGACGGGCCAACCGTTTTTTCAACTGGTAGCGGGACCCCCGCCTTTTTCATAAAAGATCGAAAAAAACTTAACAGAAAACCGCAAACTACAGACTCAGGAGGTCCTACAAACAAAAAATCATCCAGATAGTGTAACACCGAAGTGATGCCCGTCTCGTATATGAGCATCCACTCCAGGAAGGAGCTGAACACTTCAAAATAATAGCACGAGATCAAGGACCCCATGGGCAAACACATATCCACAAAATATTGGCCTTCTACATGGCAGCCCAATAAATGGGAAAAACTGGTGACAATCGGAAAGCCAATTCGATATCCGCTTTCGCCAAAAGGGCCCCGGGGCCCGCTTGATGAACCAGAAAAACGGCCCGATCGAAAGAGGCATATGAAACTGTCGATTCTTCCTTTGAAATCCCATCGTTAACCGAATCACCCGTTGGAAAAGATAAGTGATGAATAAGACGGAACTTGCCCGGTTCCTTCTTAGGGACCAGGCCCAAAGGTGAGACTCACAAATTCTCGTAGGGTGGATCTCAAAACGGACCTCCCATATGACCTAATTCAACGTCTTTAAGCAACTTTTCCGTTACCAAATCAACGTTTTCTCATGCCGATTTTGAATTTTGGCTGAGCAGGAGTGCCGACACCGGGGCATGCGGAATAAAGAAACCCTCTGAAAAACCAAGTCTAAGCAGTCTTGCCTCCCGCGTCTTGTGGTACCTGGCGAGCCATGGCTCCAGCTACGTGACGCTCAGTGGGGTTCGTTCCTGCGCTGGATGCCCCAGGAGTGGCCGATGCTCGTTACCGATGGAAACATCGCACTGCAGCATGCGCTCCACCACAGAACGAGCACTCATGGCGGAATTTGCATGAGGCATAGAAGCGGCAATGTCCCTCGTTGAAGGACCAACAAGAGCCATAGGGTTTTGCGGCCGCAGGCGCCGGTCGTACACTGGCGACTGCGGCACTTCCTTGATAAAAGGGCTTTTGAGGCTTCTGAGCTAGGATTAACTGTATCCACACATCCGTCGCCTTTGTAGCCCAGCTCATGTCTCTCGATCCCGATATCCGACATCTAAAATCCTCATCATAACGCCACCAAGCCGAACCACCGTGCAACTTGTAGGCGTTATGAATTGTATTGATATACACAAACAACTCGGGGCCTTTATGAGGCTGCTTCTGACACACGACGTGCGCTAAAGTCAAAAAGGCTTGTAGCCAATTCCCAAAGATCTTAGCTACGTTCGCCTTCTTTTCTGTACCGCGTTCGGAAAAGCGCTCCTTGTCGACAGAAATATGCTCCACTGACAGCAGCGACCAAATATCTACGTAAAAAACATTCTTAATTTTTTCCACAATGTCCTCAGACAAGCCCGCCCCCAAAGGGGCCACACCGCAAAACATAGAATCCAAAAATTTGACACCACCACCACTTGACTCATCACCCTTCATGGTCGCGTCCAACGGCGAGCGCCCAGGTGCCTGAGCCAAAAAACCAACCTCGAGCGGGCCAGTGCCCCCCGGTTTAGCATAGGACACTGGTAGTCCCTTATTAGCCTCAAAACGGTTAACCAGCGCTTTCAGCGCTAACATGAAATCCTCACTCTGTCTGTCACTGCCAGACATTGCACCATCCCAAACGCTGCGAACAGATGACTCACCTGCCTGGTTGACCTCCGGCCTTGCCAAGGGAAATGACGGCCCGGGTGGTGCTAGCTGACGAGACTCCTGACGATGTACCGTGCGCCAATCCGAGACCCTTGTGTGGGTGGCACTACGGTGTCTTGGACTCCATCCTCGTGAAGCTCCAAGGGCCAAATGTATTGGGCTTTGCCTGCTTCTGCGGGCCCTCTCTCTCTCCTCTGTGGAAAAAGCCGGTGACAGTGAAACCAAAGAACGCAAAGCCCGGGCACCCGCCGCCCAGCTGCCACGCCCATCACCTCCGGCCACCGCTTCTGCTCGCTTGCGATTGTCGGAAAAGGAGCTCCTCCTGCCTTGTCTGCCGTCCTCTACTGATGCTGAAGATGAAGAACTCGCAACCCTAACGGCTCTCCTATACTCGCTAGGGCTAACTGAAACCTCCAGCTGCCTACCCTCATCCAGCGACATCCTGCTTGCTCACTTTGAAGCTTCCCCTCCTGCCACGCCCATCTCTAAAAAACTGCCTGCCCTAAAAATCCCCCCCCCCCTCCCTGCTGGTCTCACAATACCCCGTGGTCCTATCCCTTACCGAACCCCCATAAGCCCCCTTATGCGAAAAACCTGACCTAACACGCACTCCTCTGTTGCCTTTAAGATGATCCCTGCTTGCCCTCCCCCCCTCAGATTGTGAGCTGATATCGCTAGAGAAACTCTCCCTCATCCCTCTACGCCTGAGGTGCTGCTGCTGCTGCCGCCCCTCCTCCTCCTCTGCTTCTTACCTGTCCTCATCCTTTGCCCCTGATCCCTTGTCTCTACTGCGTTATCCACGGGGCTGAGAGGAGACTCGCTCCCGAAGCCCCCACCGACCATGGCTCCCAGTGCCAGCCTGCCGCCGGGACTACTTTCCACTTGCGTATCCTTGCGCTGTGTTGTGGAGTTGCCGCGTGGTACGCGGTCCCTCACCGCCATTTGATCCTGCTGGACAGCCGCGGGCCCCCCCTTCCGCGCTGGACTTACCGGCCTGTGACTCAGCTCCTCCGATCGGGACTGCCGCAACCCCACGTACTGGGTCCGCCTACTTACCGCGCGCTGACCTCCACTCGGAACTCCCGCTGGCTGCCATCTGCATCCGCTTCAGTCCTATGCCACTTGTTCTACCGGCCCCGCGAGGGCTCCAGGTGCGTCCTCCTCTCTTCGCGGCCGGACTGGGGCTCAGTCTGGCCGGCGGGTGTCTCCTTCTCCGGGGTCTGCCCCTTGACTCGTCGCCGCCGATCTCCGGTAACGGGCCGCCGCCAACCACTTCAGGGAATGCTGCCGCTCTCTATTCTTCGGCCATCTTCACGAGCCACTGAGGGCCCTGGCTGGCCACCGCCTTCTGAATCTGGAGAATCAGGTGCTCCATTTTGTTCTTCTTGCTACAGTATGTTCCCACGATGTCCTCTTCACTCTTCTTCTCGGATGCCTCTGACTCCTCTTCTTCCTCTTCCTCATGTTTTCACCTAACTCTCTCCTGGTCGCTTCCTCCCCCCTTTGTTAACTCTAACCCCGCCCCCCAGTCCCTAGCAGCTTCGTTATACACTATGCTGCTATCTAGGTTGACAGAGACTAAAATAAAAAAAATGATGAAGCCTGATTTTTTTTCAAATTTTCCAATTGATGCAGGAACTTAAAAATAAGAAGAAAATGGCCACCTGCGCTCAGTTTGATGATGTGGATGAGTCTGATTTTAACATTCCTTAAAGGAAACCCGTCCAAAGGTTTTTCCACTTCAAACCACCATGGAGAGCTGTTGGATTCTCTGCTGTGCCTGCAAGGGCTGACCCTATAAGGAAATGTAGAAGCACCTAATCCCTGCATGTGCTGTATGCTAATTACCTTGCTAGAGTCAGGATAGAGGATTTGCTGGGAGAAGAGTCAAGCTGGCCATGCCCTAAACCCAGTCTGGATTGATTGAGGTCCCTGAGGGCAAGTTTAAATCCCACACATGCAACATTTCCTTTTAGTTGTATTCCTCTTCTGAAAGGCATATGGCTGCTGGCTCATGTCTAATCATGCCTGCTTCACTGGTGCATGGAAGGCATCAGCTGTTACCGGTCTTATGTTGGGGTTCAGAAACTCTAACTCCTTGAAGTCTAAGCCTATCAGTGCCTTAATAACCTGGCCAAATTGTGTAAATGTGACATGTGTCATTTTAATGCAGAGCAACTCTTTAAGGACCTGCCAGGGGGAAAGAGGGAGGTGGACCCAATCTATACCGCCTCCATCGCTGATTTTTCACGGATTGACTAGAAAGAGTACTCTCACCACTATGACCGCTTTTCACGGCAGAGCCTTCATCGATCATTCTAGATTACAAGCGCGGAGTCATTAGAATACAGGTGGACTTGTATCCAGCTTTCCCAGGCTTCTGCACACATGCAGAACAAAAGCTTAAATCACCCACTGATCTAGTCTAATTAGAGATGAGCGAGCACCAAAATGCTCGGGTGCTCGTTACTCAGAACAACATTTTCGCGATGCGCGAGGGTTCGTTTCGAGTAACGAACCCCATTGAAGTCAATGGGCGACCCGAGCATTTTTGTATATCGCCGATGCTCGCTAAGGTTTCCATTTGTGAAAATCTGGGCAATTCAAGAAAGTGATGGGAACGACACAGCAACGGATAGGGCAGGCGAGGGGCTACATGTTGGGCTGCATCTCAAATTCCCAGGTCCCACTATTAAGCCACAATAGCGGCAAGAGTGGGGCCCCCCCTCCCTACAATTTTTACTTCTGAAAAGCCCTCATTAGCAATGCATACCTTAGCTAAGCACCACACTACCTCCAACAAAGCACAATCACTGCCTGCATGACACTCCGCTGCCACGTCTCGTGGGTTACATGCTGCCCAACCCCCACCCCCACCCCCGCACGACCCAGTGTCCACATCGCACACCAAAGTGTCCCTGCGCAGCCTTCAGCTGCCCTCATGCCACACCACCCTCATGTCTATTTATAAGTGCGTCTGCCATGAGGAGGAACCGCAGGCACACACTGCAGAGGGTTGGCACGGCTAGGCAGCGACCCTCTTTAAAAGGGGCAGGGCGATAGCCCACAATGCTGTACAGAAGCAATGAGAAATATAATCCTGTGCCACCACCATCAGGAGCTGCACACGTGGGCATAGCAATGGGGAACCTATGTGCCACACACTATTCATTCTGTCAAGGTGTCTGCATGCCCCAGTCAGACCGCGGTTTTTTATAAATAGTCACAGGCAGGTACAACTCCGCAATGGGAATTCCGTGTGCACCCACAGCATGGGTGGCTCCCTGGAACCCACCGGCTATACATAAATGTATACCATTGCAGTGCCCTGGACAGCAGAGCTAACGGCAGATTAAATGCAGGTGGGCTTCGGCCCACACTGCATGCCCCAACCTGACCGGGGTTTTTAATTCATAGACACAGGCAGGTACAACTCTCTATTGTGAAGTCCCTGTGGACCGACAGCATGGGTGGCTCCCTGGAACCCACCGGCGGTACATAAATATATCCCATTGCATTGCCCATCACAGCTGAGGTAATGTCATGTTTAATGCAGGTGGGCTTCGGCCCACACTGCATGCCCCAGTCAGACTGGGGTTCTTCATAAGTAGACACAGGCAGGTACAACTCCCTATTGTGAAGTCCGTGTGGACCGACAGCATGGGAGGGTCCCAGGAAGCCACAGGCGGTACATAAATAAATCCCATTGCATTGCCCATCACAGCTGAGGTAATGTCATGTTTAATGCAGGTGGGCTTCGGTCCACACTGCATGCCCCAGTCAGACTGGGGTTCTTTAGAAGTGGACACATGCAGTTACAACTCCGTGTGGACCGACAGCATGGGTGGGTGCCAGGAAGCCACCGGCGGTACATAAATATATCCCATTGCAGTGCCCAGCACAGCTGATGTAACGTCAGCTTTAATGCAGGTGGGCAAAAAATTAATTGGATTACACTGTAGGCGAGGGCCCCAAAAAATTGGTGTACCAACAGTACTAATGTACCTCAGAAAAATTGCCCATGCCCAACCAAGAGGGCAGGTGAAACCCATTAATCGCTTTGGTTAATGTGGCTTAATTTGTAACTAGGCCTGGAGGCAGCCCAGTTAAAATAAAAATTGGTTGAGGTGAAAGTTTCAACGCTTTAATGAGCATTGAAACGTATAAAAATTGTTTAGAAAAATTATATGAGTGAGCCTTGTGGCCCTAAGAAAAATTGCCCGTTTGGCGTGATTACGTGAGGTTTCAGGAGGAGGAGCAGGAGGAGGAGGAGGAATATTATACACAGATTGATGAAGCAGAAATGTCCCCGTTTTTGATGGTGATAGAGAACGATGCTTCCATCCGCGGGTGCAGCCTACGTATTGTTTAGGTATCACTGCTGTCCGCTGGTGGAGAAGAGAAGTCTGGGGAAATCCAGGCTTTGTTCATCTTTATGAGTGTAAGCCTGTCGGCACTGTCGGTTGACAGGTGGGTACGCTTATCCGTGATGATTCCCCCAGCCACACTAAACACACTCTCTGACAAGACGCTAGCCGCAGGACAAGCAAGCACCTCCAGGGCATACAGCGCGAGTTCAGGCCACGTGTCCAGCTTCGACACCCAGTAGTTGTAGGGGGCAGAGGCGTCACCGAGGACGGTGCTGCAATCGGCTACGTACTCCCTCACCATCCTTTTACAGTGCTCCCGCCAACTCAGCCTTGACTGGGGAGCGGTGACACAGTCTTGCTGGGGAGCCACAAAAGCTGTCAAAGGCCTTAGAGAGTGTTCCCCTGCCTGTGCTGTACATGCTGCCGGATCTCCGCGCCTCCCCTGCTACATGGCCCTCGGAACTGCGCCTTCGGCCACTAGCGCTGTCGGATGGGAATTTTACCATTAGCTTGTCCGCCAGGGTCCTGTGGTATAGCAACACTCTCGAACCCCTTTCCTCTTCGGGAATGAGAGTGGAAAGGTTCTCCTTATACCGTGGGTCGAGCAGTGTGTACACCCAGTAATCCGTAGTGGCCGGAATGCGTGTAACGCGAGGGTCACGAGAAAGGCATCCTAATGTGAAGTCAGCGATGTGTGCCAGGGTACCTGTACGCAACACATGGCTGTCCGCACTAGGAAGATCACTTTCAGGATCCTCCTCCTCCTCCTCCTCCTCCTCAGGCCATACACGCTGAAAGGATGACAGGCAAGCAGCATGGGTACCCTCAGCAGTGGGCCAAGCTGTCTCTTCACCCTCCTCCTCCTCCTCATGCTCCTCCTCCTCCTCCTCAACGCGCTGAGATATAGACAGGAGGGTGCTCTGACTATCCAGCGACATACTGTCATCCCCCGACTCTGTTTCCGAGCGCAAAGCGTCTGCCTTTATGCTTTGCAGGGAACTTCTCAAGAGGCATAGCAGAGGAATGGTGACGCTAATGATTGCAGCATCGCCGCTCACCATCTGGGTAGACTCCTCAAAGTTTCCAAGGACCTGGCAGATGTCTGCCAACCAGGCCCACTCTTCTGTAAAGAATTGAGGAGGCTGACTCCCACTGCGCCGCCCATGTTGGAGTTGGTATTCCACTATAGCTCTACGCTGCTCATAGAGTCTGGCCAACATGTGGAGCGTAGAGTTCCACCGTGTGGGCACGTCGCACAGCAATCGGTGCACTGGCAGATGAAACCGATGTTGCAGGGTGCGCAGGGTGGCAGCTTCCGTGTGGGACTTGCGGAAATGTGTGCAGAGCCGGCGCACCTTTCCGAGCAGATATGACAAGCGTGGGTAGCTTTTCAGAAAGCGCTGAACCACCAAATTAAAGACTAGGGCCAGGCATGGCACGTGCGTGAGGCCGCCGAGCTGCAGAGCCGCCACCAGGTTACGGCCGTTGTCACACACGACCATGCCCGGTTGGAGGCTCAGTGGCGCAAGCCAGCGGTCGGTCTGCTCTGTCAGACCCTGCAGCAGTTCGTGGGCCGTGTGCCTCTTCTCTCCTAAGCTGAGTAGTTTCAGCACGGCCTGCTGACGCTTGCCCACCGCTGTGCTGGCACGCCGCGCGACACCGACTGCTGGCGACGTGCTGCTGCTGACACATCTTGATTGCGAGACAGAGGTTGCGTAGGAGGAGGAGGAAGAGGGTGGTTTAGCGGAGGAAGAATACACCGCCGCAGATACCACCACCGAGCTGGGGCCCGCAATTCTGGGGGTGGGTAGGACATGAGCGGTCCCAGGCTCTGACTCTGTCCCAGCCTCCACTAAATTCACCCAATGTGCCGTCAGGGAGATACAGTGGCCCTGCCCACCTGTGCTTGTCCACATGTCCGTTGTTAAGTGGACCTTGGCAGTAACCGCGTTGGTGAGGGCGCGTACAATGTTGCGGGAGACGTGGTCGTGCAGGGCTGGGACGGCACATCGGGAAAAGTAGTGGCGACTGGGAACTGAGTAGTGCGGGGCCGCTGCCGCCATCATACCTTTGAAAGCCTCCGTTTCCTCAACCCTATACAGCAGCATCTCCAGGCTGATAAATTTGGCTATGTGCACGTTTAACGCTAGAGCGTGCGGGTGCGTGGCGGCGTACTTGCGCTTGCGCTCCAACACTTGCGCTACCGACGGCTGAACGGTGCCCTGAGAGACATTGGTGGATGGGGCCGAGGTCAGCGGAGTTGAGGGTGTGGGTGCAGGCCAGGAGACGGTAGTGCCTGTGTCCTGAGAGGGGGATTGGATCTCAGTGGCAGGTTGGGGCACAGGGGGGGGGGGGGCAGCGGTGCAAACCGGAGGCGGTGAACGGCCTTCGTCCCACCTTGTGGGGTGCTTGGCCATCATATGTCTGCGCATGCTGGTGGTGGTGAGGCTGGTGGTGGTGGCTCCCCAGCTGATCTTGGCGCGACAAAGGATGCACACCACTGTTCGTCGGTCGTCTGCACTCTCAGTGAAAAACTGCCAGACCTTTGAGCACCTCGGCCTCTGCAGGGTGGCATGGCGCGAGGGGGCGCTTTGGGAAACAGTTGGTGGATTATTCGGTCTGGCCCTGCCTCTACCCCTGGCCACCGCACTGCCTCTTCCAACCTGCCCTGCTGCTGCACTTGCCTCCCCCTCTGAAAACCTGTCCTCAGTAAGCGTAGCAAACCAGGTGGGGTCAGTCACCTCATCGTCCTGCTGCTTTTCCTCCGAATCCTCTGTGCGCTCCTCCCTCGGACTTACTCCAATTACTACTACCTGAGTGATAGACAACTGTGTCTCATCGTCATCGTCCTCCTCACCCACTGAAAGCTCTTGAGACAGTTGCCGGAAGTCCCCAGCCTCATCCCCCGGACCCCGGGAACTTTCCAAAGGTTGGGCATCGGTCACGACAAACTCCTCCAGTGGGAGAGGATTCGGAACCATTGCTGCCCATTCTGGGCAGGGGCCTGAGAACAGTTCCTGGGAGTCTGCCTGCTCCTCAGAATGTGTCATTGTAATGGAGTGAGGAGGCTGGGAGGAAGGAGGAGCAGCAGCCAGAGGATTCAGAGTTACAGCAGTGGACGGCGCAGAATTCTGGGTGGTCGATAGATTGCTGGATGCACTTTCTGCCATCCACGACAGGACCTGCTCACACTGCTCATTTTCTAATAAAGGTCTACCGCGTGGACCCACTAATTGTGAGATGAATGTGGGGACGCCAGAAACGTGCCTCTCTCCTAATCCCGCAGCAGTCGGCTGCGATACACCTGGATCAGGAGCTCGGCCTGTGCCCACACCCTGCCTTGGGCCTCCGCGTCCTCGCCCGCGTCCACGTCCTCTAGGCCTACCCCTACCCCTCAGCATGCTGTATTACCAGTAGTGCAGAAACAGAACGCTGTAATTAAATATGTCGCTTATTGGCCTGTGGTTGGAGGCTGACTTCGCTTACGGAACGCACAGCAGAGCCAGAAAAGAATTTTGCGCAAGCCTGCTGTAACACTTAGCTGGCTGCGTATGAATTAGGACAACTACCCCCAGCAGAGAAGCAGTACAGTCAGGACGGTCAAAGGCAGCCCAAATAGATTTTTTTTCCCAAATTTTTTTGGAAAAGCTCACTGCCTATATAGACTGGATATGTCTTTCACTGTCCCTGCCTCACCACCACTACTGGCCCTGGACTATGTAAAATTACTGCAGACTGTTTCACTCTGGACAGGATGACAGCGGTGATGTAAGAGGCAACGCAGAGCCAGGAAAGAATTTTGCGCAAGCCTGCTGTAACACTTAGCTGGCTGCGTATGAATTAGGACAACTACCCCCAGCAGAGAAGCAGTACAGTCAGGACGGTCAAAGGCAGCCCAAATAGATTTTTTTTCCCAAATTTTTTTGGAAAAGCTCACTGCCTATATAGACTGGATATGTCTTTCACTGTCCCTGCCTCACCACCACTACTGGCCCTGGACTATGTAAAATTACTGCAGACTGTTTCACTCTGGACAGGATGACAGCGGTGATGTAAGAGGCAACGCAGAGCCAGGAAAGAATTTTGCGCAAGCCTGCTGTAACACTTAGCTGGCTGCGTATGAATTAGGACAACTACCCCCAGCAGAGAAGCAGTACAGTCAGGACGGTCACAGGCAGCCCAAATAGATTTTTTTTCCCAAATTTTTTTGGAAAAGCTCACTGCCTATATAGACTGGATATGTCTTTCACTGTCCCTGCCTCACCACCACTACTGGCCCTGGACTATGTAAAATTACTGCAGGACACAATGCTCTGGACGCAATGCTCTGCACGGCCGATATAAAAAAAAATAAAAATGTGCAACACTGCAAAAAGCAGCCTCAACAGTACTGCACACGGTCAGATGTGGCCCTAAGAAGGACCTTTGGGGTTCTTGAAGCCTAAGATAACTCCTAACGCTCTCCCTATAGCAGCTCCGGCATCAGCAGCACTTTCCCTGATCTCTGTCAGAATGCATCTGTGGCGAGCCGCGGGAGGGGCCGATTTATATACTCGGGTGACACCTAATCTCGCTAGCCACTCACTGCAGGGGGGTGGTATAGGGCTTGAACGTTGCAGGGGGAAGTTGTAATGCCTTCCCTGTCTTTCTATTGGCCAGAAAAGCGCGCTAACGTCTCAGAGATGAAAGTGAAAGTAACCCGAACATCGCGTGGTACTCGCCTCTAGTAACGAGCATCTCAAACACGCTAATACTCGAACGAGTATCAAGCTCGGACGAGTACGTTCGCTCATCTCTAGGTCTAATGCCTCCAGCACTCTACAATAACCAGACACTCACTGCCATTATAAGCTATTATTTCCCAGGTGTACTGGAACCCGGACTAGGAATTAGTAACAGAATCTTCTGTGTTATGGTTTGTTTTAAAAACAGACAAGCTCTGACAAATAAATTGCAGATTTATTAAAAAAAAAAAAAAGACACTCAGTTATGTCATTGGCCCTCTACCATATAATTGTGGAGGACCAATGGGTTGCATCACAACCAGATACCAGTCAATGGTGTGTGTGTCTACTATGTCTTGTGATCGTTATGATAAATGATAATACATTGCAATACAAAAGTACTGCAGTGTATTATCAAAGTTAACACAACATCACAAAGTTCAAGTTCCCTACAGGAACATCAAAAATTAAAAAAAAAAAAAAGTAGTGAAAAAATTTTGAATTGTCGCATCAGTAATGACCAGCACAATAAATTGAACACCCTTTTTATCCTGCACAGGAAATATTGTAAAAAAACAAACAAACTACTAAATATGGAGCAAAAATGCTTTTCCTTGTTTGCTTTGTCTCCAAAAAAATGCAATACAAGTCATCAATAAAACCATAGGAGCCCCCAAAATGGAAGCAATAAAAACTACAGATGGCCATGCTAATAACAGGCCCCCACAACGCTCCGTCCGTGGAAAAAGAAAAAAAAGCTTATCACATCATTTACCAATTTATCATTTACCAATTAACACTCTAAGAAGAAAGTGATAGAATTGAGGCGTTTTTCTCTCTGACCTCCCAAAAAATGAATTAAAGTTATCCATTAAATACACCTAAAAAAGGCACCAATAAAAACTACAGCTCGCTGCGCAAAAAACAAACCATCATACGGCTGTGCTGATGGAGAGATAAAGTTACGTCCAAAATTGTCACGTCCCTGGGACCAAAATAGGCCGCGTCACTAAGGGGTTAAGCTAGCGCGAGATCCAGAAGTAAGGGGTTAATGACAGGACTAGATGGCCTGGACTAAGCAGCGGCGTCTTCCACAAATCTCGGTTCGGCGCTCTTTGACAGGTGTTCCCGATAGCGTTTTGCAGGTCTCAGCATAATGTATTTTTTATCAGAGCGGTTTTTAAACTCTGTATTAAAGTTCGGATGTAATCTGATTAACTTCCCTCCGTGAGACGATCCGCGCCGCTATTTTTCATTCCCGGAAATAATAAGTGTCGGATACAAATAGCACTTTGTAATAGGTTTTCTCCGTGGCACGCCATCAATTCTGATATCAGTCTATGCAGCAGATAGCGTCACAGGGCAGCAGAGAAAAGCTCCCCGACTCCCTGCGTATACATCTCATTTGTTACACGGGTGAAGGATGACTGGCGGCGCCATCAGCGGGTGATGAGATGTCAGCGCATGCTTTATAGTCCTGACAAATTCTCACAAAATATTTATCTTTGCCCGGAGACGGAGAAGCTAAATCAAGAGTAAGTCGGACTCCCGCAGAGGAAAATGAGAGACGCGGGAGGTGTATTACCTTCATAGATTCTGTGTGTATAGTCAGTATGCGGTAAACGTCCATTACCCCCCCCCCCCAACAGTCACATTAACCCCTTAGTGACCACCAATACACCGTATCATGGCTGTCACAAATGGGCCTTAAACCTGCACAGACATCTTTTTAAGGCAGTGGCTTGGCTGACTACTGACAGCCAGGTTCCTGCTCTAAGCCTGACAAAAGCCTCTGTGTCTGCCGTGTAACTCAGCCTATTAGGCTCCGCCTCCGGCAATCCAATAAACTGCTGCCATAGGCTTAGTAGAATGCACTGGTACTGGTGCATGTTGTCTCCACTAGGGGTGGAGACATGGGTTGACCGGCCACAGTGACAGGGAACACCTGCATAACGCCCCTCACGTTAGAGTTAGGGTTAGGCTTAGGGAAGTGCTCATCACCCCCTCATGTGCTGTGCTATCTGCCTCTGGCGAGGACTCACAGCTGCTGGTCAGGCTGAGCGTATGGCGAGTGGCGGGGAGAGACAGCAGGGCCGCTGTAAGCTGTTCCACCGGAGGGGATGACAGATACCTGCGCTGATGGGAGGCCTCCAGGGAGAGTGACAGTGGGTACGGGAGCGGAGCTCATCTGCTGCTTACATACAGCCATGTTACAGTGGTGCCAGGTTAAGCGCCAGCGGCTCCATGCATGCAGATATGTGACAGCATGGCCAGCTTGAACGCCGGAAGAGGGCAGGGGACAGATTCTAGCACCCATGGCAGGCCAGGGCGGGGGGGGGGGGGGGGCACTAACAGCGCCGGAGCTGGCAGGGCAGAAGGGAGAGGAGTCAAAAACACAGCACGCAGGAGGGGAGATGATGGTGGAGCAGCGCCTAATGTGACAGCGGGGTCCGGAGTGGAGATGGCAGGTCATCGGGGGAACACTCACAGCGGGAACACATGTTGAGATGCCAGGGCGGTGCAGGAACATTGCCAGAGCCACTAGGAGAGGTGTGACCTAGTTTCATCTCCATCAGCCAATCCTAAATTGTGGCTGTCACCTGCCCCTCCCCTATAACTCAAACAGGACAACCCATGTCTCCACCCTTAGTTCCAGTAGAGAAAAGTTGCACCAGTACTGAATGCAACACATAAGTAATGCATTGTGCTATCCTAGAGATCGAAAAATCACAACTTCAAGTTCCCTTGATAGACTAAAGAATAGTGTCAAAAAGTTCAGTAAAGTTCAATAAAAAAAACAACCTAATTTTTCTCCACAAAAACCCTTTTTAAATAGATAAAATACCAGAAACGTTTAAAAACCAACACAATATGTATTAGGGCTTATTCAGATGGGCGTATATCAGTTGGGTTTTCCCGCCTGGCAGATATACGCTGCCCCTCTCTGCAAGGAGAAGAGGCGGGACGGGACGGGAGCAGTGCACTGAGCTCCCACCCCCTCTCCGCCCCTCGCCACTGTTTGCAATGGGAAGGGCGGAGCTAAGTCCTAAGTCCTAAACGATATAGAGGAGTGATTAGATGAGCGAGGTCTCATCATTTCATTCGTTTTTCGGGAAATAAACCCATATGTGCTGATCAGAGAGAAAATATGCTATAGTATGTTAGGCTGCATGAAGACAATGTCCATCTAGTTCAGCCTGTTTCAAGCCCCCTTGTTGGTCCAGAGGAAGGCAAAAAAAAACAAACAATGAGCCAATTTAGCTCATTTGGAGGAAAAAAATCCTTCCCCTCTCCAAAATGGCAGTCAGATCAACGTTTGAGTTTCTTCCTTTCTCCAAGACCTGGACCAACAACCCGCTGGTCGGGGGTGGAGAGAGGAAGGCGCTACCTCCTAGCAAGATCAAATATACAGGAGCTCGTGCACGAATCCGCAATCACAGGCGTGCGCGCGCATTAAGTGTTGCGGGAGCGGGATGGGAAATAAGTAGATCCTTGACAGCATCAGAAAGGCCCAACAAAAACACATTTTTGAGGGCGCCATCATTCCAGGAGGTTTCACCGGCATACTGTCTAAACTTAGAGCAATAGTCTTCAGCACACTGCTGCCCCTGACGTAACGCCATGAGATGAGATACCGCTAACCCCGCCCGGTCCGGCTCATCAAAAATACCTCCTAGTTCCCAAAAAAACAAATCAACAGACTGCAGGCAAGCCGAACTCTTGGGTAAGGAGTAGGCCCACGTCTGGGGGGGACCCTGCAGCAGGGACATAATCAATCCCACCTTCTGGGACTCTGAACAGGAGTATCCAGGCCGCATCCGGAAATATAGTCTACATGCCTGCTGAAAAACAAAAACTTACTTCTCTCTCTGAAAAACACCTCAGGGAGAGGACACTTGGGCTAAGGGATAGACGGGGTGGCAGGAATCTGAGCCAACACCCGCTGCTCCTGGGCCACCATAAGACCGGACAGGTCTTGGATTACGCCCATTAAACCCTGCAACTGACTTGCGAGGGTACTCAGGGCCTCCATTGGAGAGCAAAAACAAACCCCGCTGGGCAATTTTAAGGGCCAGTTATTATGTTACGGTATCCTACCCGATGATACGCCAGCCCGGGTTCCCCTAGAACTTGCCCGCAACCCCTGTTCCAGCCTACTTGCCTCCACTCCTGGCTAATCCCAGGCGGGCAACTGGGCGGCGGTCCCTACACTCACTAAGGCCCGAGAGGAACAGGGTAGAATACCGACATGAAGGGCAGATGAACTAACCCAACAGGAATTAACCGCAGACCGAGGCAGATGGGATGACCTGGCAGAACTAGCAAACAAGCTGACAAACAGGAGACTGACAGGGAGGATGCAAGCACGCTGACAGAAACCAATAACTGGCAGTGAATGCACCTCACTGCCAGCCTTATAAACAGAAGCTTCTGCCCAGGGGCGGAGAGAGGGAGGTGCTACCTCCCAGCAGGATCTAATATACAGGAGCTCGTGCACGAATCCGCAATCACAGGCGCGGCGCTGGCCTGACTCACGAGCGCACGCATAGCGCCAACCAGCCACCAGCATCCCCGGCAGCTGGACAACAAGCCAGGGGGATGCGCCCGGCTGCCCCGGGAGGACCCGCAGCCGCCGCATGGTAACAGAAACCCCTCGAATTATTGAAGTGAGACTTACCGGCCTGTAGTTACCAGGTTCTTTTTTAGACCCCTTTTTGTATTTTGAAATTGTGGTCTAACTATCATGTTACTTAGTTCCCTTAAAACCCTCGGGTGTATTCCATCTGGGCACGGCGATTTATCGATTTTAATCCTATTTAACCTACTCTGCACTTGCTCTGTGTTAGGCATGCAGTATTTTGCAGGGGGTTCATTTTATTCCCCTGCACCTTGTGTGACATTTCTTTTTCATTCGTGAATACACTTGCTGCCTTTCTGGTGTGGCTTGTGGTGCATGTAGTATTTCCAAGAAAGCCACCTTGGAGGTCCTCGCCCAATGCTTGAATCCTAGGTCCTTGAAATCATTTTTGAGCGCCCTCCATTGACCTTTTATTTGTACATTGGTGCCAATGTCCACCATGACTGCTGGATCCCTCCCAGCCCCTCCCAGTAATCTGTCAACCCGCAATGTGTCGAACTTGAGCATCAGGAAGACAACCCACCGTTTGATGATCCCATTTTTTGGGGCAAACAGCCCTATCTGTCCCCCTTATAATTGAGTCCCCCACCACTAGGATTTGTCTAGCCTGCCCTGCACTCATATTCCCCTTCTTACTGGAGCAGTCATCCCCCTGGCGTTCAGAGGGCATGTCGTGCTGCAGCGGTGCTGGCTCTGTAATGGCATCACCCTCATCTGCCAACTTTGCAAACTTGTTGGGTTGTGCTAGTTCAGGACCAGCCTCCGTGGATCTCTTCCCTCTACCCCTTCCAAGTGTCACTCACCTAGCTGCCTGATCATCCTGCTCTCCCAAACTTCCATCCGCACCCTCCTCTACCCCAGTGAGTTCCTGTTTAGTGAGCAGCAAACTCCTTCCCATGTTGTCAATGGATCTCAGTGTTGCCAGTCGCTCCTTTGGATCCAGGATTTGGACTTCCAAATGTGCGACGTGCACGCATCTTGCGTAACAGTATGCACCCTCGATCGGCTGATCAAGGACCACATACATTGCACAAGTAGCACACTGGATGGCATTGTCAGGCATGAAGCTTATCCTAATGGGGATCTTCAATTTACTTACAGAAGAAGTGAAGATTGGCTAGATCACACTCAAAATGCGCCTCTGCTTGTTCGCAACTGATCACGCGCCTCTGCTTGTTCGCAACTGATCACGCGCCTCTGCTCTTGTGCCTATATCCAATCGTAACCGCTCACATTCCCCCTTTTTTTTAAAATCACTCACATACTCACTGCTTGGTCTCACTCAGTCACACAGTTCTGCTTCACTTACACCTTGCAGCCATTTAAATCAGAACAAGTTTAAATCATAATGTTCTTTTCCTGCAGAAGAACTGAACTCATTCAAAAGTGCTGGCGGGTTAACCCGGGACCCAATAGCGTGGAAATCCTGATAATCCATCACAGGGTGAGCAGGATCAGCCAGAATTTATCTGATTGCCCTTGTTTTCTCAGCATCGGTATCTTTGGTGTCCTTACAGGTTCTTTCCCTCATTATCCTTCTGCAGATGATGACAACTCCTAATAACGGGGACTATTTACTTCTCTAGAACTTAACTATTTACAACCTACCATCAGGATCGGTCATCAATAGTTGATCAACGGGGATCCATTGCTCGAGATCCCTGCAAATCTTCTGATTCCTGGCACTGCAGTCATCTAGTAAATTGTGGTCCAGGAATGGCATGCAGGTGCAGATAGAAAGGCCCGCAGACTCTCTGGCTACTGAATTTGGAACTTGTCTGAAGTTATGCGCATGAGCCCTGAAGCTTCGGACGCCTGTCAACACGGTCATCGCCTCCTAGTTTCTTTTTCTATTACACACAGAAAAAAGAATGGCTGATCTTATGTGCATGACACACGGCACACGCTACACGCTACACGTCTGACTAACGGACTCCGCAGCAGCTCAGTTGTGATTACTGAGGAATGTCCACCTCGGCCAAATAGTTTTGGGCATTAGTACAGAATAATGATTTTGATTATAGTGATGTCTGCCAATGTTTTATTACTCCGCATCCCACCAGACAGCGGCGTCAATCTGGCCAGCGTACAAGCATATGTTTAATGGGCGAGCATGACTGCCGTCTGTAATCGGCACTCAGATTCTGTCCACCTGCTGTATGATAATGTCACACATGCAGACAGTGATGAACGCCCCACAAGCGGAGGTCAAGCAAGTTCTTCACATCCTACTTATAGGACCTGTAGAGTTTTCCGTATTCTTACTGAGACACTAATAGCCCTTTTACATGGCTGACCTGTCGGTGTAGATGCACAGTTTACATAGGAAGGAGCATCACGGATGGAATGGAGGCCCAGCTTTTCCTTCTGTCACTGAAGGTAAATCAACTACTATGCAAAGACGAATATAACCTCCATATAAGTGATTACAGGTGATGTCCTCTCTCACTAGAGCTGTTCATGTTGCCTTTTCTTCCCCATCTGGCCAGACAACCATAATTACTTCTCCCAGTCACAACCTTTCTCTGCAGGATATGACACACAGACATCTCCGGTTCCTCACCATGTTATCCACACCTCTACACCATGCCCCCTTCCATAGAGCTTGAGATAGTAATATTTCCACCAGTGTTGCCCTGTGCAGTAATTGTATCCCCCTTTTGTGCCCCCTGTAGTAAGTGCAGTTTTCAGTGCCTCTCAGGAATGTGCCCACTTTTAAGCCCCCTTTTGGCCCTATTCAGTAATAATGCCCCCTTTATTCCTCCACTCAGTAATAATGCCTTATTTAAAGCCCCAGTTTTGGATAATACCCCTTTTATCATGCCCCCAGTGTAGAATAGTCTCTACTACTACTTTTGTGTTTCTGCCTCCGTATTTCTATTCTTTACTAGTGGATAAATACAGAACAGGATACGTCCAGTAGAAATACTCAGAGGCCGATACTCATGGAATACTGGTGACATACGGCTGTGGGCATCTGTTAAAAGGCTGTAATATGGATCAATATTACAGATGTAATTGGAAACGCTTGTCTGAAGCCGGCCTAAGTGTCCTTTTACAGCGGGCGACATGTTGGATGCCGATGCCTGAGAGGTCGTCCCAGTGAGAACCATCATCGCTAGTGAATGAAGGCGGTGCGGTTGGGATCGGTCCGGGTCGCGAGGCCTGCGGGCGACACCTCCCTCTGCACTCCTATTTCTGTGCCCTTGTACTGTTATAACTTTGTTTCTTCTGCAGCACTTTGGATTGTGGACATATATCAGGTCAGCAGATTGCCGGCCCTGGAGCACGGGCTTTGTATATGCATGCAGGGCCAGTAATATGCAGCTGGGAGCTTCATAAAGGGTACGGCTTCATATAAACCAGAGCGGAGGGATTAGAGGGGCTCACTGTCATTTCTTGATAGGAAATATGATTTGTTTAGATAAGAAAGTGGTTTTAGGCTCTAGAATTTGGCGGCACACGGGGCATCGCTGCATCTAATATAAACAAGCTTTTTCCTGCCCCACACTTTGACCCCTCTGTCTGACCTTTGGTGGACAATTTTGATGTCATTAGATTAGTGATTTCCTCATAGGCACCGCAAAATCCTAAAATTGGAGTTTGGTACAGGAAGTGACCTGTGAGGGCAGCCCAAACTTCCTATGTTTAGTCTATGGGCGCGTGCCTGGGGACAGTGAACCATTGCTAAGTGAGTGCGAGCGGGTGGTACTGAAGCAAAGCGGCTGATACTGAATGACAGCGGGCGGTGCTGATGGGGAGCGTCCATACTGAAGGTCAGTGGGTGGTGCTGAAGGACACCGGGCAGCACTGAAAGACTGCAGGGAAACAATGAAGGACAGTGGGGCAGCACAGAAGAGACAGTGGGCGGCGCAGAAGATGCGGGGCAGCGCTGAAGGAGAGCGGGCAGTGCAGAAGGGACAGCGGGCGGTGCAAAAGGGACAGCAGGCAGTGCAGAAAGAGAGCGGGCAGTGCTGAAGGAGAGGGGTGATACTGAAGGGACAGCAGGGCGCTGCTGTAGGGACAGTGGGTGGTGCTGAAGGAACAGCAGGCGGTGTTGATGGGACAATTCAATTCAAAAATCCCGCCTGCAAGACGGCTGTGATTGGTTCATCCAGCATTGCTCAGCCAATCACAGCATCGCTGGATGGACCAATCGTAACCAGCCCACTTCCACTGACCTTTTTGAGTACTATCAACAAATCTCAGGGACAGACTTTTAACAATGTTGGAATTTACCTTCAGCGCCCTGCGTTCGCTCATGGATTGTTGTATGTAGCATTTTCGACAGTCACCAAGAAACAGAACTTAAAAGTCAAAATATACCCTGATTCAATTCATGGGGTGCGCTCAGATGGAAGTTGGTGCACTGACCATGTAGTTTATCCTGAAGTCCTTGCCAATAAAAATAAACATTTCTGAAAACATTTACAAGTATTTTACCTATCATTTTATGTTGGAGTAGTGAACATTGGGTCAATGTAGTTCAGGAAGTGAGCGTGTTGTCTCACTATATATATATTAAGTTAAATGATACTGTCTATGTCAATCTGCCGCCTTTTTGGTTTGGGGAAAGTTTGGTTTCAACTTGACAGATGGTTCCGTGTATTCTGCCAATCAGAGCTCATCAATATGGATTCCGCTGCCATTCACACCTGTAGCGGTGGGATCTATGATGGCACTTGTCTTTCTGGGATCTGCATCATACCCATCTGCTGACGCTCAGGGCCATGGGCCTAATAAAGATTGCACGTTTGCTATAAGTCGCTGTATTGGAGTGCTGCCTTTTCCATCTACTTCTTCCGTGATCTCTTGGGATTGAGGATCCAATCCCTTTTAAGGTGCGCACCAATTGCTTTGGTAGCTTTGAAGCAATTCTCCAGCGAATCGGTGGTGTTGTGACAGTCACATCTGCAGCTTATCCTGCAAGAGCACTAGGCCGAGCAAGACGCTACAAACTGTCAAGCAGCATGAGAGGCCTAGATGGAGCGAGAGCACCAGCTGCAACTAGCCTGATTCCAGGCACAGCAGCCTACCCCTCAGCGCAGAAAGTCCAGTAACACAACATCCTTAAACTCCAGGTAGAACAATTTCCTGTGATGGACACTTTTATCATGGAGTTGTCAGCAGTACCAGATACCCCCTGAGCAATGAGCTGGGGACTTAACTCAAGAGCCAAGAGGTAAACCCCCGGAGGTGTCCACAGCTCTCCCCAAAGAGCAGGATGGCAACTAAGAGGCCATCAAAAAGGCTTTGATCCGCAAGTATAACCTCACTTCAGAGTTGTATTGCAAAAAGGTCTGCACTCTCCAGCGCGGACACAAGGAAAGCTACGCCGATCTGGTAGATGTCCTTGTACCTCCAGCAATAGATCCGGGGACCATCCATAACCTTCTTTAATGGTCTAAAGGACTTGATGGTAAAAGACCAGCATAGATTGCTGACAGCTAAGTTGTCAACAGAATATCGGAAGTGTAGAAATCTGTGACCAACTGGAGAGGCGATAAGCCAAACGTTAACTATTATAACTTTTCTAGCCCACAATGGGACGCTCTACCTCCCCTACTAATGCTCCCTTCCCAATAATTTGACCACTTACACCATGTTTCTGGCTTTTGTCGTGGATAGGCCACAGCTTTATTAAAATATTTAATAACAATTTGTAAAATATTTTTAAAAATCCAACAGTCCTCTCCATGCTGCTTAAAACTTGAGCTTCTTAAAAACTTGAGTCCAAAAATTGAAACAAGAAAGAAAACATAAAATGGGCTTGAAAAACCCCCTTCCACCCCATTGCTGGCATGGAAAGTCATGAATGATGCGGCGTAACCCCTTACGCCGCACTCTGCCCCCCATCTGCCAGCAACAAGGCCACCTCCAAACCATCCTGCAGCTTAGACAAAAAAGTGTCCAGGCCTATCTCATTCAAATGAACTCCGTCTTCCCTAAGCATCCCCCGCTCCCTCCTCTCTAACTCCCAATGGCACACCACGACTCTCCCTAGACACTGAACAAATTTTGATATTTTAAACTTAATGCTCTTTCTAACCCTGTCGATTGTCCTGATATCCCCAGCTCCTTTCCGAACCCTCCCAGCTACTATATCTGACCAGTCGATGGTCACCCCATTAAATTTTTTTGAATCGTAGGATGTCCTCTTTCATTAAGGCCGTCAGCTCTCCAACTTTTACCTTCCCAAGATCATTACCCCCAGCATGGATAAGCAAGATAACATTGTTGGGGTCCAGCTGCAGTCCTCTGACCCCAGGCCACCTAACTCTCACATTCTTCAATCCAAAGTCCTCTCCTATTGGCCTGGTCTCTGCTCTTTACTCGGCCCAATAAATGTATGAGTGGCCAACCAGCCAAACATTCCACTCTTCCACTCTGCTCCAGCTGAAAACGAAAAAACTAAGAGGGGAACCAACGAATTGTCCTGCATCCCTCCTCCTCTCTTCTCTGGCACCCACTCCCCCCCCCCCCCAAACTACCCCTCCTTCCATAAGGCCCCAGCATAAATCCCCTGTGCTTGTCTTCTGCACTCATCCCCTCCCCGAAAGCCCTCAAAGCTGTCTGCACTGTCTCCTTTCCCTCTGCTGTCGCTCCAGCCCCCTCATTCCCCCGTTCTGCCCCCCACCCCATTGCTGCTACTCTCTTGCAAGCAACCCCTCCTGGTGCCTTCCGCCGAGCTGAAAATAGACTCGCTAACGCCACTTCTGCGTTCCAGCCTGCTGCCGGATCTACCTCTTTCTCCCTCCCTATGCAGCCTCCCGTCCATGGAGCCATGTGGGATGCACACCTCAGCTGCCATTATGCCATGCTGGATGCCCCCCCCCCCCCCATGCCGGACTTACCATCCGCTGCTCCTCCTCCTATTACCGCCGTGTAGCTGCCTGCCAACTTGCCATGCACTTGCTGCCTATAGCTCTGCCTGCCCACCGCTGCAACGGCCAGCTCAGGTCTCCGCTCTGCCCACGCTTCTGGACTTGCTCTTCACCCTCCTCTCCTGACCGCTGGACTGGGGCACCGCTGCTCCTGTGCCTGCATGACCACCATGACATACTATTACTTCAAATCACAGGAACTGCTTGAGTCCCACAATATAATACTATGTCATGGTAAAAGGGAGGCATTAAAGATCTGTTTGCTGTCAGTGAATGGTAACATCCAAAAGGACATACACTTACATACTCCAGGTTTGTATGGAGCGGGATCAGAAGTCGTTTCGACTCCATAGAAGGTGGGTGCCAGCTCTCTTTGTTAGCTGAAATCCGCTCACAACAGCTGTGATCAGCATGAGTGCAGATCGCTGCTGTTAACCCTTTAAATGCCGCTGCCAATTCTGAAAATGACATTTAAATCCCCTAATCGGCATTCAAGGCTTCTCAAAAGCCCCCCTGCGATAAAATTGCAAAGTGTCGTTTAGTTGTCATGGCAGCCAGTGGCGTTCTGAAGGCGGTCAGGGCTGCTATGAATGATTGACTATGAAGGTGTGCAGGTGGCACATCTCGATAGATTGCCCTTCAGAACGTGATATTACATTATACTTTATGAGCGATCAAATGATCCCAAGCCTAAGTCCCATATGGGAACTCAAATGACAGTAAAGAGGACTCAAAAAAAGTTTTATTAAATATTAAAAAAAAATAAGGGTGACTACCCACTACAGTTCTTTTTCACTGCGAAATTGTAATGTTAAAATCGCGATCGCGCAAAATCACAATTTACCGCAAAATCGCGATTTTCGCTGTGAAAAATAACTGTAGTCGGTAGTCACCCTAAGAGGTCAGTTTTTCAGCACATTATGTGGTACGGTAAATGACACTATTGAAAAATACAACTTGTCCTGCAAAAAACAAGCCCTCGTGTAGATATGGAACCGGGAAAATGAAAGAGTTATGATCTTCTGAAAGAGGGGAGTAAAAAAAGAAAAAAGGGTCTGCAGCGGGAAGGGTTAATGAGCCTTTTGGTCTCTCGTTATAAACAATGATGGATTCCATTCACTGGAGCAAACAGAGATCTTGAAAATGGTGAGGAACTGAATACAAAGAAAGTTAACTTCTGAGGATAATCTGATTAGTCGGATCCCACATGAGCTGCTGTGACTGCCCGTCCAGGACGATTGTCCCCCAGACTGTTTCCAGAAGTCCCCTTTGGTTTCCCGTTCCGTCTGCGATATAATCCTGCCGGCGGAAGGTCGCCACGTCTTTGTTTGCTGTTACCTGCATCCGTGATATTTGTAAAGCCTCGAGAGACGAAATGTTCCTTGCAAGAATCACATGCTAAAAATAATCTCACTTTAATCCTGAAACCAAATATAAAAGCTCAGTATGCGACCCGCAAGACTCAAGGAAGTTCATTTAAAGGATTTACAAAGCGGCCGGCCCCCCGGCCCCCCACTCCCACATGTCACATTCTCCAGGCTAAATAAACACCAATATGAAATGCGGCAACAATTGCATCTTACTGAAGAGCGAGAGCAGAAAGTGTCTTTATGTCAATATCCACCAATGAGATCCCAGCTGTTTGTTACAGAGTCACGCTGGTTCCCACTAAAACATACAGCTGATTTCAGCACTCACAATTTAAGGTCAGAGACAAGTTCTAATGGTGTCCCTGTAACGAGCAGTATATATATATATCCCGTGAGTGACTGCCAAAAACTGCGATAGCCTGTTTGTGAGGACGAAAACTAGTAACACGGGGCTGAGGTATAAAACATATACAAGTATCCTGTGACGTGGGATGACTGGTATGAGGGAGGTAGTAGCTGTCAGTTCGTGACGCCACCGTTCCACACACCGGCATTCACACACGGCGGATCAATAACACTGGACAAGTGTGTAGTATCTCAGGTCCTCCAGAACGGTAGAGGCCCGGCAAAACTTTACTAGTGACTCTTCAAACACGATACAACAAGCTTCAGCAGGCAGAGTTTACACTGCAGGGAAACTTAGTACATACTCAGCAATACTTGGCAGGAAAGTCAATGGCCACAGAATGGCAGTAATGGTCACCCCGCTCTCATAGACTTCAGCATGCGTGGGTGTCAGTTAAAGGTGTACCTCTATACGGGGATCCAGACTCCAGACGGCCGCATAGGAGTTATAAACAGACTTAGAATTATCTTTAACGTTTTGGTAGACTTCTGCACTGATCTTGTTGTAGAGAAATATATCGTCACTAGGCACGTAGTTACTTACAAAAAGGCTCTCTTGTGATGGAACTTTTTGGAAAGGGACATTTAGGCTGCCTCACTCCCATGCGCTTCACATACGATTGGGTAGTCTTTCCTTCTCCTCCATCTTCAGCGACACAAGGGCTGATGGTGCCCTCATGCGCCTCTGTGGTAGCAAACCCTCAGGTTGTAGATGGGCGCTCCTCAGCAGCAAAGACAGAACTCCTTCTCTGGAACCCAATCACTCATACTTATAGGTTCATCCACACCACGTCACATGACACTGCAAGATAGATACATCACACATGCAGCAGAGCTCACAGGCAATGATTTTAATGGAGTTAACCCTTCAGACGCTGCAGCTGTGCAACACACATATAGAAAATAGACATGACAATTTTGCACAGTGCACCTACATATGACAAACATGTATAACAATAATGGAGGGGAGCAGAATGTTGTTCTGGGACACTACATGCCCATAAACATGACCGGCCTTAGCTTCATGCGTGTAATGTGGTTCCACAAGGCGCCGGTCATCAGATTGTAGGGGGGAACTAGGCAGATGAATGCTGGGGGCAATCACACTCATCAGGTCTACTTCTTCCTATGTGCAGCAGCATCTTGTGAAGCTACGTAAAGTATCCCCCCCTCCCCCCATGTTTCCCCTCCTCTGAGGCTCAGAGGTGCAACTATCAGCCCAATGGCACTCCAGCAACACAATCACTCAATTCTACTGTATTTATGGTAGGAGCTTGGTTCTGGTGCTGTATTTTTCTTTTACCAGACTTTTCTTTATAGAGCCAGAAGCAAACTGCTCTCTACCCTTTACAGCTGCCAGGCATGGCATTGCGGGTGTTTATGTAGCAGTAAGATTGCAAAAAGGAATGTCTTTAGGTATCCCAATTAACTGTTTATATTAGAGCTCAAAGCAGCTTGCAGATCACAACACACAGTGGATGTGGTTGGAAGTCATCTGTTTATTCCATTAACAAGCAGCAGTATATATACAGAAGACATTTGCTATGAGGCTAGAACACGCCTCACTGGTAATAATTATAATTTATCATAATGTATTTATTATCTCCGGTTAGTAAAACTTAAACAAGAATATTAACATCTTAATTATCAAGCAGACGTCTCCCAAGCAGATTGGAACTATGTGTAATAGGCTTCTCAGAACAAAATGTACAGACATGTATAAAGATATAGCCTTTTACAGAGAGCAGGTTGTGCTGACAGGAGACCATCAGTCTGGATTCTTTATCTCCTCAGCATGGGCCATTCTGCATAATCAAGGTCTTTTGAACTGTTAGTGCACATCTACAAAATTCTTGTTAAAGGTTATTTAGCTTTGTTAATACATCAGCGGAAAATTCCGACTATCTGAAGTGTTGTTTCCAATGTATTCATTCATCAGATGCCTGATGTTTAGCTGTGTAAAAATGTTGTGACGGAAAAAATAGGACATGCGCGACTGAAACTTTATACACTGTTGGAAAAGATAGGTCTTTCGACCGACATACTCCGGCAGCTCCCATAGACTTCTATGGGAGCTGCAAAAAAGGAAGAAGGAGGGAGTTTAGCTGCGTCCAACGCGGGGAAGAGCTTACTAGTTCCTCTCGTTAGGCATTAGAAGTCATTCCGAGGATTTTTGCTGACCAACGAATTTCCGGGCTGTGGCGTATTGTATCTCTAATACATCGCACCCAGCCATGTGAATGGTCGAGAAAATGCTCATTAAGCTTGGGACTTGATTGCGGTTTTCTTCACACAATTTTCGCCCGTGATGCAGCCAGTGTGAAAACGCATAGACTCGTGTGAACAAGCCCTAATCGTGAGGAAAGATCATCAATCTTCAGAGTTTGACAACTCCTTTCACTGCAGATCTTTTAGGCTGGGTTCACACAGGGCGGCCGCTATATCCCGGGTTTAGCCAGCCATGTGGTTAAGATTTGTCACAAAATTTTCCTGTTGCGGCCGCGCTGTTCTCTATGGGAGCGCCGGCGGCAACTGAAAAGGATGCGGCCAAGCAGCTCTGAAACCTGCAGCAAAGTGCCACCGGTGCTGAAATTGCGCTTTCTCAGCAGAATTCTCGTGGTTTTTTTGCTGCGTTAAAATTGCGAGATTTCCGGTGGGATTCCAGAAAAAAGCTTTAGGGCTAATTTACACGAGTGTATATCGGTCGGGTTTCCACGGCCGGCCGATATACGCTTCCATCTACGCAGATCCCCCCCTCCCTCCCCCTCACCGGCTCTTTGACTCTCTCCTCCAGTCTGATGTTTGCAATAGGACGGGCGGGGCGAAGTTAAGCTCTGCTCTGTCCCGCCCACTCCCATTGCTGGCTATGGCCAAGGGCCATGGAGGGGCCGGGAGTTTATCTTCACCCCTGTCCCGCTCACTCCCATTGCAAACCGCTCGGAGTGGAAGAGAAAAACAGCGAGCCGATGAGGGGGAGGGAAGGGGAGAACTGCTTAGATGGGAGCGTAAATCGGCCGGCCATGAAAACGCCGTCTGATATACGCTCATGTAAATAAGCCCTTACAGTGGAGGACAGGAAGAGCTTGAATTGTTGCATGTTCAGATCATTAATGCGAAACAATCTATTCCACATAAACAAGTTGGAAACAGAAGCCTGTGACTAAGTTCTAACCTGCAGAACACGGGCCGATGGCACCTGTTTGCTGTGGTTGCTACAACAGCCATCATGTAGCCTCAGCATGCAGATCGGCGTTTCCATACATACCCCACAAGCTGATCAATCTCTAGGCAGGTAGCAATCACACACGAGGATCTCTGGGGGTGAATATATAATGACCTCGTTATATATTCCCCTCTCACCATCATCTTTACCAATCAAGTCAGATTACATTATGGAAGCATTTGCTATAATATGGCATTATACAATAACCCAATATTAACTGGATGGCTCCGGGGGATAGAACTCACCCACCCTGGAATAGCACATAACTAGTTCTGATGATGAAATGACACGGACGCTCCTCACGCTGGAGGGTTATGCTCTTCTGCTTGCCAGGTAATCCGCTGTGCTTTGCCACAGATCTGGTCTCACTGTGCTCATATGAGCAGTATCGACCAATCAGAGCAAGAGGTTGCTTTAAGAATACAGCTATGTCTTGGGCTGTATACCTTTGATTTCTCTGTGGTTCAGTATTACGGACCATGTGCCCCCTGGATGTCGGGTTGCCACCTTTATACCAAAAAATACTGTCCAAGCTAAAAGGGTGTGTGGTTGGGGGCGTGGCTTATCATGACGTATGGTTTTACCTCCATTATTTTAGTGGCTGCAACTACTAATTGCGTCACCTTTAGCGTTTCCAGTAATAACAGTGCCAAGTAGTGGCCTCAATAGGAATAGTACCCCCAGTATTGGCCCCAGTATTAATAGGGCTGCTTCCTTGTGCCCTGCCCACCATGAATCTGCGGCCAAGCAGCAATCCAGCACTGTCCACCATGTCACTCACTCAGTCTAGTTCCCATCCGACAACCGCTGTAATCAGAGGCTGTGACCCCTGACCTCTACTTCCAGCATCTGCATCCTGTCTGCAGTGCGAACTCCGAGAGGGGAGGTCAGGGGTCATAGTGTCTTTTTACAACAGGGGACTGGGACTAGACAGAGTGACATACTGGATGGTGCTGGGTTGCTAACTGGCTGCAGGTGTTCTTAGCTGACATTTATCTTTTACCGTCCATTAATATAATTGGTAAAAAACAAGTACTGGCATTCCCCTTTGGACTTGATTACCGATGTATTACCGGCTGGGTGGCAAACCCCCCAATTCTTCAGTCCACATTTCCCGGATATTTCAAGTTCCAACCCAAATTAACACAAGAACACCCAGAAAACTTTGAAGAGATGCCCACTTTGCACCTTTGGCTAAGGCCCACCCATTAGGTCAATTTTATGGGCAATCCCATAAAAATGGACATGTATGCCGTATTACATAAATGTTCTGGAACATAGCACAGAAGACTGTCTCCACATGAAGTTGGAAGTGTATGGAAAATCCCATAGCAAACTTTTGAAAGAGCAACACCTTTAATTTTGGGTTTGATTTTTAGATTTGTTACATGCTTTTCATTCTTAACCAATCCACCATTTTGATCTTGTAAACATCCAATAGCATCTTTGACTTTTCTTTTGCTTTCGCCCCCCCAAAATCCTTTTGTTTTGCTTTTGGCCTCTGTTACAAGCCTCAATTCATTATTAGCTTCAGCTTTTCTGACACTTGCCCTACAGTTTCTGCAGACCCTCTTTAGATATTCTCCCTCTTTCCATTTGATAAACATCTTTTTCTTCCTCTTTAACATGTGTACAAGTTCTGTGTTCATCCATCCGGGTCTCTTTAAATGCTTCCCATTCTTCCTTCTTTTAGGGATTGGTAACGATTGTGCTTTGAGAATCTCATTTCACAATATTTCCCAACCTTCTTGGACATTTCTGTCCTTAAGAACATCCAGCCATTGGATTCTTCCTCTCCTCTTTCTGGGTTCATTAAAATCTGCCTTTCTGAAATCCAACCTTGAGGTCTGAGTCTTCTCAGGTCTTCCCCCCCTTGTTATCCAACATCCAAGGATATCATGATCACTACCTCCTAAGGTCCCAGCCACCCTTACTTCCTCAACCATTCCCTCCCTGTTGGTAAGAATTAGGTCCTAGATAACAGATCCTCTTGTTTTCTCTTCTACTTTCTGAAAGATAAAGTTGTCACCAAGAGCGGAAAGGAATTTGTTGGACCCATTACTTTTACCTGAGAGATTCCCAACAAATGTCTGGATTGGTAAAATGTTGTACTTTTTTGGCCATCTTATGCAGAAAGGGTTCCTCCATATCTTCTGCTTGTCCAGGCGGCCTATAGTAAATGCCTACAATGGTGTCCTTTCTGTTGTTCTCTCCTTGTATTCTTACTCATACAGTTTCTACAGAACTCCCAGCTCTGAAGCTTGAATCTCTGTGGAGATGAATGTTTTCCTAACATACAACACAACACCTCCTCCCCTTGTATTAGGTCTGTTTCTTATAAATACGTTCTATCCTTCAAGCCCTGTATTCCAATCTTGTGTATCATTCCACCAAGTTTCTGTGATGCCTATGACTAGAAATGAACGAGCACCAAAATGCTTGGGTGCTCGGTACTGGAGTCGAACTTTTCGTAATGCTTGAGAGTTAGTTTCGAGTAACGAACCCCATCAAAGTCAATGGGCGACTTGAGCATTTTTGTATGGGACCGATGCTCCGCATAGGGGTAAATTTGTGGAACACCTGAAGACATCAGAAAGTAATGGAAACACCATAGAAACGGATAGGGAACGGCAGGGGCAGCATAGCTGCATCTGAGGCTCCCAGGTCCCACTATTAATCCAAAATGGGGGAAAGAGTCTGGCGGTCACCCCCCCTAACTATTTACTTGGGACAGAACCTCATTAGCAAGGCAAACGTGCTGGCACATCTTAGCTAAGCACCACACTAGCTGCAACCAAGGACAATCACCGCCTGCAGGTGACACTGCTGCCTTTTTTCCTGGGTTACATGCTGGCATTGCTGTCCAAAGCCCCTGCACGACCCTGCAGGTGTTGAAAAAGTAGCCACCACAGGTGTACAATGACCCTGTGAAAGTCTCATGCAATCAGTTACGCTTCCTCTGAACGCTCCAATCCAGTATCTTGGATAACTGTGGAAATTTGTAGCACGAGAGATAATACATGCCGACCAATGCAGATCCCCAGACCCCAAGCAGAAGGAGGAGGTGGCATAATAAGCCCGAGAAACCATGACCGAGGTAGGACCCGCAATACCCTGTGTGAGAAGCTCGTGAGCCGGCCCAGGATCAGGCTCGGTCACAACCTCCACCTTGTTTGACCCAAGGTGCCGCGCGTTACATAGCAATGGGAACTCCATGTGTCCCCACACACTTCATTCTTTGTATGTGTCAGATAGCTGAACAACGCAATGGGGAAGCCTTTGTGCACCTACAGTATAGTCGGGCCCCTGGAACTCAAGGACAGTATTAAACAGAAAGAAAAGAGAGTGCCCAAACATGGCAGAGTTTCACCCCGCCCAGGACCTCGGCCCACACTTCTGCCCTAGTCAGTCAGTGTATTTGTGCTAGATAGGTAAAACACCGCAATTTGAAAAGCTGTCTGCATCCTAGCCAAGTCAGTCAGTGTATTTATGCCAGACAGGTTAAAAACAACGCAATGGGAAGTCTTTGTGCAGCCACAGCATAGACAAGCCCATGAAACTCAAAGATGGTATTACACATAAAGAAATCAGAACGCCCAAACAGGGAAGAGTTTCAACCCGCCGAGGACCTCGGCCCACACTTCTGCCCTAGTCATTCAGTGTATTTGTGCCAAATAGGTAAAACACTGCAACGTGTTATAGATATGAGGGTGGTCTGGCTATCAAGCGACATACTGTCACCCCTGTCTCTGTTCCAACCGCAAAGCGTCAGCCTTTATGCTTAGCAGCGAACTTCTCAGCAGGCAAAGCAGCGGGATGGTAACGCTAATGATGGCCGCATCGCCATTCACCATTTGGGCAGACTCCTCAAAGTTTTCGAGGACCTGGCAGATGTCTGCCATCCATGCTCACTCCTCTGTAAAGAACTGTAGAGGCTGACTACCACTCTGCCGCTCATGTTGCAGCTGGTATTCCACTATTGCTCTATGCTGCTCGTACAGCCTGGCCAACATGTGCAGCATACAATTTCAGCGTGTGGACACGCCGCACAGCATTCAAGCTCTGTCAGGTGAAACCAATGCTGCAGGGTCCTCAGGGTGACAGCATCCATGGTGGACTTGCAGAAATGTGTGCAGACGCAGCGCACCTTGCCAAGCAGGTCGGACAAGTGGGGCTAGTTTTTCAGAAACCGCTGAACCACCAGATTGAAGATGTAGGCCAGGCATGACACGTGTGTGAGACTGCCGAGCTGCAGAGCCACCACCAGGTTACGGCCATTGTCACACACGACTATGCCCGGTTGGAGGCTCAGCGGTGAAAGCCAGAGGTCGGTCTGCTCTGTCAGACCCTGCAACAGCTTGGGGGCTGTGTGCCTCTTGTCACCTAAGCTGATTAGTTTCAGCATGGCTTGCTGACGCTTGCACCACTGTGTTGCCGCACAGAGGTAGGACCCGCTATTCTGGGTGTGGGTAGGACGTGAGCGGTCCCAGGCTCTGACTCGGTCCCAGCCTCCACCAAGTCTAACCAATGTGCCGTCAGGGAGATATAGTAGCCCTGCCCGCCAGTACTTGTCCACATGTCCGTCGTTAAGTGAACCTTCCCTGTAAACGTGTAGGTGAGGGCACGATTTATGTTGCGGGAGACGTGCTGGTGTAGGACGGGGACGCCACACCGGGAAAAATGGTGGCGACTGGGGTCTGAGTAGCGCGGGACCGCCACTGCCATCATGTTTTTGAAAGCCTACGTTTCCACAAGCCTGTACGGCAGCATCTCCGGGCTGATTAATTTGGCAATGTGCACGTTTAAAGCTTCTGCATGCGGGTGGGTGGCGGCGTATTTCCACTTTCGTTCCAACGCTCGTGTTAGCGACAGCTGAACGCTGTGCTGAGAGACATTGCTGGATGGAGTGGAGGACCGTGGAGGCAAGAGTGTGGGTGCAGGCCGGGAGGCGCTCGTGCCTGCATCCTGGGAGGGGGATTGGATCTGTGTGGCAGGTTGTGACATAGGGGAAGAGGCAGTGGTGTGACCCGGAGGCGGTGAAAGGCCTTCGTCCCACCTTGTGGGGTGCTTGGCCATTATATGCTTGCGCATGCTGGTGGTGGTCAGGCTGGTAGTGGTGGCTCCCCGGATGATCTTGGTGTGACACAGGTTGCACACCACTGTTCGTCGGTCGTCTGCGCTCTCACTAAAAAACATCCACACCTTTTAACACCTAGCCTTCTGCATGGAGGCTTGCTGCGAGGGGGTGCTTTAGGAAACAGTTGGGGATTCTTCGCTCTGGCCCAGCCTCTACCCCTGCCCACTCCACTGCCTCTTCCAACCTGTCCTGCTGCACTTGCTTCCACCTCTGAAGCCCTGTCCTCAGTAGGCTTAGAAAACCAGGTGGTGTCATTCACCTCATCGTCCAGCAGCTCTTCCTCCGAATCCTCTGTGCGCTCCTCCCTCAGACTTACTGCCCTTACTACTACCTCACTGACAGACAACTGTGTCTCATCATCCTTCTCCACAAAAAGCTCTTGAGACAGTTGCCAGAAGTCCCCAGCCTCATCACCCGGACTCCGGGAACTTTCCCAAGGTTGGGCATCGGTCACGACAAACTCCTCAGGTGAGAGAGGAACCATTTTTTCCCACTCACGGCAGGAACCCAAGAACAGTTCCTGGGAGTCTGCCTGCTCAGAATATGTCATTTTCATGGAGTGAGGAGGCTGGGAGGAAGGAGGAGCAGCCAGAGGATTCAGAGTTGCAGCCCCTAGGCCGGGAGTAGTAGACTGCGTAGAAGACTGGATTGTCGATTCATTGCTGGATGTGTTTTCTAACCCTCGCGTTAGACACATTCTGGCCAACACAGATTACTGGGTGTACATCGTTCTCGACCCACGGTATAAGGAGAACCTTTCCACTCTCATTCCCGAAGAGGAAAGGGGTACGAGATTGATGCAATACCACAGGGACCTGGGGGAAAAAGTGATGCTAAAGTTCCCATTTGACAGCTCTAGCGGCAGAAGATGCAGCTCCGAGGGGCAACTAGCAGGGGAGGTGCGGGGATCAGGCAGCATGTCCAGTGCAGCAAGGGAACACTCTCCCAGGTCTTTGCCAGTTTTATGGTTCCCCAGCAAGACTGTGTAACCACTCCCCAGTCAAGGCTGAGTCGGAGGAAGCACTGTAAAAAGATGGTGAGGGAGTACATAGCTGATCGTACCCCCGTCCTCCATGATACCTCTGCTCTATACAACTATTGGGACCGGTGGCACGAACTTGCACTGTACAGCCTGGAGGTGCTGGCCTGCCCTGCCGCTAGCGTCTTGTTAGATAGGGTGTTTAGTGCAGCTGGGGGAATCATCACGAATAAGTGTAGACGGATCATCATGGATTTCCCCAGACTTCTCTTCTACACAGGCGGAAAGCAGCGGAACCTAATGATTCTTTTCACTGCAACAGGAGAAAAATTCATCCTCTATCACCACAAAAAGGGGGAATTAGCTTCGTCAATCCCCCTTGGATATTATTACTCCTACTCCTCCTCCTAAAACAGCATGTCATCACACTGAACTGTCAATTTTTCTGAGTTCCAAAAGGCTCTGTTTAAAAGTTTTACAATTTTTAAAAGTTTCAAAAGTTTTTATACTTTAACTGAAACCAATTTTTTTCACATGGCTGCCTCCAGGCTCTGTTACAAATTAAGCAACAGCGAGCTGTATCTTTAAAAAATATTTATGGGTTTCACCTGTTCTCGCAGTTCAGAAATTTTTCAGGAGTACACTTGTACTCTTGGTACACCAATTTTACAGGCCCTTGCCTATAATGTTATACAACTAATTTTTCCGGCCTTCACCTACATTCTTGGTAACCAAATTTTTTCAGGTGTTCGCCTATACTCTTGGTTAACCAATGGTTCTTGCCACAGAAATGTTACAGGGGTCCTCCTATACTCTTGCTACATAAATGTTACAGGGGTTCGCCTATACACTTGCTACAAAAGATTTGAGGGGTTCACCTATACTCTTGCTACAGAAATGTTACAGGGGTCCTCCTATACTCTTGCTACAGAAATGTTACAGGGGTCCACCTATACTCTTGCAACAGAAATGTTACAGGGGTCCGTCTATACACTTGCTACTGAAAGGTTTGAGGGGTCCGCCTATACACTTGCTACTGAAAGGTTTCAGGGGTCCGCTTATACACTTGCTACTGAAATGTTTCAGGGGTCCGCTTATACACTTGCTACTGAAAGGTTTGAGGGGTTCGCCTATACTCTTGCTACAGAAATGTTACTGGGGTTTGCCTATACTGTTGCTACATAAATGTTACAGGTTCCGCATATACACTCGCTACTGAAAGGTTTGAGGGGTTCGCCTATACTCTTGCTACAGAAATGTTACAGGGGTCTGCTTATACTCTTGCAACAGAAATGTTACAGGGGTCCGCTTATACACTTGCCACTGAAAGGTTTGAGGGGTTCACCAATACATTTGCTACTAAAAGGTTTCAGTGGTACGCCTATACACTTGTTACTAAAAGGTTGGAGGGGTCCGCCTATACACTTGCTACTGAAAGGTTTGAGGGGTTCGCCTATACTCTTGCAACAGAAAAGTTTCAGGGGTCCGCCTAAACTGTGGGTGTACAAAGGTTTCCCATTGTGGTGACACATACACAGAATGAAGTGTGTGGGGACACATAGATTTCACATAGCTATGTAACTCACGGCACCTTGGGTCACACAAGGTGGAGGCTGGGACCGAGCCTGACCCAGGGCCTGCTCACGTACTTCCCACACAGAGTATTGCTGGCCCTACCTCGGTCATGGTTTCTCTGCCTTATTTTGCCACCTCCTCCTCCTGCTTTGGGTCTGGGGATCAGCGCTGGGCAACATGTATTTGCTCTCGTGTTACCACAGTTATCTGAGACACTGGTTTGGGCCAAACAAAAGGAGCGTTACTGCATTAATGAGACGTTCACTGCTATACTAGCATCCGAGTCCGCTTTTGGCCTACGATTACTGAGGGTGTAGGCAGAGGCCGAGGTCCTGGGGGGTAAAGAATCAACTGCGCCAGGATTGGCCTGTGGAACTTCTTGGTGGTTCATCCATTCTTTGGAGCGATGAAAGCAACCATAACTGATTAAATGAGACATTCATAGCTGTACTAGCATCCGAGTCCGCTTTATGACCAGGATTACTGAGGGTGTGGGCCGAGGCCGAGATCCTTGGCGGGTGAAACTCTGCCATGTTTGGGCACTCTGATTTCTTTATGTGTAGTACTGTCTTAGAGTTTCATGGGCTCGCCTATGCTATCGGTGCACAAGGACGTCCCATTATGGTGTTTTACCTGTCTGGCACAAATACACTGAATGACTAGGGCAGAAGTGTGGGCCGAGGTCCTGGGCGGGTTAAAACTCTGCCATGTTTGGGAATTCTCTTTTCTTCCTGTTTAATACTGTCCCTGAGTTCCAGGGGCTCGCCAATGCTGTGGGTGCACAAAGACTTCCCATTGTGTTGTTTTACCTGTCTGGCACAAATACACTGACTGACGTGCCTAGGGTGCAGATGGGTTTCCCATTGCGGTGTTTTACTATCTGGCACAAATACACTGACTGACTAGGGCAGAAGTGTGGGCCGAGGTCCTAGGCGTGGTGAAACTCTACCATGTTTGGGCACTCTAATTTCTTTCTGTTTAATACTGTCCCTGGGTTCCAGGGGCTCGCCTATGCTGTGAGTGCACAAAGACTTCCCATTGCGTTGTTTTACCTGTCTGGCACAAATATACTGAATGACAAGGGCAGAAGTCTGGGCTGAGGTCCTTTGCAGGGTGAAACTCTGCCATGTTTGGGCGCTCTCTTTTCTTCCTGTTTAATACTGTCCCTGGGTTGCAGGGGCTCGCCTATGCTATGGGTGCTCAAAGATTTCCCATTGCGGTGTTTTACCTGTCTGGCACAAATACACTGACTGACATGGCTAGGGTGCAGATGGGTTTTTCCTTTGCGGTGTTCTGCTATCTGACACCTACACAGAATTAAGTGTGTGGGGACATATGGATTTCCCATAACTCTGTAACCCACGACACCTTGGTTCACACAAGGTGGAGGCTGGGACCTTGCCTGAGGTGCTTTACACACAGAGTATTGCGGGTCCTACCTCGGTCATGGTTTCTCGGGCGTATTATGCCACCTCCTCCTCCTGCTTGGGGACTGGGGATCTGCGTTGCTCGGCATGTATTATCTTTTGTGCTTCAAATTACCACAGTTATCCGAGATACTGGATTGAAGCATTCACAGGAACCGAAACTGATTTCATGAGACTTTCACAGGGTCACTGTATACCTGTGGTGGTTACTTTTGCGACACCTCCTGCTTTAAACCAATCTTTGGTGTTAGAATGCGCTGCTGCATTGTGGAGATGTGTAGAAGTGCTGGCACCTGAGTCCCCTTTACGCTCACGTTTGCGGCTCCTGACAATTTTGTGACGGAGGTGGCACGGGATTGGAATGATGATTGGACATAAATTTATCATCAATTCTCATCAGCATTGTGGGCTATCACCCACAGTTTGAAAGAGGGTCGCTGCCTGGCCCTGCCAACCCTCTGCAGTGTGTGTCTCCGGTTCCTCCTCATCGCAGATGCACTTATAAACCGACATGAGGGTGGTGTGGCTATGAAGCGAGCGTGTGGCATGAGGCCAGCTGAACGCTGTTCAGGGACACTTTTGTGTGCTCTGTTGAAGCAGGGTCGTGCGGGGGGGTTGGGCAGCATGTAACCCAGGAGAAGAGGCAGCAGCGTGACCCGCAGGCAGTGATTGTCCTTGGTTGCAGGTAGTGTGATGCTTAGCTGAGATGTGCCAGCGTGTGTGCCTTGCTAATGAGGGTTTGTCCCAAGTAAATAGTTAGGGGGGTGACTCTTGCCCCCATTTTGGCTTAATAGTGGGACCTGGGAGCCTCAAATGCGGCCATGCATGCTGCCCATGCCATTCCCTATCTGTTTCTGTGGTGTTTCCATGACTTTCTGATATTTTCAGGTGTTTCACAAGTCATCAGGTATGCGGAGCATCGGTCCCATACAAAAATGCTCGAGTCCCCCCTTGACTTTAATGGGGTTCGTTACTCAAAACGAGCTCTCGAGCATTACGGAAAGTTCGACTCGAGTACCGAGCACCCGAGCATTTTGGTGCTCGCTCATCTCTACCCACAACCACCACTCTCCTTTTCTTCACAACAGCACTTCTTTTTCTCCATCCAAGAGGCTTTTGGGTGCTTACTACACAGTTCTTTGCGGACAAAGTCATTTCTTGATGTACTTCTTCATTGTCCTCCTGCATGAGAGCCTGGTACTGGTTCCCGAGCAGTATGGGTGTTGGCTGACTCCGGATTCTTCTGCTTCTTTGGGTCACATGCTTCCATTCCTCAGCTCCTGCAGCTACATTGGACATTTCTTTGCCTTCAACATTTTAAAGACTTTCTTTTACTCTGTCGAGGAAATCCTAATCTTCCTTAATGAGTTACAATGTTGCTATTCATATGGCTCCCCTCCTTTTCAATGTTGTCCAAACGTATAACCTATAAGATGCTACTAAATGTAAATGGTGATATCTACAGAACAGCTAGACCTGCCTAAACCCAGCAATCGTCCCGCAATCCACTCTTCACTCTTCCCAGAATGCACAGGAAATATGTAAATTAGCTTCCTGGAGCTCTAATCTCTGGTCTGAGGAGATTGGAGCTCCAGGAAGCTAATTAATGTATTAACGTATTATGTGTCTATTTCACCATTCTTTGTTAGGTGTGTTCTGATAGCAATAAGAAACATCTATTGTTTTGGGGTTATTAGCACAGGCATTCTGTCATTGCAATTGGTTGTTGTATGTCTGTTTTCTCTCTGTCTCCTGTCATTGCTATCACTCTTACCTCATTTCCATAACCACACTCTATTCTTTGTCTCTATCTTGAGGTCAACTAAAGGCCCATTTAAACGCAACGATTCTTGCTCAAAAGTCGCTCAAAAGTCATCTTTTGAGCGATAATCGTTATGCCTAAACGCGCGGCCGTCTTGCACTCTTTGTGCACTTTTCTCTGATCGCTGACTTTTAGCAAGCCTTATCAGGGCCGCATGCTGAGTTCTCAGCGGGATACCGCTGATACTATTATTTCAGCTGGTATCCTGCTCGGAGAACACAGCTGGAGTATGAAGAAGACAAGCGGTCTAGCTTCTCTTCTGTATAGCCCCCTTGGATCGCTCAGCTGAGCATTCCGAGAAAGAAGACAACATCGGCATGCAGAAGACAAGTGGCCCCGCTTGTCTTCTGCATAACCTGCTCGGAGCACTCAGCTGTATATAACAGCTGAGTGCTCCGAGAAGAGAACAGCTGTATACAGAAGATTGCGGTCCCACTTGTCTTCTGTATACAGCGTAAGCTTCATTTACACACTAAGAATTTTGAGTGATCATCTTGCTGTGTAAATGCACACAACAATTATCGCTCAAAAGATGTCTTTTGAGAGAGAATTGTTGTGTCTAAATGGGCCTTAAGGGAAAGAATAGGTGTTAACCAGTCTAACTGTACTCCTTTACAATGTATGAATAAGATTTCAAAAAGAAAAAAAAAAGCATGTTTAGTAGATTATGGTGTACAATGAATTAGAAGGAGAAATAAGTGTGTTTTAGAAAGGATAGTGAATTAAGTGTCTCAGCAAGTGTGTGCTGAAGGTTACAGTCAAATTAAATTGAAAGGATGTTTATGTACAGTAATTCAAAAGTTGTCCATATAAAAAAACTGGGAATTGAAAATGCGTGCCTTTTGGTGCACAAAACAATTAGGATGTAATACTTGTTAGCTCAATGTGAATCTGTTATTTTTGTGAATTTGAGTGTGAATGTGTTATATAGATATAAAATATGAAAAATATGTTTAAACAGTTTCCCAGACTCCAAAGGGGTGGAGCAAGATGATGTAAGGAAAGGAAAGATAGAAGAGTATGTAATAGTTTTGCCCCTACTCAATACAGACCAATCTAGCAAAAAAAATAAATAATGTATGTATAGGTTCTTGATGCGTACAACACAAGAATATGGTGTATTCAAAATATTGGGTTCTACTAATTTGAATACTATTGAAGTATGATGCTAAAATGAGATAATTATGTACTTGACAATCCTGATGAGTGCATTGTAAACAGAATCAAATTACTTACAACAATTTGTTTAAAGGGTATCACATTTCCAATGTGGGTAGATTTCTGATGTCAGAAATCAGCCCAGTCAACTTATTAGGACAGACATTCTTACAGTGATACAAGCAGAACTTGAATATACCCCAAACGGTATTAGGGGTATTAGGCCTTTAATGAACCAGCAGTTTACCACTATTTGTGCAGTTCTTATGGTTACAGATTGTAAATTCTTCCCCCTATTGGCAACAACTTTTTGCGCAGGTTTCAGAGGTGTTGTGAGCCCCTTTACTGTCATGGTCTCTCCTTCAGGCATGGAAATTATGCATTGAGCACAAAATAAAACTCCTTCTACTTGATTCACTAAGTATGAGTGCACCCAGCTAGCACCGTCACATCACAATAGTTCTAAGACAGCTTCATTCCTAGTGCTGAATTTGGAAAGGGGGAAGGAAAGAGTAGACCGTGACATTAAATCTCAAGATCATGATTCTCTGGAATAAAGGAAAGTGAAACTAGGAGTCTTGAAAAGAAGGGGCTTTGCTTTCTCACACGCCTCATTAGCCCCTGAGTTCCACACAAGAGACAGCCATATAAGTAACATTTCCTGCCTTACTACAGGCCAGGGTCATAAAAAGAAACCACTTCTCCTGGTAATACTCCATTGTATCCAATCAAAAAGAAAGGAGAAAAAAGGCCAGCCCACTACTGCCACTTATTTTATGGCTGTGCATCTAGAAAACACTTTCCATGGGGTACTCTGCTGGAGTCCTGCCAGTGCTTGTTTACCTTTGCATTCAAAAGAGAGCAATATACCTGGTTGGTTCTCCCCAGGATGTATAAAATCCCTAGATTTGAGCGTGTTAAAGATGAACCAATTGCCAACCTAGATTTTTAGGTTTTTTGCAGATTGTTTCGGAAATCATGAAAATTAATAAGCAGAACAGGGTATGCAGCAGTGACCAACATTGGTAATTATAGAAAAAGAAAAACCCACTCTCTTCCTGTGACGTGTGCTCCGGGGGCCCAGGTGATAGCACTCACTGAGGTGTATATGGACTGGCTGAAGGTAAGATTGTTAGTGTCTGCACCAAGGTATGCTTTTGAAATTACATTCGATTTTGCATCCTTGTGGTGCAGTGGAAATCTTGTTGGATCATTTGGTAAACCAATCCAGGACACAGAAGCAGAGTCTTTGTTGTACAAGGTTTTAGTTTTTCCCAAAGAGGTGGCTATTATCAAAGTCCAGGCTTATATCAAAGAGACAGCTACTGAGGCTCTAGAGAAAAGCAGAGTGGACGCAGCAGCCAGAGCAGTAGCCAGACTCCCCTTGACTGAGATAACAACTGTTAACCCAGTTGCACTTGAAGTGGTATGAATATATGAGGGGCTGCTGATAAGTCTTTGGCTTTGTGTTCTTTTTTTTCGTTTCTATGGTAACAAATGTTACATCACATGAAAGCCTTATGTGTTTAATATATGTTTTCAAAATGTTGTGTTTGTAGCTTATGGCAACAGTGATCTCGGCACACGGGAAAACAAAATGGCGGAGTCTAAGGCGATATTCACAGCAAATGAGAGCAGAGGAGTGATTTAATTCTTGTTTCTGCAAGGAAAGTCCGCGAAGGATATTCATGGTGATATGTGGCAGACATTGGGGGATCAATGCCCTTCATATTCTACGGTTAAGAACTGAGTTGCCAAATGGGCCACTTCAGCACTAATGATGAGGAACGTCCTGGACGACCGAGAGAGGTTGTTGTTCCAGGGATCGTCGATGCTTTGCGCAACCTCATACTGGAGAATCGGCCAATTTCAGCTGCAGGAATAGCAGACATCATGGGGATTTCTGGTGAACGTGTTTGTGTCATTATTAGAGATGAGCGAGCACCAAAATGCTCGGGTGCTCGTTACTCGAGTCGAACTTTCAGTGATGCTCGAGAGTTCGTTTCGAGTAACGAACCCCATTGAAGTCAATGGGTGACTCGAGCATTTTTGTATATCGCCGATGCTCGCTAAGGTTTTCATTTGTGAAAATCTGCAAAACACAAGAAAGTGATGAAAACGACACAGAAACGAATAGGGCAGGCGAGGAGCTACATTTTGGGCTGTATCTCAAGTTCCCAGGTCCCACTATTAAGCCACAATAGCGGCAAGAGTGAGACCCCCCCCCCAACCCCCCCCTCCCCCGCACTGTCAGCATAACGATCGTTCTCCTCTGCCACAGCTGTAACAGCTGTGGCAGAGAAGAACGATGTTAGCCCATTGAATTCAATGGAGCCGTCAATACAGCCGACTCCATTGAAAGCAATGGGCTGCCGGCGATCGCGGGATGAATTGTCGGAAAGGGGTTAAATATATAAGCCCTTCCCTGCAATTCATCCAGAAATGTGTAAAAATAAAAAATATATATATATACTTACCTGGTCCCGGCAGAGCGATGTTAGCCCATTGAATTCAATGGAGCCGTCAATACAGCCGACTCCATTGAAAGCAATGGGCTGCCGGCGATCGCGGGATGAATTGTCGGGAAAGGGTTAAATATATAAGCCCTTCCCTGCAATTCATCCAGAAATGTGTAAAAATAAAAAATATATATATACTCACCTGGTGCCAGCAGACGGAGTTCAGCGCGGCAGGCTGCAGTTCTCCTGAACTGCTCTGAACAGCTGTGAGTAGTATTCAGCAGCCGGGGATTTAAAATCCCTGCCTGCTGAATAAGATGGCTCTGATTGGTCACAGCCTGACCAATCAGAGGCCAGCCCTCACTCACACCTATTCATGAATTCATGAATGGGTGAGTGAGGGCTGGCCTCTGATTGGTCAGGCTGTGACCAATCAGAGGCATCTTATTCAGCAGGCGGGGATTTTAAATCCCCGGCTGCTGAATACTACTCACAGCTGTTCAGAGCAGTTCAGGAGAACTGCAGCCTGCCGCGCGTAACTCCGTCTGCCGGCACCAGGTGAGTATATATATATTTTTTATTTTTACACATTTCTGGATGAATTGCAGGGAAGGGCTTATATATTTAACCCTTTCCCGACAATTCATCCCGCGATCGCCGGCAGCCCATTGCTTTCAATGGAGTCGGCTGTATTGCGGCTCCATTGAATTCAATGGGCTAACATCCTTCTGCCGGGACAAGGTAAGTATATATATATTTTTTATTTTTACACATTTCTAGATGAATTGCAGGGAAGGGCTTATATATTTAAGCCCTTCCCGACAATTCATCCCGCGTACACGCCGGCAGCCCATTGCTTTCAATGGAGTCGGCTGTATTGCCGGCTCCATTGAATTCAATGGTCAGTGCTCGTTTAATCGAGACGAGTATCGCGTGGTGCTCGTCTCGAGTAACGAGCATCTCGAGCACCCTAATACTCGAACGAGCATCAAGCTCGGACGAGTATGCTCGCTCATCTCTAGTCATTATCCATGAACATTTGAACATGAAGAAGCGATCTGCAAAGTGGGTCCCCAAATGTTTGACAACAGATCAGAAAAGCATGCGAGTGAAAACTTCCCGCTCCATTTGTCAGCGTTTCCGGACTGATAAGAACTTCCTGGATCGGCTGGTCACTATGGATGAGACCTGGATTTATTTGTATGACTCTGAAACCAAGGAGCAGTCAGTGGAGGCCCAGTGGTTCTCCTTGCCTAAAGAAGTTCAGTGTGTAAAAATCAGCCACTAAGGTGATGGTGTCTGTGTTCTGGGATAAGGAGGGCGTGCTGCTAGTGGACTACCTTCAGAGTGGTTCCACCATCAATGCAAGGGATTACATTGAACTTTTGGACCAATTGAAGGCAGTAAGTCCTGAACACACACTCTGCAGATAATTGGCCAAAGCCCACTGGTGAGGCTCATGCAACGTCTATGGGCATGGCTGACAGGATGTTTATTTGCCCACTCATACTATGAATGGGCATTAGTTAGTCAAAGCTGCAGACTGTCTACATTATCACATTTTCACAGTATTGAGGCCGGTTAATCAAACTAATGCAATTCAAGCTTGATTGATTGTTGTTGTTAACACACACTAGTGTTAGATGACCTTCTAGCTGCCCTGGGTGGAATGTGTCAAATACGAGGGCCCTCCGGCTGTCATTATACACTATATGGACAAGACTATTTGGACACTGCAGAAAATCAGCAAATATGCAAATCCTGAGTTTGCTGGGAAGGGCATGGGTAAAATAAAAAGCTGCTCATTTTGTAATAACTATTCATTCATCCGATCGAGCGCTTGTGGGACGAACTGGAGCAACGGGGATAACACCGCCATCCATGCCAATCCTCACAACAATTCCTTCTCACAGCCTCGCCTGAGTAATGGTGGCTATACCTGCCCAGACTTACAGAGAGCTTGTGGAAAGTATGCCTCAGCGTGCTGCCACTGCAATACAAGCAGAAGGAGAGCCGACACATCACTAAATGGAAGAATAAAGCAATTTGTCTGAAAGACATGCGGAGTCCAAATACTTTTGTCCATATAGTGTATATATATCCAGAGGATAAATGCAGGTATGACCCAGTTTGCAAGTTGTAAGAGACAAGTGGTTGAAGGAACACGAGCAGAAGCAGATTCCTGGTGGAGGGACACTTTTCTATGTTTAATCCAGCAAATTGGTTCAAGTCGATAGGAGGATGGATTATGGGAAAATGCAAGTTAGCCTCCAGATATTGCTGATATTGCTTGCAGTCTATTCAGGTTATAAGCTGCTGTTGCATTGTGTTGCACAAGCCTCACCGGTCTGTACGTATGGACAGACGGGGAAAGTATTCCACAACAAACCACAAGGCACACGTCTCCCAACAGTTATCCAAATTAATCTTAGGGTAGCTTCACACGAGCGTGTTTTTGTGCGTACGTAGGTACATACATAGGTGCGCACCCATGTACGTGCAAAAACCCGCGTGAATGCAGGTCCGTGCATTGTTTTCAATGAAGCCACGGCTGCTGTCGACAGCCCCATTGAAAACAATGGTCTGCAGGCACCTCTGCATTATTTTTCAAGATAGGGCTTTACATATAAGCTCTTCCCTGAAAAACAAAAAGTTTACTGTAAAAAAAATATATGTAAAGCCCTTCCCTGAAAAACAATGCAGGGGTGCCGACAGACCATTGTTTTCAATGGAGCCGCCGGCAGCAGCCACGGCTCCATCGAAAACAATGCATGCTTTCACTATGGTGCACGCATGTCCTATCTTTGCAGACACACACCTGTAAAGCACGGACATGTGAACACACCATAGAGAATGCATTGGGGCTAATAGATGCGTGTTTTTGCACGTGTGCGTATGCACACACAAAATACACCCTCGTCTGAAGCCACCCTTAGGGGGAATATAATGTGTTGTGATGGATTGTCCTTGTCCTGGATTTCACCTAATTGTAGGAAGGGATAATGCAGGAGATAAGGACAGGGTGGAAAAGCTAAAATTGAAGCGCTGGTGGCCCACTCAGGTTAGCCAAGGGAATTGTAACCCTCTTAACTTCATAATCTTTAATTCCTCCGAACCCGAATGGGTACAGGAGGGTAAAGGATGAGGCTGCTTATCGAACAGCAATAGACTTTATGACTGCAATACGTTTTAAGATCATCACCGTTAGTGATAAAAGTAGCTCCCATAATGGGTTTCATTCTTTGTATCTTCACCACTGATAGAAATCTGTTTTTGGAACAAGCGGAGCATTTAGCAGATAGTATGAATGTCACTTTGTGCTACGTTTACGAATGGGGAATCAGTGGCCATGGAAAGTGAAGGAATTAGATCCTGATGTAACATTTAATCAGAGAGGGTTGCTAAAAAGGTGAAAGACTAAAGGGGTTTTGGCTACTTTAATAATTGGTAAGTACTGTATTTCTAGAACAGGCACCAAATACGTCTCCGTAGGGGAACTGACATGTAGAGGTCAGATGGTACACAATGGTACAGATGGTACCCATTGGGATGCTCCAAATCACACCCAGCAGAACCCATTCCCCTTTTCAAAAGTTCAGTAAGATAGCGAGCGCCTGGAATGATTCTAATTTAGACATCACATGGGAAGCTTCCCCAGGATTGTATTGGATATGCGGAAGAAGGGCTTACACCATGCTGCCCAAAATGTGTCAGTGGGCTCATGTGTCTTGGGTACTATAAGGCCTTCATTCTTTCTCCTGCCTCTGAGATAGGGAGAATCATTGGGAGTCCCAGTGTTTACAGATCAACATGGCAAAAAGGGACTTGAGAATAGGTAGCTGGAAAAATGCTGAATGGTGTGATAACTGACAGATGCATCCACCTGTCTACAAACAATGTGAGTAGCCTGACACTTCTAAACATGAATCAGGCTTGGATTTCACTTGACTTCTGCACCCCGAAGGCAGATTCCACATAGATTTATATTAAAAACGACTCTGTGCCCTCAAGGTGCTGTTGCTGCTCTCCTTCTAAAGCACAAGAAGCCTCTGTAGCTTGGAGGAGGTCCGTGCTCGGCTGTTCTGTTCACCTGCTAGAATTTCTCCTTGAATAATTTATGACATTGCTTTTATAACAAGCAAAGTGTGATTGTTCTCAGCAAGAGAAACCGAGTAATCTTGTAGATATGAGACCTTTTACTGGCCAACAAAAGTACATGATTTTATTGTGAGCTTTCGGACTTCTTAGGGTCCTTCCTCAGGCACAATGGAACAGATTTGGATGGAATATATATATATATATATATATATATATATATATATATATATATACAAATGAAAAGGCACAGACATAGCGAGACTAATTTACACTTTCAACAAGATGAGCATTGAAATAAATACTTAATGAGTCCACTAGTAAGGAATGTGATTGTTTTATGATCTCTAAATTGGTGTTAGGGGGTCACAAGGCTATGTGTTTTCTCTCCCTCAGAACTGAAAATAAGGAAGATAGAAGAATACCTCTGCAGCGCCACTTATTGGATGGCAGCATCCCTTCAAATTAATGTATGACTTTTTACCAAGTCTGTAAAACAATGATTGGGAATAGAATGTCTCCCCGATAATAAGCTCTACCCTGTCTTTCAGAGAAGGCTTGAAATATAAGCCCTCCCCCAAAATAAAGCTAAACTACATGACCAAAAAAAAAAAACAGCAATACTCACCCAACCAGTGGCATCTGAGTCCCTTGCGCTGGTCTCTGGCCTTGTGACAGGCTGCTGTGTCCTCAGCATTGACACAGCACTCTCTTTCTGGTGACGGGGCTTTGAGTACCCTGCCATTTTGGGAGGAGCACAGGGTTCCTCAGGTGTAGCTGCATTCACATGCAATTAGGGGGCCCTGGCTGCACTGGGGACTTTCTAGAGGGCAAATTAGTAAACCCAATTTTTACTATCATTGACTTTATTGGGAGTCGAAATTGGCCATCTGGATTCATGATGATTTTTATGAAATTGGCCCGATATCGACACAAACCGAGTATTCCACTAATTGCTTATTACTAATTACTACCTTGTAGAACATGCTGACTGTTATAGAGGTGAAGGATGGGCTAAAATGTAATAGATAAGAGCTCACACAGCAATTCATGGGGCGGTGTGCTGACAACAATGATAGTTGTTCAGCTGCATAAAATAGGCAATCGGCCAACAAATCAGCGTTAGCAGGTCGTCAGCTGATCGGGTGCCGCCTTTCATGGGCCGACTGCAGGCAAACATGGGCTCCGACAAATATTTGTACCTGCTTCTCAGCTCATGTGATTATTAGTCGTATTGCTGTAGCCCCGAATCTGTACTCGGTGATCTTTTCCTTCTGGAGTAGACTCTGGCTTGGGCTCATACTGCCGGTCAGGTTACACGGCTTGTTAGGAGGTTGGACATTGACTTATAGGAAAGCTACAGGTAAGGAGGTCTGGTAGCATATCTACTTATGGTTCTGTATTTTTTAGGGGGTCTGGTCTGTGGTCTGTATTGAAGGAGGTTATGGGCACGGTTTGTAATTCAAATAGTATAGATTGGCGTTGCCCTATATAAACGGACACGGAATAAGGAAAATAAATTGTGCCAATAACGTGTATTTCCCATCTTGAATTTCTATCTATCTCATATCTATCTATGTATCTATCTATCTATCTATCTATCTATCTATCTATCTATCTATCTATCTATCTATCTATCTCTCTATCTCATATCTATCTATCTATCTCATATCTATGTATCCATCTATCTATCTATCTATCTATCTATCTATCTATCTCTCTATCTCATATCTATCTATCTATCTATCTATCTATCTATCTATCTATCTATCTATCTCATATCTATCTATCTATCTATCTATCTCCTATCTATCTATCTATCTATCTATCTATCTAATATCTATCTATCTCATATCTATCTATCTATCTAATATCTATCTATCTCATATCTATCTATCTATCTAATATCTATCTAATATCTATCTATCTAATATCTATCTATCTTTCTATCTATCTATCTATCTATCTCATATCTATCTATCTATCTATCTATCTATCTATCTATCTATCTATCAATCTCATATCTATCTATCTATTTATCTCATATTTATCTATCTCTCTATCTATCTCATATCTATCTATCTACCTATCTATCTATCATCTATCTATCTATCTATCTATCTATCTCATATCTATCTATCTCCTATCTATCTATCTATCTATCTATCTATCTATCTATCTATCTATCTATCTATCTGTCTCTTATCTATCTATCTATCTATCTATCTATCTTATATCTATCTATCTATTTATCTATCCATCTATCTCATATCTATCTATCTATTTATCTATCTCCTATCTATCTATCAATCTCCTATCTATCTATCTATCTATCTATCTATCTATCTATCTATCTATCTATCAATCTCCTATCTATCTATCTATCTATCTATCTATCTATCTATCTATCTATCTATCTCATATCTATCTATCCATCTCATATCTATCTATTTATCTATCTATCTCATATCTATCTATTTATCTATCTATCTATCTCATATCTATCTATCTGCCTATCTATTTCATATCTATGTATCCTGTTGGATGGAATAGTTATTGTGCCTCTTTTGAAGCATCTTCTCTCAGAAGCACTTAGCCTGGTGTGAACCTCTCAACATCAATTCTTCTTATTACGAGTCGATCTCAGGAGCGATTATTAGAATGGAGAAGCGGCTATTGTGTGCTATCTGATCTGTACTGACAGTTAAGAGATGAGACGGAACAGCACCACTCGGTACGGAGAATATCCGTGCAAAGAAATGTAATATCGATGGAAAAGTTAAGGACCAAATATAAAATTTCCCCCTTTCGGAAATCCATTAAACCCAGAAATATATGGAAGTTATGGGAGTCCTCACAATGTACACTGGAGATACAGAGAAAGAGGTCGACTTATGAAATGAAGCCTGCATGTCGAACATCCATTCTGCTCCTTACACTATTTGCAGTGGTGAAGCTACAGGCTCTATAGTTCCACATTCCCCCCTCCACCTGCTCTATAATATCACCCTCGACTGTTTTTAATTGCTGTACCATAACAAAAGAATACCACCGTACTGGGAGCACATAACTCCACTGAACGGAGCCCATATGATAACTAGTTATTACCCCCTATTATGAACAGATACCACCACCACAATGTTACCAGATAACACTACCAAACCACTTTTAGATAATACCGCCATGCTGTGAGTCAGTAATAGCATAGCATTAAATAGGGTTGCCTGAATTATAGTTTTTTCTCAAATAATATATATTGTACTCCCCTTCCAGGGTCCCTGCAACACCGACACCGCAGCAGCATGAACACTGCTGGTCTGTGATTGGCTGCAGCAGCCTGTACCGTCCCGTACAGCCTATAAAGAATACATCACAAGAGAGAATTGACATGCATTGCTGAAGCTGCGGGGACCCAGGAAAGGTGAAAATAGGATGTTTTATTATTTTCAGGCAAGGGGAGCACTAATTAAATAAATTAAAAGCATCAAAAGGTTAAAATTCACTTTTTTATTAACAGAAACAAAATAGAAAACAGAAAGCTACATGTTTAATGCTCTGAGGAAGACCCCACTCTGGGGTTGAAACGTGTAGTTTTATTTTTTCGTTTCTATCAATAAAACTGTGAACTTTAACCATAAGTGAGTGTGACGTTTTAATTGTTAGTACTTGAGGAGTAGCATCTTTGTCAGCTGTATTTTTTTCTTCCACAGCTAATCCAAGTGGGTCAGTATTATATCTGAGCTGGACACAATAAGTGGTGTCTGGTGTTAGGGTCAGCATCAGTGATGGATTAGGGGAACTCTTAGTGAAAGCTAAAGTCTAGGTCAGCTATTTTCAGTTTGCTATTATCTCCGTTATCAATTGGCTCCATTATCTTCCATTCCCATCAGCTATTTGTGCCATCAGCATTCTGTTCCTGCCATCTATTTGCAACTTCCTATCCTTGCAACTTTGTGAACTACTAGTGCTGATATGTGCTCCACATTATTGTTCATTCAACTGTCCAGTTTTTACATAATTCTGCCCTAAGGTCTGGGGTTATCTGAGTAGTGGGAGACAAGTTAGTATCAGGGAATTATGACTACTCTAGACGAAGTCCAGTTCTGCCATCTTGTGTCCAGTTGACGTTGTTACAGTTCGAACATTTAACAACCCTTTATTGGAAATATTCAAATTGAGATGACCTATGTGTAATCAGTCTTGGGGTACACAGATGTAGCTATTGTTAAATGATGCTACATAGCGCCACAAACATTCATTTGGCATGCCAACATTCATTAAGTATGTAATTTGGCGCAATGTGTTCTCTCCAATGCAAATTAAATGAGTGGCTATGGAAAGAATATGGCGAAGGTGTAAATCTACGTATTGGAGGCTATTTTCAGGAATCTTCAAGGTCTGATATGATAATAGGAGTTAGGGTTGGCATATATATATGGCCCCTACAGTATGACAGGAGTCACAGGTAGAGGCCTAAATGCAGGGATTGCTGTGGGTGGCAGTGCAAGAGTAGTTTAGACTGCTATCAGTGCAATGGAGGGCAACTCCGCTGTAGATAATGAAAGTTACTTAGGCTGCGGGGCTTAAAGCCTAAGTGGCCGCTGCTAGAAGTAACTACAATCACGTTGGAGTGTTGCTGATAGTGCAGCATCCAAGAAGCAGGCCCTCAGCTGAGGTGACAGCGGGGTACAGAAAAAACCTTGCTACAGGGCCTCTACTGTCTCCTCACTACAGGTGGCTAGGAACCCGACCTCTGTACTACTGGGGAAGACCAACGTTTAGTAACCTGAGTTACCTTTTAGTCCTGTTTGTCACTGTGACACCAATGTTCCTCCTTCTGCAGCGGATCACCAACTTGAATAAAGTAGTCCACACACAGAGTACTTTCTGAGCAAGAACCAGGAACATTCGGTCCTGTCCGCTTACTTAACGCTTGATGAAGTAACAATAAGCTGTCCTTTCACAAAACAACTTGTACAATGTAAAAGCAGTGAGGATTCTTGGGGCATTGTACATCCACAGTCTTAGTTATCTGTAAGATTTCTCTCCCGGCAAAACTCTCTCTACTGCCAGACACTCACTTTTCTCGCACACTTGTGGCTTTTCTCTCTCCACTTTCATGCGGTTCTTGCGCTGCACTCCCATGCATTTCCATCATGTCCAGGCTTTCATGCTTCCAGAAAGGAGGGTTCCTGATATGGCTGGGTTCTGGCATGAGCGGCAGACCATCTCTCCTCTCCAACTACCAACAACTAACTCCCTAGAACTCTTCTCCTCTTCTCCCTAACTTTAGACACCCCTCACTCAACACATTACATCATGTGGGCACCAACCAATAGACAGTCACACAGATAGATATATTTTCCAGACAACACCAGACATGATCAGACATTAACCCTTTCATGCCTGCAAACTCCAATGCACATAAATCTGATGTATTCCACATTTAAGACAGTAATGCAAGACAAAGACAACACATGTATTCTGAGGTGCTGGAGGGGACCCCAAAACTCTGGGCCACTACAATAGTGGCTTGCTAATGTCGGATGTATGCTCTGACACCATTTCACTGCTCAACTAGTAACTTCAATTAAAAGAGTGAACAGGTCACAATCTTCTTACATTTTCGCCTTATCAGGAGGGGCATGGTTATTAAATGGTTTCTCAACAAAACAAGCAGTCAAGCAATTTGTCTTTGAGTGCTTTTGCGTAATGACATATGCAAACTCTGAAGAGCATGTCTGAATCAGTCGTGATCACCCGAAGCCACTAGAGTTTACTCCGCCTAGTTGCCACTGACAATGCAATCTGGTTGCAGCATGGCTATAGACAAACTATTTCCTCCAATCTTCATTCGTCCAACAACAATTTTGGTTCTTCTCCACTTGCCTCAGGTACTAAGGTTCAAAATCGCTGCGTGTCTGTGGGCTGTAACAAGATCCAATGGACACCAGAGACATTCAACCTTCCTTCTTCTAAGCTTACGGCACAGTGACGGCATAGGCTTCATGATGTTACAAACCCCATTCCCATGTGACCACACCTGCCAATGGTATATTTGCCATATATTGTAAAGCAATTCATATTTTTACCACCAGAGATTTCCAATGGTCACATAACTCTACTTTCTATAACCCTAATACAGTATGGAAGCATTGGCAATGGGGTAAAGCAAGTTAAAGACACCGCACTCCAATTCCATACACACAAGATAATGATCACCCGAAATAGCCAATATTGGTTATTTTGAGTGACCATCACTTAAAAACTTAATGCAAATGATCTGCCAAAGACCTGGCCAATCCTATTTGAAACTTTTGGCCTAGCAGAGCAGGTAAGTACTACTTCTTTTATGTCATTCCATCACTCTGCACCAATTTCTTTCCCCTCGCAGGTAAGCCTTTGTACTGTTGCTGTTGGGTTCATTACCACAATCGATTGATCAGCCACATTGTGATTGATCAATGTATGAAATGTAAAGCCAGCTTTATCCACAATATGACATATAAGGTGTGTCTAAGCATTGCCACTAAAGGAGAACTGCAACAGACAAGGGAGTATGGTGATGATGGGATTGAGTTCCGGACTTTGGGACCACCAATGAAGACGTTCTGCTCCTTCACACTGTGTGCCGTATGACATGGTGCTCGTCATGTTCGTGGAGACACGGAGCTTAACCAGAGGATTACATTCCTGATTAAATTACCTTTCCATTGATATATCATTTTATGGTATTACTTCAAAACAAAGTTGTGTTATGAGCAATCAAACCTCATATCCACAATTGTGGCCACTAGTGTAGTCGTGTTGGTGAGACCATTAAAATGTTACATTCAATAATGTCTGTAAGGCACAGGTCTAGTTCTGTCCTGGCCTGGGTTTGTCAGTAGTGAGTCATTTACGGACCATGTAGTATTGGTAGGTTTGGTCATTAAGGAGCTACACTTGATTGACATTGGGCTATTTTTTGAACAGGGAACCGAGAAGATATTAGAATTTGTTATCCATGGTAAAAAAAGAGGCGGAAACTAAGATACGATCAATTTATATATATAATGACAAAAGCCCTCACTGACTCACTAACTGACTTACTGACTCACTGATTGACTGACTCGTCAAAAGTTCTCCAACTTCCCGATGTCGTGTAAACAGGAATTTTGGCACAAGCATAGATTATCTCCAAAATAGGAAAAGTAATTGGGTCCCAACTCGATTATTCAATTCTAACGCAAAAGAATTGGCGTCGAAATTTTACGTACATAATCTAAATCTCTCACTTCCCAATGTCATAGAAACTTAAAATTTGGCACGAGCATTGATTATGTCATAAATAGGAAAAGCTAATGGGTCCCAACTTGATTATTCAATTCTATGTGCAAAAGAATTCGCGTCCAAATTTTACGTACAGAATCTAATTCTCTCACTTCCCGTTGTAATAGAAACTCAAAATTTGGCAGGAGCATTGATTATTCAATTCTATGCGCAAAAGAATTAGCGTCCAAATTTTACATACGGAATGTAATTCTCTCACTTCCTGAGGTCCTTTTATATAAAGGAAACGTCGCATGGTTACCTCCACGTGGTGTTTCCTGGGTAACGCAGAGAACTATGCAAAATGGTGAACATATGTTTTTCCAGTATCTCTAAAGTAACCACGACTTCGTAAGATTTTCCGTGTGAACACCAGATAAACACCAGTACCAAATTAACTCGGGCGAAGCCGGGTATATCAGCTAGTTCTCCTATATAGGGAATGAAGAGCCAAGTAATGCGTGAAATCCTTAGTTGTTAGATTTTTTTTCATGCCAGGCGTCAACCAGGTGGTGGTGGAGGAGGAATGTTTTAAGGCTTCCTTCACACGGGTGACACCGCATCACTGTGAAAAAATCGCAGCGATATCGCGATTTTGTAGCGCTACAAAGTCGCATGTGACGCTACAAAATCACGCGACTTTGTAGCATCTGCTACTGTCAAAGTTGCATCGCATCGCATGCAAACCGTGTTTTCGTGCGATGCGATGCAACAGAGAGGAAGGCTCCATAGAGAAACATGGGCTACAAAACCTTGCGTGTCGCGGGCATATCGCCGGACCTGTGAGGTTTGTGTGTTGGTTTGTAGCATGCTACAAAACATCTCATGTGTGAAGGAACCCAGAGGAAACCATGGGCTTCTCATACATGCGATTTGTAGCATCATAGAAATGCTACAAAATCGCGCGACTTTGTCGCCCGTGTGAAGGAGGCCTAAAAGTATGAGATATAGAATGCTGGGGTAATGGGTGTTTGGTTGGAAGGGAAATGGCATTCCTGTCCAAACTCGGGTCGAAGATGCAATTGGAGTCACTACATATGATAACTGTACCAACTTTATTGGTCTCAACAAGTTCAAGCAGTTTTCTTAAGAACTGAGTTAGTTCCGGACTCGGAGTGTAGTATGACACTATTGTCACTGGAATGACTTGGATGAAGCCAATACGCATCAAATATCGGCCTTCAGGATCTGCTATAGTAGTTGTAGGGATGGAAGGAACTGATCTACCAATACAAAAAGTGACGCCTTGGGTTTTGTCAGGACAGTGGCTGAATGGAAGACAAGGTAGTGGGGAGCAATGTAGCATGGGGAGGATTTATCAGAAAAGTAGGTCTCCAGTAAACAAATAATGTTAGCGTGAGCGCCTTTGTAGTAACAGAAGGCTTTTGAAGGCTTCTGGAGAGAGTTAAAGCCCTGCACATTGCAGGATATTATTTTTATAGCCATGATAAATCATGAAATGGGTTATACAGCATAAATATCATATGACCGAAAAACCACAAGAAAGGAAGGAAGGGAAAGAGAAGGTGAGAAAGGAGAGGATTGGGACGACATGGAGAATACACAGCTTTAACTGTAAAAACAATTAGTAAAATGAGGAGGACGTTGGTGGCTGGAGCTGTCCCGGTCGTCATAGCAGACGTAAATTTAACGGACAACAAACCACAAAAGCGCCAGTGAAGATCGCTTTGCAAGATTTCTGTTAGGCCTCCTTCCCACGAACTAATTTCCGCTGCGTAAATCGCGGCGAAAATCCACTGCGTTGCCCCTCAGCTATTAGGTTCTATTGAACCTAATAGCTCAGGGCACACAGTGCGGAATTCCCCCGCGGAATTCCGCACCGTGAAATCTCCCGTCCTCACCCGCGGCATGCTCTATTTGCCGCGGGTGTACGCAATGACGGCTTCCATTGCAGTCAATGGAAGCCGTCCGTTCACGCTATCTCCCGCTGTAACACAGCGGAAGATAGCGTGAAAACGCTTTCCCACCTACCGCCGCTGCGTCATATGACGCGCCCGGCGCGTCACATGACACGGCCGGCCGCGTCATGTGACGCAGTGGGCGTGTCATGTGACGCGGCGGCGGTGGGCGGGGAAGCGTCATGCGGGAGGAAGACACCGGATCCGCTGGTAAGTATGGGGTCTCTGGGGGGCGCCGTGACGGCTTTGCCGCGGAATATTCCGCGGCGGAGCCCGTCACACTCGTGTGCAGCCGGCCTTAGAGAAAGAGGAGAGACCCAAGGAGAATGTGAAGGGGAAGTAAAATAAATAAATGTAAACAAAAAAAGGTTAGATAATATGTGAAAGATAGCAGAGGGCAGTAATACAACTGAGTACCGCGGGTTACCCAACAGAATTTAAATGATTAAACCTATTATGTAACAACAGAAAATATAAAACCTGCAGTCATAGAATTATAGAATGGTAGAGTTGGAAGGGACCTCCGGGGTCATCGGGTCCGACCCCCTGCTCAGTGCAGGATCACTAAATCACCCCAGACAGATGTCTGTCCAGCCTTTGTTTGAAGACTTCCATTGAAGGAGAACTCCCCACCTCCTGTGGCAACCTGTTCCACTCATTGATCCCCCTCACTGTCTAATATCTAATCTGTGTCTCCTCCCTTTCTGTTTCATCCCATTGCTTACTAGGCTTTCCTTGTACAGATGATAATAGGGCTGATCCCTCTGCACTGTGACAGCCCTTCAGATATTTGTAGACATCTACTAAGTCTCCTCTCAGCCTTCTCTTCTGCTAAACATTCCCAGATCCTTTAACCGTTCCTCATAGGACAAGATTTGCAGACCGCTCACCATCTTGGTAACTCTTCTTTGAACTTCCCCCAGTTTGTCTCTGTCTTTTTTAAAGTGTGGTGCCCAGAACTGGACACAGTATTCCAGATGAGGTCTGACTAAGGAAGACTAGGGGGGATAATTACCTCACGTGATCTAGACACTATGCTTCTCTTAATACAGCCCAGAATTGTGTTTGCTTTTTTGGCTGCTGCATCACATTGTTGACTCATGTTCAGTCTATGATCTATTAGTATACCCAAGTCTTTTTCACATGTGCTGCTACTTAGCCCAATTCCTACCATTCTGTATGTGCTTATTTCATTTTTCTTGCCCAGATGTAGGACTTTGCTTTTCTCCTTGTGAAAGTCCTGTAGTTTGGTTACCTTTTGGGATGATCTCAAGGAATAGAAATTCCCTAAAGAAAGAAAAAGGAGAGGGAGGGGGGAGAGAATAAATAAGGGAGCAGAGAAACAGAAATATTGGAATATAGTCTGAACTTTTCAAAATACCCCAATAAGGTAGCCGAGCCGTATTACAGGAACAGTTCTTAGAATTAAAGGGCTTTTATCAGTGGCAGATCCAGTTGTAGGACTGGAGGTCAATGATGGGGTTGTGGTATCTTGCTGAGGAGACTTCTGCTGCAGTTGGAGGCTCTCAAAACAGCTATGAGCCCCTTCAGGAGAAAGTAATGTGTGCACCATGGCCAGATATCTAAAGACAAGCTTAAAAGGGAAGCCCCAATGGTATTGAATTTTCTTTTGTTGTAGAAACTCCAGATGCAGTTTCAAAGCTCTTCTCTTGGCCGTTATTCATGGAGCCAGGTCAGGAAACAGCTGGTACATATGACCCTGGAACCTTAGGTTAAGAGAGCATCAGGCCGCCGGGAGCAATTGTTCCCGGGTGTGGTGAAAATATAGCTTAAGTATTATGTCTCTATGGCGGCTCCCTGGTTTTCAGGCCTATAAGACTTTATGAACTCTATCCATTTCTAGCCTTTCAGTTGGGATTTCGGGACATAGCTCTTGAAATAGGGCAGTCATAGTTGGTTGCAGGTCTTTATGAATATAGGGCGTCCCAGAATCAATTAACCCCTTAACGACCAGCCCATAGTGTTTTTACGTCCTCCCGAAGTGGGCTTTATTCTCTGAGGACGTAAAAACATGTGTCCTGCAGAGAATAAAGCCCCTCGGGCTCTGGACGTGACAGCTCCATGCTGTTGGTGTCCGCAGGTAGCCGACAGCATGGAGCTGTCATCCCGGGCTGTTCGGACCCCCCCCCTGGGATTGGGATCAGCGCTATCCAATGGATAGCGCCGATCGCAAAAAGTAAATAAAAGTGCAATAAAAGTTAAAGATTCAGCTGCTCTGATGGATCGGATCCATCGGAGCAGCTGAAATTGCTCACCGAGGTCCGCGGCACGGCTCCCCGCTGTCCTGATGCTTCGGGCCCCATAGCCGTCCTTCTGCGCATGAGCGCCAGGCGGCATTACGTCAGCCGCATGCGCAGAAAGCCCGGCGGCGCGGGAAATTTAAAATCTCCTGGCTCCCGGCTCCTGTAGGTAGCCGGGAGGCAGGAGATGTCAGCGGGGACTGCGGTAAGCGGTCGCCGATACCGCGATCGTCGTTATCCAATGGATAACGGCGATCGTGGAAAAGTGAAAAAAAGTGTAAAAAAAGAAAAGTTTCACCTCCCCTCATGGATTGGATCCATGAGGGGAGGTGAAACTACTAACCTCAGGTCTGCCGATGTCCTCCGGACGGTGTCGGGACCCCCCGGCTTGTGCGATGTACCGATGCGGCGCGCATGCGCAGAAGGCCGGCGAACCCGGCAAATTCAAAATCTCCCTGCACCCGGCTGTCACAGATAGCCGAGTGCAGGGAGATATGACTGGGGACCGCTGTATGCGGTTTCCAGTCATATGATCACCGTTATCCATCAGATAACGGTGATCACATAAAGTTAAAAAGTCAAAAAAACGTTAAAAGTTAAAAAAAGTTTAAAAAGTTAAAGTTTCATCTCCCCTTATGGATCGTATCCGTAAGGGGGGATGAAATTACGTACCCAAGGTCCCGGATTTGTTCCCTGGTGGGATGTTGATCCGTGGACCTTACCCCAGCTTCTGCGCATGCGCCCGTCAGCATGATGGCGGACGCATGCGCAAAAGTGAAAGATTGCCCAAGAAATTTAAAATCTCCCTGCTGCTGGCTACCAAAGGTAGCCAAGAGCCTGGAGATGTCACAGGGAGCCGCGTTATGCGGTTACTGGTCACGTGATCGCCGTTATCCAATGCATAAATTCTTTAAAAAGTGTCAGTTTCATCTCCCCTCACTGATGCGATCGGTTGGGGGAGATGAAGCATCTTCTCGGAGGCTTCCGCATTTGAATCCAGATGCGATTATCCTCCATGGATCCTGCCAGCTCCTGGGTATGCGCCCGCCGGCAAAATGCCAGACACATTCGCAGGAGCCGGGGAGCCCAGGAAATTTTAAATCTCTTTGCTCCCAGCGACCAACGGTTGCTGAGTGCTTGGAGCAGTGACCGGCGGCCTCGCTGAGCGGTCCCCAGTCACATGATAAAGTAGCGATCTAACATTATGCCGGTCACACATGACCGAAGAGGAATTACGGGTTCTGCATGCGCTTGATCAGCGGTAATCCACGGATCAACTGCATGCATTGGATTACACAATTCCCCCCAATTAGCGGGTCGGAATTACGTAATCCACTCGCAGAAACAGAACACGGCATGCTATATTTTACCGTGGATATCTGCGACCTAGAGCCCATTGTGCTCTATGACCACGGATATACCCGCAGCCCATATACAAACACATTGTGTACGGGCTGCGGATACCCGGGTCATCTCTAAGCGACGGCGCGGGAAATGCAAACAAAAAACCGCCTGTGTGAGTAGGCAGTTATGCGCAGTACATTACGCGGCAGTACGCAGGGTCACAGCCAGGCTCACAGCTGGAATCCACTGCAGGCCTCCACAAGCAGATTCCACATACGGCCGTGTGAGCCCGGCGTTATTCAGACCGCTACCTGTAATCCGTAATTTACAAGAAGCCCCGGGAACGTTCACCTTCCTGCAGTTCCAGGAGCAGCTTGTTGAGCGCCTTCTCTGTGAGACCGCTGCACCACAGCAAGATTACAAAGCCTCACAGAGCGCCACTTTTTACACCCCATACCCGCCGCTGAGGTTACAAAATACCCCCCAAAATACATGAGAGGAGGGGGGATACCCGGTTTTCTTGCCCCATGTGCCCATCCCAAGCAGCCTCCGTAATTACCCCTGTCTTCGGACATAAAACGCAGTTTATATTATTACCTTTATCTAATATTTAGGGAATGCCAAAAAAATGGGGATGGCGGGGGGATTATTTTTAGGAAGTCAATTTTTTTTCTGTATAAGTGGGCAATGGGGCCTGGAATTTATTCAGTTCGGCCCTGAAATCCAGCGGGCATTCCCTCCATTATGGGCCTAGCCATGTGTCCTGTAAGTAGATTAGGGCCACAATGGGTATGTTTCTGAACACGGGACAAACAGGGGTATCCATTTTGGGGTGAACGTCTTCATTCCTATGTACGCTGTACAAAAAAAACAGTTTTTAAATTGACAAAATTGACAAACAAATGAAAATCGTAATTTTTTCCTTTTGCTTTGCTTAGTTTCATTCAAATACTTTGGGGTCAAAATATACAGTACACCCCTAGATGAATTTGTTAAGGGGTCTAGTTTTCAAAATGGGGTCATTTGTGGGGGTTCTCTATTGTTTTGGCCGCTCAATGGCTCTACAAGTGGGCAATGGGGACTGGAATTTATTCCGTTGTACCCTGAAATCCAATGGGTGCTCCTTCCACTATTGGCCTAGCCATGTGTCCTTTAAGTAGATTAGGGCCACAATGGGTATGTTTCTGAACACGGGACAAACGTGGGTATCCATTTTGGGGTGAACATCTTCATTCCTATGTACATTGTCCAAAAAAACCAGTTTTTAAATTGACACAATTGCCAAAAAAATGAAAATCATAATTTTTCTTTCTGCTTGGCTTAGATTCATTCAAAAACTGTGAAGTCAAAAAAGTCATCATACCCCTAGATAAATTCGTTAGGGGGTCTAATTTTCAAAATGGGGTCACTTGTGGGGGTTCTCCATCGTTTTGGTCACTCAATGGCTCTACAAGTGGGCAATGGGGACTTAATCTCCATCAAGCAAAATTTCTGTTCTGAAAGCCACCGGTTGCTCCTTTCATTTTGGGCCCCATTGTGCATATAGACGTAATACTAGGGCCACAATGGGTATGTTTCTGAGCACAGGACAAACAGGGGTATCCATTTTGGGGTGCAAGTCTTCATTCACATATGTGCGGTACAAAAAAAACTGCTTTTGAATTGACAGAATTACCAAAAAAATGAAAATCGTATTTTTTTTCCTTCGGCTTGGCTTAGATTCATTCAAAAACTGTGAAGTCAAAAAAGTCATCGTACCCCTAGATAAATTCGTTAAGGGGTATACTTTTCAAAATGGGGTCACTTGTGGGCGTTCTCCATCGTTTTGGTCACTCAAGGGCTCTACAAGTGGGCAATGGGGACTAAATCTCCTTCAAGCAAAATTTCTGTTCCGAAAGCCACCGGTTGCACCTTTCATTTTGGGCCCCATTGTGCATCCAGACATATGATTAGGGACACAATTGATATGTTTCTGAGCACGGGAGAAACAGGGGTATCCATTTTGGGGTGCAAGTCTTCATTCATATATGTGCGGTACAAAAAAACTGCTTTTAAAATGACACAATTACCAAAAAAATGAAAATCGTAATTTTTTTCCTTCGGCTTGGCTTAGATTCATTCAAAAACTGTGAAGTCAAAAAAGTCATCGTACCCCTAGATAAATTCGTTAGGGGTCTACTTTTCAAAATGGGGTCACTTGTGGGCGTTCTCCATCATTTTAGTCACTCAATGGCTCTACAAGTGTGCAATAGGGCCTAAGTCTCCTTCAAGCAAAAATTCTGTTCCGAAAGCCACCGGTTGCTCCTTTCATTTTGGGCCCCATTGTGCATCCAGACGTAAGATTAGGGCCACAATGGGTATGTTTCTGAGCACGGGACAAACAGGGGTATCCATTCTGGGGTGCAAATCCTAATTTTCATGTGTACTATAGAAAAAAGTCCTGTCTTTAAAATGACATATTTGCAAAAATATGAAATTTTAGTTTTTCTCTTCTAAATTGCATTGACTCCTGAAAAAAAACTGTGGGGTTAAAATACTCATGACACCCCTCAGTGAATACGTTTAACGGGTGTAGTTTTTAAAATGGGGTCATTTGTGGGGGTATCTATCATTTTGACTTTGTAGGAAAACAAAGTGTTCCTCAAAATGCTGAAAAGTAATGTTACATTTGTACGTCTCCTAAATGGTTAAAAAAAAACCGAAAGTTTTTCCAATGTGCGCCCAAAATAAAGTAAACAGATGGAAATATAAATCTTAGCAAAAATTTCTATATTATGTTTGCACATATTTGAGATATTGCAGTTGGAAATGTGAAAAAATGACGATTTTTAAAAAATGTTCCCAATTTTGGCGCTTTTAATAAATAAACACAAATTCTATCGGTCTTTTTTTTTCCACCTAAATGAAGTACAACATGTGGCGAAAAAACAATGTCAGAATCACTGGGATATGCAAAACCTTTCTGGTGTTTTTCCATGCTAAAGTGACACGTGTCAGATATGCAAAATTTGGCCTGGTCATTAAGGCGCAAACAGGCTTGGTCACTAAGGGGTTAAATTGTCTCTACAGGCTCTATTTTCCACATCCTCCAGCTTATCATGAAGGTATCGTACTTTGTTATGGAGTTCCTCCACTTCTTTCTTATGGGACTTAAACACTGTAATAATACTGTCCATATGTTCTTCTGAGCCCGATGCTTGTTGTCCTAGATCACAGAGTTAGTTTAGTAGTGATATCTGCAGAAGTTTTGGACAATTCTCTCTGTAGCAAAGTTTGTATTTGAGAAAGAAGGGATTTTGAGTTGGGAGCAGTTGTTTCTTCCAGTGGGTTAGGGTTTGCTGGGGTTGAGTCAAGGGTAGGGGAATTATCCCCAACATCTGACCATGAAGAGTCGTCCTGAGGGACTAGATCGGGCTGTATTTTAGTGGATTGTTTAGCTGTTGAGTGAGCACTTTGTCCTTGTTTTCCTGGCTTGAGCGGAGATGGACTCAATTAATATATTATGTTGTTCAGACTTAAAGGGTGAAGGGAAAAATTTTAATTTAATGAAAGAGGGTCTCATTATAAAAATATCCTCATCAAGGCGCTTGGTGTGGACTAGAGATGAGCGAACGTACTCGTCCGAGCTTGATATTCGTGCGAATATTAGGGTGTTCGGGATGCTCGTTACTCGTAACGAGTACCACGCGGTGTTCGGGTTACTTTCACTTTCCTCTCTGAGACGTTAGCGCGCTTTTCTGGCCAATTGAAAGACAGGGAAGGCATTACAACTTCCCCCTGTGATGTTCAAGCCCTATACCACCCCCCTGCTGTGAGTGGCTGGCGAGATCAGATGTCACCCGAGTATAAAAATCGGCCCCTCCCGCGGCTCGCCTCAGATGCCCTGTGAGTTAGCTGAGGGACAGTGGTATCGTGCTGGAGCTGCTGTAGGGAGAGCGTTAGGAGTTAGTGTAGGCTTCAAGAACCCCAACGGTCCTTCTCAGGGCCACATCTAATAGTGTGCAGTACTGTGTTAGCACTGTAATTTTTTTTTTTTTTTCAAAATTGGATCTGCAGAGCATTGCGCCCTGCAATAGGGACAGAAGTGGTGGTTAGGCAGGGAGAGTGTTAGCAGTGAGTGTAGGCTTCAAGAACCCCAACGGTCCTTTCTAGGGCCACATCTATCCGTGTGCAGTACTGTCCAGGCTGCTGTTAGCAGTGTTGCATTTTTTTTTTTTTCTCAAAACCGGCTGTGCAGACCATTGCACCCGGTATTAATACTACAGGGATAGAATTGTGTAGGCAGGGCCAGAAGACATACATTATTCATTGAATACACGCAGTGTGGCTTGTCCTTTGAAAAACAAGGGAAAAAATTCTATTTCGCCTGCCTCTGACAGTCCTCAGGGCTCTGGGTACGTGTGTGCTGCGTGCAGAACGTTAAAAATAATCAGACGCAGCCAGCTACGTTTTACTGCAGGCTTGCGCCAATTTTTTTCCTGCATGGGAAATCCCTGATCTGCTGGGGCGAATAACTTTGCATCACTGCAGTTCTCTGACACATTTGCAGGGCCACAACACAGTTATTAAACTTAGTAGTATTCATTGAATACACGCAGTGTGGCTTGTCCTTTTGAAAAACAAGGGAAAAAATTCTATTTTGGCTGCAGGCTTGCGCCAATTTCTTTCCTGGCTTGGAAATCACTGGTAATACAGCATGCTGAGGGGTAGGGGTAGGCCTAGAGGACGTGGACGCGGCCGAGGACGCGTAGGCCCAAGTGAGGGTGTGGGCACAGGCCGAGCTCCTGATCCAGGTGTGTCGCAGCCGACTGCTGCGCGATTAGGAGAGAGGCACGTTTCTGGCGTCCCCACATTCATCGCCCAATTAATGGGTCCACGCGGGAGACCTTTATTAGAAAATGAGCAGTGTGAGCAGGTCCTGTCGTGGATGGCAGAAAGTGCTTCGAGCAAGCTATCATCCACCCAGAATTCTGCGCCGTCCACTGCTGCAAATCCGAATCCTCTGGCTGCTGCTCCTTCTTCCTCCCAGCCTCCTCACTCCATTACAATGACACATTCTGAGGAGCAGGCAGACTCCCAGGAACTGTTCTCGGGCCCCTGCTCAGATTGGGCAGCAGTGGTTCCTCTCCCACCAGAGGAGTTTATCGTCACTGATGCACAACCATTGGAAAGTTCCCGGGGTCCGGGGGATGAGGCTGGGGACTTCCGGCAACTGTCTCAAGACCTTTCAGTGGGTGAGGAGGACGATGACGATGAGACACAGTTGTCTTGCAGTGAGGTAGTAGTAAGGGCAGTAAGTGCGAGGGAGGAGCGCACAGAGGATTCGGAGGAAGAGCAGCAGGACGATGAGGTGACTGACCCCACCTGGTGTGCAACGCCTACTCAGGACAGGTCTTCAGAGGGGGAGGCAAGGGCAGCAGCAGGGCAGGTTGCAAGAGGCAGTGCGGTGGCCAGGGGTAGAGGCAGGGCCAGACCGAATAATCCACCAACTGTTTCCCAAAGCGCACCCTCGCGCCATGCCACCCTGCAGAGGCCGAGGTGCTCTAAGGTCTGGCAGTTTTTCACAGAGACGCCTGACGACCGACGAACAGTGGTGTGCAACCTTTGTCGCGCCAAGATCAGCCGGGGAGCCACCACCAACAGCCTCACCACCACCAGCATGCGCAGACATATGATGGCCAAGCACCCCACAAGGTGGGACGAAGGCCGTTCACCGCCTCCGGTTTGCACCGCTGCCTCTCCCCCTGTGCCCCAACCTGCCACTGAGATCCAACCCCCCTCTCAGGACACAGGCACTACCGTCTCCTGGCCTGCACCCACACCCTCACCTCCGCTGTCCTCGGCCCCATCCACCAATGTCTCGCACCGCACAGACCAGCCGTCGCTAGCGCAAGTGTTGGAGCGCAAGCGCAAGTACGCCGCCACGCACCCGCACGCTCAAGCGTTAAACGTGCACATAGCCAAATTTATCAGCCTTGAGATGCTGCCGTATAGGGTTGTGGAAACGGAGGCTTTCAAAGCTATGATGGCGGCGGCGGCCCCGCGCTACTTAGTTCCCAGTCGCCACTACTTTTCCCGATGTGCCGTCCCAGCCCTGCACGACCACGTCTCCCGCAACATTGTACGCGCCCTCACCAATGCGGTTAGTGGCAAGGTCCACTTAACTACGGACACGTGGACAAGCACAGGCGGGCAGGGCCACTACATCTCCCTGACGGCACATTGGGTGAATTTAGTGGAGGCTGGGACAGAGTCAGAGCCTGGGACCGCTCACGTCCTACCCACCCCCAGAATTGCGGGCCCCAGCTCGGTGGTGGTATCTGCAGCGGTGTATGCTTCCTCCACTAAAGCACCCTCCTCCTCCTCAACCTCTGTCTCGCAATCTAGATGTGTCAGCAGCAGCAGGACGTCGCCAGCAGTCGGTGTCGCGCGGCGTGGCAGCACAGCTGTGGGCAAGCGTCAGCAGGCCGTGCTGAAACTACTCAGCTTAGGAGATAGGGAGCACACGGCCCACGAACTGCTGCAGGGTCTGACAGAGCAGACCGACCGTTGGTTTGCGCCGCTGAGCCTCCAACCGGGCATGGTCGTGTGTGACAACGGCCGTAACCTGGTGGCGGCTCTGCAGCTCGGCAGCCTCACGCACGTGCCATGCCTGGCCCACGTCTTTAATTTGGTGGTTCAGCGCTTTCTGAAAAGCTACCCACGCTTGTCAGACCTGCTCGTAAAGGTGCGCCGGCTCTGCGCACATTTCCGCAAGTCCCACACGGACGCTGCCACCCTGCGCACCCTGCAACATCGGTTTCATCTGCCAGTGCACCGACTGCTGTGCGACGTGCCCACACGGTGGAACTCTACGCTCCACATGTTGGCTAGGCTCTATGAGCAGCGTAGAGCTATAGTGGAATACCAACTCCAACATGGGCGGCGCAGTGGGAGTCAGCCTCCTCAATTATTTTCAGAAGAGTGGGCCTGGTTGGCAGACATCTGCCAGGTCCTTCGAAACTTTGAGCAGTCTACCCAGGTGGTGAGCGGCGATGCTGCAATCATTAGCGTCACCATTCCTCTGCTATGCATCTTGAGAAGTTCCCTGCAAACCATAAAGGCAGCCGCTTTGCGCTCGGAAACAGAGCTGGGGGAAGACAGCATGTCGCTGGATAGTCAGAGCACCCTCCTGTCTATATCTCAGCGCGTTCAGGAGGAGGAGGAGGAGCATGAGGAGGATGAGGAGGAGGGGGAAGAGACAGCTTGGCCCACTGCTGACGGTACCCATGCTGCTTGCCTGTCATCATTTCAGCGTTTATGGCCTGAGGAGGAGGAGGAGGAGGAGGAGGAGGAGGATCCTGAAAGTGATCTTCCTAGTGCGGACAGCCATGTGTTGCGTACAGGTACCCTGGCACACATGGCTGACTTCATGTTAGGATGCCTTTCTCGTGACCCTCGCGTTACACGCATTCTGGCCACTACGGATTACTGGGTGTACACACTGCTCGACCCACGGTATAAGGAGAACCTTCCCACTCTCATTCCCGAAGAGGAAAGGGGTTCGAGAGTGTTGCTATACCACAGGACCCTGGCGGACAAGCTGATGGTAAAATTCCCATCCGACAGCGCTAGTGGCCAAAGGCGCAGTTCCGAGGGCCAGGTAGCAGGGGAGGTGCGGAGATCGAGCAGCATGTACAGCCCAGGCAGTGCAACAGTCTTTAAGGGCCTGGATAGCTTTATGGCTCCCCAGCAAGACTGTGTCACTGCTCCCCAGTCAAGGCTGAGTCGGCGGGAGCACTGTAAAAGGATGGTGACGGAGTACGTAGCCGATCGCACGACCGTCCTCGGTGACGCCTCTGCCCCCTACAACTACTGGGTGTCGAAGCTGGACACGTGGCCTGAACTAGCGCTGTATGCCCTGGAGGTGCTTGCTTGTCCTGCGGCTAGCGTCTTGTCGGAGAGGGTGTTTAGTGCGGCTGGGGGAATCATCACAGATAAGCGTACCCGCCTGTCAACCGACAGTGCCGACAGGCTAACACTCATCAAGATGAACAAAGCCTGGATTTCCCCTGACTTCTCTTCTCCACCAGCGGACAGCAGCGATACCTAAACAATACGTAGGCTGCACCCGCGGATGGAAGCATCGTTCTCTCTCACCATCCAAAACGGGGACATTTCTGCTTCATCAATCTGTGTCTAATATTCCTCCTCCTGCTCCTCCTCCTGAAACCTCACGTAATCACGCTGAACGGGCAATTTTTCTTAGGGCCACAAGGCTCAGTCATATAATTTTTCTAAACAATTTTTATATGTTTCAATGCTCTTAAAAGCGTTGAAACTTTAACTTGAACCAATTTTTAGTTAAACTGGGCTGCCTCCTGGCCTAGTTACCACTTAAGCCACATTAACCAAAGCGATTAATGTGTTTCACCTGCCATCTTGGTTGGGCATGGCCAATTTTTACTGAGGTACATTAGTACTGTTGGTACACCAATTTTTTGGGGCCCTCACCTACAGTGTAATCATAGCAATTTGTATGTTCTTCGCCTGCACTCATGGTACAGAAAGGTGTGCGGGGTTGGCCTACACTTTAGCTACATAAATGTAACTTGGGCCTTGGCTATACTGCAGCTACTGAAATGGAACTAAGACTGCGCTCCCACTATACTGCTGCTTCGGAATTGTTCCTGGGGCCTGTGTAGGCTGCTACAATGACTTAAATGGAACTAAGACTATGCTCCTCCTATACTGCTGCTTCGGAATTGTTCCTGGGGCCTGTGTAGGCTGCTACAATGACTTAAATGGAACTAAGACTATTCTCCTCCTATACTGCTGCTTCGGAATTGTTCCTGGGGCCTGTGTAGGCTGCTACAATGACTTAAATGGAACTAAGACTATGCTCCTCCTATACTGCTGCTTCGGAATTGTTACTGGGGCCTGTGTAGGCTGCTACAATGACTTAAATGGAACTAAGACTGTGCTCCCCCTATAATGCTGCTAGTGATATGTTAGTGGGGCCTGTCCTAATGCTACGGCTGAAATGTTACGAATTCTGGGCTCTGCCTATACCGCTGCTAATGGTATGTCTCTGGGGTGTGGAAACAGAGGCTTCCCAAAGACATGATGGCGGCGAGGCCATTTCCCACCAACGCTGTTACTGTTAAGGTGCATATAACCACGGACACGTGGAGAGGACACGTAGTGCCTCCAAAACATCCCCCGCCACGGCCCACTTAATCCTGGCCACATTCCGAAAACCAACAAAATAAAACCGCGCTACTAGGTCCGCAGTCACCACCACATTACCACCAACGCGGTTACTGTTAAGGTACATATTACCAGTCTGACTGGGGCATGCAGTGTGGGCCGAAGCCCACCTGCATTAAGCATGACATTACTACCTCAGCTGTGTTGGGCAATGCAATGGGATATTTCTATGTACCGCCGGTGGCTTCCTGGCACCCACCCATGCTGTGGGTCCACAGGGAATTATAAATGCATCTGTTTCCACTTGTAAAGAACCCCAGTCAGACTGGGGCATGCAGTGTGGGCCGAAGCCCACCTGCATTAAGCACGACATTACTACCTCAGCTGTGTTGGGCAATGCAATGGGATATTTTTGTGTATCGCCGGTGGGTTCCAGGGAGCCACCCATGCTGTCGGTCGACAGGGACTTCACAATAGGGAGTTGTACCTGCCTGTGTCTATGAATTAAAAAGCCCGGTCTGACTGGGGCATGCAGACACCTTGACAGAATGAATAGTGTGTGGTACATAGGTTCCCCATTGCTATGCCCACGTGTGCAGCTCCTGATGGCGGTGGCACAGGATTCTATTTCTCATTGCTTCTGTACAGCATTGTGGGCTATCGCCCCGCCCCTTTTAAAGAGGGTCGCTGCCTAGCCGTGCCAACCCTCTGCAGTGTGTGCCTGCGGTTCCTCGTCATGGCAGACGCACTTCTAAATAGACATGAGGGTGGTGTGGCATGAGGGCAGCTGAAGGCTGCGCAGGGACACTTTGGTGTGCGCTGTAGGGGGGAGGGGGGGGCGGTTGGGCAGCATGTAACCCAGGAGAAGTGGCAGTGGAGTGTCATGCAGGCAGTGATTGTGCTTTGTTGGAGGTAGTGTGGTGCTTAGCAAAGGTATGCCATGCTAATGAGGGCTTTTCAGAAGTAAAAGTTTTTGGGAGGGGGGGGGGCTACTCTTGCCGCTATTGTGGCTTAATAGTAGGACCTGTGAACTTGAGATGCAGCCCAACATGTAGCCCCTCGTCTGCCCTATCCGTTGCTGTGTCGTTCCCATCACTTTCTTGAATTGCCCAGATTTTCACACAAGGAAACCTTAGCGAGCATCGGCGAAATACAAAAATGTTCTGGTCGCCCATTGACTTCAATGGGGTTCGTTACTCGAAACGAACCCTCGAGCATCGTGAAAAGTTCGTCCCGAGTAACGAGCACCCGAGCATTTTGGTGCTCGCTCATCTCTAGTGTGGACGTAACCTTACTGAGGTTCCAAGTTCTCAGGTAGGCTGCTAAGTTGTCCAAACCTAGCCACGAAGGTGCAAGGGACTAGGTCGGTGGTGAACTTGCATTAAAACAGGGTAGGTGATGCCACATTGTCCGGAATGTCTCTGTATTCATTGGTGTTGAGGGTGGACTTCACTATAACCAATGGTCCTAGTCTTTCCCAGCAGAAACCCACCCAAACCACAACAAAACTTCCTCCAAACTTCATTGTTGGGATGATGCAGTCATGTAGAAACCCCTCTCTGTGCAACTGCCACACCCAACGCTTCAAGCACCATCGCAGGCGCCACTGTGCATTCACTGCTGTGTGCAGCCGCTCGTCCATTGAAACCCTCACATGCTGTTCCCTACGGAGGGTTCTGATGTTAAAGGATGTTTCAATGGTCCCTATACCCCCACATTGCATACCCCTTTCACCTGACAATATATAATTGGTGGGTGTCTCAATACTTTTGTTAACACAATGTACACTCATTCTAAAAAACCCCTCCCCTAGAAGTTGTTGGATGGGAGGAAACTTTCTCTGTGATATTGTAATGTTGATATAAGCAAGTGATTACAATATCAGAGCAAAAGGATCCTTTTTTGTTCAAACTTGACCCCTTGTAGGGAGGCTCTAGTACTCTGTTGTACCGCCTCTGGCTTGGATACAAGATGTGATACAGGCAAGCATGGAGGCTTTAGTACCCTGTTGTACTGCCTCTAGCTTGGATACAAGATGTGATACAGGTGGGCATAAAGGCTTTTGTACCCTGTTATACCGCCTCTGGCTTGGATACAAGATGTGATACAGGCAAGCATGGAGGCTTTAGTACCCTGTTGTACCGCCTCTAGCTTGGATACAGGATGTGATACTGGCAGGCATGGAGGCTCTAGTACCCTGTTGTACCACCTCTAGCTTAGATACAAGATGTGATACTGTGGGCTTGGAGGCTCTAATACCCTGTTGTACCGCCTCAAGTTTGGAGGTGGGGAACAATTCATCGATATCACCACCAGATTCTCACATCCCAATAATGCGCCCCTTTCACACTCTGGTAACGGGGTGACATCTCTTCTCTGCATTGTAGAGCCATCTAGTGGTCAACAAGCTCTACAAGCAGAAGAAGAGGTCACTACACACAAGGAGCCTCCGAGAGCCTCTTATAGGCCAAGGAACCACTTTTAGGGCCTCCGGTGACAAGACCGTTCATCTAATGAGAACCCAGCTTGGTGGGGGGTAATAAGTAATAATTACCTGAAAGCGCTGCGGAATAAGTTGGCGCTGTACAAATACCAAGATTTATTTTATTTTATTTATCTAATCACCACTGCTCTCATCATTTACATATCTGTCTGAGATGGAACTACAGGACGAGTTTTACAGCAAAACAATGACTTCTAGGGGTAGATTGTTTGTTTTTTTTGCAAGGTTTTGTATTGTATTGTAAGGTTTGTGCTGCTGGAGTCTGTTGTTCTACAGGGTTCCAGGAGCACACCTTCACAGGTGAGGGATAGCTTACCTGGCTGGGTGTTGTTTGCTCTTGTCAGCCAATCCCCAGGGTCAGTTCTCATAGCTAAATACAGGCATCTTTCAATGTCTATTTGGTGTCCAGGGTGAGCAGTCATGTTTCCTTCTGTGTGGTTTGTATTCTGTTACCTTAGTGTGCAGCATGCGGTGTGACTTGTGTCCTGTTACCTTGGTGTTGCAGCTCGCTGTGTGAACAGTGTCCTGTCCTGCTGGATCATGTGTCTTGTTAGAGTAGGGACCATGAGACACGAGGACCGTTGATCTCTAGGCTCGCAGCTTAAGTGACATGGCCAATTCACAAACAAATCCCTCATATTTATATTTCAGCTATTCCATATGCTTTAGCGTGCGGGGATGTTTGTAGAGTGTGTTGGCCGTATGTCCTAGGTGATGGCTGTCCGTGAGTCCAGTCCGCATTTTTCAGTTCTCTGTCCTGTTTGGTGTTTCTGCTAGTATGTTCAGTCTGTTTGTTTTTGGTCCCTTGGTCCTAACCCGTGTCTTTGGGTCATGTTCGTGAGGGCCCTATGCCTATTTGCCCACAAAGGTAACAGAATGCAAGCCACACAGAAGGAAACATGACTGCTCACCCTGGACACCAAACAGACACTGAAAGATGCCTGTATTTATGTATGAGCTCCAACCCTGGGGATTAGCTGGCAAGAACAAACCACACCCAGCCAGGTAAACTATCCCTCACCTCTGAAGGTGTGCTCCTGGAACCCTGTAGAACAACAGACTCCAGCAGCAAAACCTTGACAAGTATATTAAAACTATGTGAATCTGAAGCCTAAATACAGCAGCACAGGGGTCGAATACTTATGAAAGTTGCATTTTATAGTCTGATGACAAAAAAGTGACTTGTGAGTTTGCAAACTTGCAATCCTGACTTCTGGAGAGGTTACATGATTTTGTAGTTCTCTCAATCTCTGTCTTTCTATATATACACTATATGTCTTTACTAACTAAATTACTTTTTCTTTTCACTGTGTGTAGTGACATACAATGTCAAAATCTGTCATTTCAGTCCATTAAACAATGACACGATTTTCTATAAATGCATCCAGTTAATGTAGCGCTTCATTTGATAGGAGACAGATGTATTAAAAGTTCGAAAATCTGTACAGACTAGAATCACAAAATCAATTTCTATACTTTCTATGGAACAGTAAATGTGCAACAAGCATTGCCTTCCATAAACACTACGTTTGGGTAAAGCCAAGTGTAAGGGCCAATTCGTGACTTTAGGATAGTGGGAGGGGCAATCACAAACTATTCCTTGTTGCCTCTGTGGCAAATATTGGCCACAGACTTTAACGTTTTCCCCAATCCAATATGTTGGCAAGGAACTGAGCATTAGGAATAAGATCAGATGCAGTGAATTCTGTGCAGTTTGCCTGTGGATTTGCAATTTATGTGAAGCCGCACGCTGTGCTTCCCCCATGATAATAAAACAACTTCCAGTAATAACACCTTAGTAATAATGCCTCTGTATAACCGTCCCAGTAATATTGCCCCCATGTGACCCTTGGTAATAAAGCTCCCACCAGTGATAAGACAACCCCCCTTGTAGTCACGTCACATGCAAGGTGCTAGCAATCCCTTACTTCACCATTGGTATAGCTTAGACCATGATTGGTCATGGCTATGACATACTAGACAGCACATGATCATGCTGCCCCGAAGCGTGTCGGAGGTCAGGAGAAACATGGACCAGAGCGGTGGGGCGTTTTTAGGTGAAAACAATCTTGCAAATTTGAATAAAGCAAAAAATTAATTCTTCACCCACAAACTGTGTAAAGAAAAAGCTTCACTGACGCATATCTAATGTAGAGGGCATCAACGGCAGAGATTGCATATATGCTAATGTGGTGATCTTCTATTAAGTGGAGAGCAGAGCTGCTCCCCTGTGTCGTGTTCCCTTCACTAAATGTGCCTTAGGATGCAGCTGGTTTTAATAAAAGCAAACATGTAAAGAAGAATAGAAGAAAAGAGTTCTATATGTGATTATTGTGCAGATCACAAAGTCCTCAGAGGCGGCCTCATTCAATGAGAGAATTGGTTAAACCATTACGTATAGTACTATCTAACTATCTATCTATCTATCTATCTATCTATCTATCTATCTATCTCATATCTATCTATCTATCGTCACCAGTAGATTAAGTATGTGAATTCACAGATCATTTGTTAGATGCATAAAGTTTAAATACTATTTAAAACTACTCAAAAGTGATAGAACTAAAATGATGCCCCCTATGTACAAAGATATAACTACGATAATACTGCCCCCATGTACAAAGATATAACTACGATAATACTGCCCCCTATGTACAAGAATATGACTACGATAATACTGCTCCCTATGTACAAGAATATAACTACTATAATACTGCCTCCGATGTACAATAAAATACCTACTGTAATACTGCCCGGTATGCAGAAGAATATAACTACTATAATACTGCCCCCTATGTACAAGAATATAACTACTATAATACTGCCCCCTATGTACAAGAATATAACTACTATAATACTGCTCCCTATATACAAGAATATAACTACTATAATACTGCTCCCTATATACAAGAATATAACTACTATAATACTGCTCCCTATATACAAGAATATAACTACTATAATACTGCTCCCTATATACAAGAATATAACTACTATAATACTGCCCCCTATGTACAAGAATATAACTACTATAATACTGCCCCCTATGTACAAGAATATAACTACTACAATACTGCTCCCTATATACAAGAATATAACTACTATAATACTGCCCCCTATGTACAAGAATATAACTACTATAATACTGCTCCCTATATACAAGAATATAACTACTATAATACTGCTCCCTATATACAAGAATATAACTACTATAATACTGCTCCTTATATACAAGAATATAACGACTGTAATACTACTCCTATGTACAAGAATATAACTACTATAATACTGCCTTTAATGTTCAAGAATATAACTATTATAATACTGCCACCAATGTACAAGAATATAACTACTATAATACTGTTCCTATGTACAAGAATATAACTACTATAATACTGCCCCCTATGTACAAGAATATAACTACTATAATACTGCCTCCTATGTACAAGAAAATACCTACTGTAATACTGCCCGGTATGTAGAAGAATATACCTACTATAATACTGCCCCCTATGTACAAGATTATAACTACTATAATACTGCCTTATGTACAAAAATATAACTACTATAATACTGCCCCCCATGTACAAGAATATAACTACGATAATAATGCCCTATGTACAAGAATATAACTACTATAATACTGCCTCCTATGTACAAGAATATACCTACTGTAATACTGACCGGTATGTAGAAGAATATAACTACTACAATACTGCCTCCTATGTACAAGAAAATACCTACTGTAATACTGCCCCGTATGTACAAGAATATAACTACTATAATACTGCCCCCAATGTACAAGAATATAACTACTATAATACTGCCCCCTATGTACAAGAATATAACTACGATAATACTGCCCTATGTACAAGAATATAACTGCTATAATACTGCCCCCTATGTACAAGCATATAAATACTATTATACTGCTCCCTATGTACAAGAATATAACTACTATAATACTGCCTCCTATGTACAAGAAAATACTAGAGATGAGCGAGCGTACTCGGAAAAGCACTACTCGCTCGAGTAATTTGCTTTATCCGAGTATCGCTGTGCTCGGGTCTGAAGATTCGGGTGCTGGCACGGAGCGGGGAGCTGCAGGGGAGAGCGGCGAGGAACGGAGGGGAGATCTTTCTCTCCCTCTCTCCCGCCTGCTCTCCCCTGCTCCCCACTGCGACTCACCTGTCAGCCGCAGTGGCACCCAAATCTTCAGACCCGAGCACAGCGATTCTCGGATAAAGCAGATTACTCGAGCGAGTAGTGCTTTTCCGAGCACGCTCGCTCATCTCTAGAAAATACCTACTGTAATACTGCCCGGTATGTATAAGAATATAGCTACTATAATACTGCCTCCTATGTACAAGAATATAACTACTATAATACTGCACCCTATGTGCAAGAATATAACTACTATAATACTGCCTCCTATGTACAAGAATATAACTACTATAATACTGCTCCCTATGTACAAGAATATAACTACTATAATACTGCTCCCTATGTGCAAGAATATAATTACTATAATACTGCCCCTATGTACAAGAATATAACTACTATAATACTGCTCGCATGTACAAGAATATAACTACTATAATATTGCCTCCATGTACAAGAATATAACTACTATAATACTGCTCCTATGTACAAGAATATAACTACTATAATACTGTCCTCTGTGTACAAGAATATAACTACTATAATACTGCCCCCTATGTGCAAGAATATAACTACTATAATACTGCCCCCTATGTGCAAGAATATAACTACTATAATACTGCTCCTATGTGCAAGACTATAACTACTATAATACTGCCCCCTGTGTACAAGAATATAACTACTATAATACTTCTCCTATGTACAAGAATATAACTACTATAATACTTCTCCTATGTACAAGAATATAACTACTGTAATAATGCCCCAAATGTACAAGAATATAACTAATATAATACTGTTCCTTATGTACAAGAATATAACTACTAGAATACTGCTCCTATTTACAAGAATATAACTACTATAATACTGCCCCCTATGTACAAGAATATAACTACTATAATACTGCCCCCTATGTACAAGAATATAATTACTATAATACTGCCCCCTATGTACAAGAATATAATTACTATAATACAGCCCCCTATGTATAAGAATATAACTACTATAATACTGCCTCCTATGTACAAGAATATAACTACTATAATACTGCCCCCTATGTACAAGAATATAACTACTATAATACTGACCCCTATGTACAAGAATATAATTACTATAATACTGCCTCCTATGTACAAGAATATAACTATTATAATACTGCTCCTATGTACAAGAATATAACTACTATAATACTGTCCCTATGTACAAGAATATAACTACTATAATACTGCCCCCTATGTACAAGAATATAACTACTATAATACTGCCCCCTATATACAGGAATATAACTACTATAATACTGCCCCCTATGTACAAGAATATAACTACTATAATACTGCCCCCTATGTACAAGAATATAACTACTATAATACTGCCTCCTATGTACAAGAATATAACCACTTTAATACTGCCCCCTATGTACAAGAATATAACTACTATAATACTGCCCTCTATGTACAAGAATATAACTACTATAATACTGACCCCTATGTACAAGAATATAATTACTATAATACTGCCTCCTATGTACAAGAATATAACTATTATAATACTGCTCCTATGTACAAGAATATAACTACTATAATACTGTCCCTATGTACAAGAATATAACTACTATAATACTGCCCCCTATGTACAAGAATATAACTACTATAATACTGCCCCCTATATACAGGAATATAACTACTATAATACTGCCCCCTATGTACAAGAATATAACTACTATAATACTGCCCCCTATGTACAAGAATATAACCACTTTAATACTGCCCCCTATGTACAAGAATATAACTACTATAATACTGCCCCCTATGTACAAGAATATAACTACTATAATACTGCCTCCTATGTACAAGAATATAACCACTTTAATACTGCCCCCTATGTACAAGAATATAACTACTATAATACTGCCCCCTATGTACAAGAATATAACTACTATAATACTGCCTCCTATGTACAAGAATATAACTACTATAATACTGCCCCCTATGTACAAGAATATAACTACTATAATACTGCTCCTATTTACAAGAATATAACTACTATAATACTGCCCTCTATGTACAAGAATATAACTACTATAATACTGCCTCCTATGCACAAGAGTATAACTACTAGAATACTGCCTCCTTTGTACAATAATATACCTACTATAATACTGCCCCCTATGTACAGAGTATAACTACTATAATACTGCCCCCTATCTACAAGAAAATAGCTATGAATGTTCTGTTTAGATTATCTCGTTTTCATGTATTTCCTATAAAACTTACACTTTAAATGATGGCAGTTTTCAGCGCAGTTATCAGTATAATAGCGACGTTATTTCTCTGACTTCACTCTCTGAATTATGACTGCAGGGAAAAAATTAAAGTGGATTGTGAAACAAATCTGCAGGACTGATTACATCTGGAAGCCGAGGACGAGCGCTGATCTATTGTGAAGGACGCTGCTTATTCCTTCTTCACTCACTCTATTCAATTTGTAAAGTTCTTCTAGTGTTGTCTCAGAGCCGCCTCCTCCTCTTAAGAATCTCAGGAACCATCAACAGCTGAAAAATGTAATTGTCAAAATGATAATGAAAAAAAAACCGCGGCGCTCAGATTTCAAAACATAGTATACGATTAGAACAAACAAGAATGTCCCCAATGGGAGTAGAAGAGTGACACAAGCAAACAGACGGAGGCAACGAGTGCTGATTATTAATACCCACAGATATCTAAAGCTTCAGAGCAAAAAGCTGTGCGGTAGTGAGCGAGCAGATGTCTGAGAGATTCATGCATAGTACCGTATATATTGTACACAGATCACGCGCACTGAGACAAAGGATATTCTTACTCATACTAATAAATGTTCATGCTCATGGGGGGCAGTATTATAGTAGTTATATTCTTGTACATAGGGGCAGTATTATAGTAGTTATATTCTTGTACATAGGAGCAGTAATATAGTAGTTATATTCTTGTACATAGGGGCAGTATTATAGTAGTTATATTCCTGTACATAGGAGGCAGTATTATAGTAGTTATATTCTTGTATATAGGGGCAGTATTATAGTAGTTATATTCTTGTACATAGGAGGCAGTATTATAGTAGTTATATCCTTGTACATAGGAGGCAGTATTATAGTAGTTATATTCTTGTACATAGGAGCAGTAATATAGCAGTTATATTCTTGTACATAGGAGGCAGTATTATAGTAGTTATATTCTTGTACATAGGGGGCAGTATTATAGTAGTTATATTCTTGTACATAGGAGCAGTAATATAGTAGTTATATTCTTGTACATAGGAGGCAGTATTATAGGAGTTATATTCTTGTACATAGAAGGCTGTATTATAGTAGTTATATTCTTGTACATAGGAGGCAGTATTATAGTAGTTATATTATTGTACATAGGAGCAGTATTATAATAGTTATATTCTTGTACATAGGAGGCAGTATTATAGTAGTTATATTCTTGTACATGGGAGGCACTATTATAGTAGTTATATTCTTGTACATAGGGGGCAGTATTACAGTAGTTATATTCTTGTACATAGGGGGCAGTATTATAGTAGTTATATTCTTGTACATAGGGGGCAGTATTATAGTAGTTATATTCTTGTACATAGGAGGCAGTATTATAGTAGTTATATTCTTGTACATAGGAGGCAGTATTATAGTATATATATATTCTTGTACATAGGGGCAGTATTATAGTAGCTATATTCTTGTACATAGGGGGCAGTATTATAGTAGTTATATTTTTGTACATAAGGAGCAGTATTATAGTAGTTATATTCTTGTACATAGGGAGCAGTATTATAGTAGTTTTATTCTTGTACATAGGGGCAGTATTATAGTAGTTATATTCTTGTACATAGGAGCAGTATTATAGTAGTTATATTCTTGTACATAGGGAGCAGTATTATAGTAGTTATATTCTTGTACACAGGGGCAGTATTATAGTAGTTATATTCTTGTACATAAGGGCAGTATTATAGTAGTTATATTCTTGTACATAGGGGGCAGTATTATAGTAGTTATATTCTTGTACATAGGGGGCAGTATTATAGTAGCTATATTCTTGTACATAGGGGGCAGTATTATAGTAGTTATATTCTTGTACATAGGGTGCAGTATTATAGTAGTTATATTCTTGTACATAGGGGGCAGTATTATAGTAGTTATATTCTTGTACATAGGGAGCAGTATTAAAGGTAGCTATATTCTTGTACATAGGGGGCAGTATTATAGTAGTTATATTCTTGTACATAGGGTGCAGTATTATAGTAGTTATATTCTTGTACATAGGGGGCAGTATTATAGTAGTTATATTCTTGTACATAGGGGGCAGTATTATAGTAGTAATTTTCTTGTACATAGGAGGCAGTATTGTAGTAGTTATATTCTTGTACATAGGAGGCAGTATTATAGTAGTTATATTCTTGTACATAGGGGGCAGTATTATAGTAGTTATATTCTTGTTCATAGGAGCAGTATTATAGTAGTTATACTCTTGAACATAGGAGGCAGTATTATAGTAGTTATATTCTTGTACATAGGAGCAGTATTATAGTAGTTATATTCTTGTACATAGGAGGTAGTATTATAGTAGTTATATTCTTGTACATAGGAGGCAGTATTATAGGAGTTATATTCTTGTACATAGGAGGCAGTATTATAGTAGTTATATTATTGTACATAGGAGCAGTATTATAATAGTTATATTCTTGTACATAGGAGGCAGTATTATAGTAGTTATATTCTTGTACATGGGAGGCACTATTATACTAGTTATATTCTTGTACATAGGGGGCAGTATTACAGTAGTTATATTCTTGTACATAGGGGGCAGTATTATAGTAGTTATATTCTTGTACATAGGGGGCAGTATTATGTTAGTTATATTCTTGTATATAGGAGGCAGTATTATAGTAGTTATATTCTTGTACATAGGGGGCAGTATTATAGTAGTTATATTCTTGTACATAGGAGGCAGTATTATAGTAGTTATATTCTTGTACATAGGAGGCAGTATTATAGTATATATATATTCTTGTACATAGGGGCAGTATTATAGTAGCTATATTCTTGTACATAGGGGGCAGTATTATAGTAGTTATATTTTTGTACATGAGGAGCAGTATTATAGTAGTTATATTCTTGTACATAGGAGGCAGTATTATAGTAGTTATATTCTTGTACATAGGAGCAGTATTATAGTAGTTATATTCTTGTACATAGGGAGCAGTATTATAGTAGTTATATTCTTGTACACAGGGGCAGTTATATAGTAGTTATATTCTTGTACATAAGGGCAGTATTATAGTAGTTATATTCTTGTACATAGGGGGCAGTATTATAGTAGTTATATTCTTGTACATAGGGGGCAGTATTATAGTAGCTATATTCTTGTACATAGGGGGCAGTATTATAGTAGTTATATTCTTGTACATAGGGTGCAGTATTATAGTAGTTATATTCTTGTACATAGGGGGCAGTATTATAGTAGTTATATTCTTGTACATAGGGAGCAGTATTATAGTAGCTATATTCTTGTACATAGGGGGCAGTATTATAGTAGTTATATTCTTGTACATAGGGTGCAGTATTATAGTAGTTATATTCTTGTACATAGGGGGCAGTATTATAGTAGTTATATTCTTGTACATAGGGGGCAGTATTACAGTAGTTATTTTCTTGTACATAGGAGGCAGTATTGTAGTAGTTATATTCTTGTACATAGGAGGCAGTATTATAGTAGTTATATTCTTGTACATAGGGGACAGTATTATAGTAGTTATATTCTTGTACATAAGACCGGTATTATAGTAGTTATATTCTTGTACATAGGAGGCAGTATTATAGTAGTTATATTCTGGTATATAGGAGGCAGTATTGTAGTAGTTATATTCTTGTACATAGGAGGCAGTATTATAGTAGTTATATTCTTGTACATAGGAGGCAGTATTGTAGTAGTTATATTCTTGTACATAGGAGGCAGTATTATAGTAGTTATATTCTTGTACATAGGGGGCAGTATTACAGTAGTTATTTTCTTGTACATAGGAGGCAGTATTGTAGTAGTTATATTCTTGTACATAGGAGGCAGTATTATAGTAGTTATATTCTTGTACATAGGGGACAGTATTATAGTAGTTATATTCTTGTACATAAGACCGGTATTATAGTAGTTATATTCTTGTACATAGGAGGCAGTATTATAGTAGTTATATTCTGGTATATAGGAGGCAGTATTGTAGTAGTTATATTCTTGTACATAGGAGGCAGTATTATAGTAGTTATATTCTTGTACATAGGAGGCAGTATTGTAGTAGTTATATTCTTGTACATAGGAGGCATTATTGTAGTATTTTTTGTATATAAGTAGCAGTAATATGGCGCTTATATTCTTGATTAGAGATGAGCAAATATACTCGTCCGAGCTTGATGGTCGCTCAAGTATTAGGGTACTTGAGAGGCTCATTACTCGAGACGAGCACCATGCGGTACTCGAGTCAATTCCATTTCCTTCCCTGCATGTCTTGCGCCCTTTTCTGGCCAATATAAAGACGGGGAAGGCATTACAACTTCCTCCTGTGACGTTCCAGCCCTATCCCACCCCCCTGCAGTGACCGCCGAGTACTTAAAACAGTCCCGCCCACGGCTTGCCTCAGACACACACTGGCAGAGATTAGGGAGAGTGCTGCTGGTGCTATAGGGAGAGTGTTAGCGTCTTCAAAAACCCCAACGGTCCTTCTTAGGGCCACATCTGACCGTGTGCATTACTGTTGTGGCTGCTGGGAGCAGTTTTGCACAATTTTTTTTTTTCATCTCGGGCTGTGCAGGCCATTACAACTATAGCGTTCTCAGTCTGCAGTCTATTATACAGAATATAGGGAAAGTGCTGCTGAGATACAGAAAGTGTTAGTGTAGGATTCTGTCTACAAGAACCCCAACGGTCCATCTTAGTGCTACCTCTGACCGTGTGCATTACTGTTGTGGCTGCTGGGAGCAGTTTTGCTGTTTTTTTTTTGTTTTCATCTTGGGCTATGCAGACTATAGTGTTCTTAGTCTGCAGCCAATTATACAGAGTATAAGGTCAGTACTGGTGAGATAGGGACAGTGCTAGTGTAGAATCCTGTTAACAAGTACCCCCAAAAAGCTCCTCCCTAGGGCTATCTGCGAGCGTGTGCATTACTGTTGTAGTGGCTCACTATTAGCTAGATAGGCCTTTCTGCAGCCCAGCGTATAATTTTTTCGGCCTACAGTGTGTGTTACATAACCGCTGTGACCCTCCAAGTGCAGGCCAATAATTGCCTAATTTTTTACAACGCTCTGTGTCTGCTGTATTCGAAATACACCATGCTGAGGGGTAGGGGTAGGTCTAGAGGATGTAGCCGTGGACGCGGGCGAGGACACGGAGGTCCCAGTGAGGGTGTGGGCACAGGCCGAGTTTTTGCGTGTTGTGAATCATAGCCGACTGCTGCGGGATTAGGAGAGAGGCAAGTTTCTGGGCTCCCCAGCTTCATATCACAATTTTTGGGTCCACGTGGTAGACCTTTATTACAAACAGAGCAGTGTGAGCAGGTCCTGTCGTGGATGGCAGAAAATGTGTCCAGCAATGTATCGACCACCCAGTCTTCTACGCCGTCCACTACTCCCGGCTTAGGGACTGCAACTCTGAATCCTCTGGCTGCTCCTCCTTCCTCCCAGCCTCCTCACTCCATGAAAATGACACATTCTGATGAGCAGGCAGACTCCCAGGAACTGTTCTCGGGTCCCTGCCATGAGTGGTAAAAAATGGTTCCTCTCTCACCTGAGGAGTTTGTCTTGACCGATGCCCAACCTTTGGAAAGTCCCCGGGGTCCGGGTGATGAGGCTGGGGACTTCCGGCCAAGTACTATACTATGTGGGTGTCCTAGCAGTTCTCTCCAGTTAGTTGTTGATCTAAGAACTGATTGTCCTTGTAGATCCCTGAATACACATTCAGTCTAACATGATTTTGTACTCAACATTATCCATTATTTATAACAATAGTTCCACCTTTATCAGAGAGTTTAATGACTACTGATTTATCCTCTACAAGAATGACCTATAGCAGTCTTGCAGCGATTGAATTATACCTACTGCATGTTGTGGCGACTCTCTAGTTCCCGAGTTACAACCTTAGTAATATTATCACCCATCAAGGCTATTCTTTCTTGGTGGTGGGGAGCCTATGGAGACTTGCATCACATGTGGCTCCAGGATGTTACATTGTTCTGGATCTTCACTCCTTTCCCTTTTTTTGAGATTCACTTTTTGCTCTATTAAATGCTGCCGGGATCAGATGGTGCGGATATCCCTCCCCTTAATGATATTACTCTGGGATACGAAATCTTTCTTGTATAATTACATCGGAGTCTTTTGAATTGACCAGATAGTATACTTGTTTTCCATTTATTATCTTGAGAGCTTTTATACATAGTTGGCTGTTTGTATCTGTGCTTTTACAAAACTTTTTGGTGATCATTTAAAATCTTCCCATCGCGGTGTTCTACCTATCTGGCCCCCAAAAAACCCCAGACTGACTAGGGCATGGCGTGTGGGCCGCAGCCAACATGTATTTCCTCTCACGTAACCTCTCCTATCCAGAGCACTGCAATGGGATTTCTTTCTGTACCGTCTGTGTGTTCCCGCTAGCCACCCATGCTGCGGGTGCACACAGACTTGCCATAGCGGAGTTGTACCTGCCTGGCACTTTTTTAAAGAAAAACAGAATGTCTAGGGCATGGAGTGTGGGCCGAAGCCAACATGTATTTCCTCCCACGTTACCTCAGCTATCCAGGGCACTGCAATGGAATTTCTTTATGTACCGTCTGTGGGTTCCTGGGAGCCACCCATGCTGCGGGTGCACACAGACTTCCCATAGCGGAGTTGTACCTGTCTGTCCCCAAAACACTGACAGACTTGGGTAGGGTGTAGGGTGCAGATGGTTTAGCCCTTGCGTTGTCGATGAGGTATCCGACACCCAAACAGAATGAGTAGTGTGTGCACACATGGAGTCCCCATTGCTATGTCATTCGCAGCACCTTGGGCCAGACAAGGTGTTTGCTGGAACAGAGGCAGACCCAGGGCCCGCTCACATACTGCCCACACCGAGTATTGCTGCATTGTGGAGATGTGTAGAAGTGCTGGGCTGGCAGCGGACTCCCCTTTATGCCCACGTTTGCAGCTCCTGACGGAGGTGGCACAGGATTGGATTTCTCATTGCTTCTGTACAGCATTGTGGGTTATCGCCCCGCCCCTTTTAAAGAGGGTCGCTGCCTGGCCCTGCCAACCCTCTGCATTGTGTGCCTCCGGTTCCTCCTCATGGCAGACGCACTTATAAATAGACATGAGGGTGGTGTGGCTATGAGACCAGCGTGTGGCATGAGGGCAGCTGAAGGCTGCGCAGGGACACTTTTGTGTGCGCTGCGGACGCAGGGTCGTGCAGGGAGGGGGGGGGGGGGGTTGGCAGCATGTAACCCAGGAGAAGAGGCAGCGGTGTGTCCCGCAGGCAGTGATTGTGCTTTGTTGGAGGTAGTGTGGTGCTTAGCTAAGGTATACATTGCTAATGAGGGTTTGTCCGAAGTAAAAATTGTTAGGGGAGGGGGGCACTCTTGCCGCTATTGTGGCTTAATAGTGGGACCTGGGAACTTGAGATGCAGCCCAACACGTAGCCCCTCGCCTGCCCTATCCGTTTCTGTGTCGTTTCCATCACTTTCTTGGGTGTTGGAGATTTTCACAAATGAAAACCTTAGCGAGCATGGCTGATATACAAAAATGCTCGGGTCGCCCATTGACTTCAATGGGGTTCGTTACTCGAAACGAAATCTCGAGCATCGCGGAAAGTTCGACTCGAGTAACGAGCACCCGAGCATTTTGGTGCTCGCTCATCTCTATTCTTGATATAATATCTCAGAAAATGCATTTAAAGTGACCCTATGGTTACAGTCTTATTTCTTTTGTCCTGGGGCTGGATGGGAAAGGGGTATATTGTCTTTAGTTTTTCTGTGTGGATTTGCAATTTTCTAATTTTGGGTCCTATTTTCAGTCATTGAATATGGCTTACTCCATTTTCAGACAATGTTATGTGTGAATCAGCTAGTCAGAAAATTCACGCATCCATCTCAGATAGCTGAAAGCAGGGCCCGAAACTTGTGGATTTGAGAAGCAGCAGAGAACCACTTCAGGTAATATCGCCCCTGCCCCTCCTGCCCCAGTGCAGCACAATGTCCCAAAGCTGCAGGGTCACTTTAAAGAAAATGGTTATTTCTCATTTTTCTTGTATTCCGTGCCTTCCATTTTATTCCTTTTTACGTTTAAAAAAAAAAAATAAGTAATTCGTATTATCTGGTGGTATAAGTGGATTACTGTCTTCCCTGTTTAATTAATGCCAAGCTGATTAGTATTAGCGCTGGCCATATTTCACATTATTAGTCTGCTTAGAAATCAGATTTACAATGATGTCAATGACCCACATACAGGAAGCTTATGACAGAGTGATTTTGTTAAGCCTCTTAAAAGAAAAGACATATTTTGCGCTGCTCACGCGGTCAACGGGTAAAATGCTACCGAAAGAATAAGTCTTAAAAAAAAAGTAATTAAATCGAGTCACCACAATAAACACCTGCATTATCCTAATCCCATCAAATCAGATTTACATGTGGAGAGCGGCCTGTGCTGACCGCCGAATAGGAAGAGCTTAACATACCACTCCGAGTGCGAGCGCTAGTAGTCGTGGCCGCTTGTGATCCATAAAGGCACCATACGCGGTCCGGCAAGGTTCCACTTATAAGGCGGCGAGCCTCGTCCAAACCCAAGTAAAGTATGAATTAATGAAATTCCTTCTGCTTTCTTGTGTTTGGGTGCCAGGTTTACGGATCAGTTGCTACTATTATTTTCCATGGTGCCGCCTGCGCCACGGCTAATCTCTTTAGATAAGGAATAAATAACCTGGATGCTTTTGTTTGGGGGTATTGGACTTTACCCGGCCTAAATGAGATGGATTTCATCCTAATCGGGACACATCTGGTTCCTCCTTACAATGTGCCCTCTTCTCTGTCATATCTACGCAGGCCACAATGCTTCCCATCAATAGATACAATCTGCTGTCTTGTGAAAGTTGCTACACTAAACCAGTCATTTCATGGAGTGGGTGGCCTCTTTATATTGGACCGGCCTGCTTTGAATGAGGTTGGCTGGTAGACTGCAGGCTACAATTAGGCTGTAGTCTACAAGGTGAATGGCGAGGCAGGAAACCAAAGTGTTCCTTACACCTGCTGGGCTATCGGCCCCCTACATCCGTTGTGATTTAAGGGGGGTTCCCCACAATTAAATATTACATTTCTGCGTGCAAGCTGGATGGCACAACCTGAGGCGTCACCCTGTCGCCCGTGTATAGATGTGGTGAGACTGAGCTTCTGACCATGGGTGCCCCCGGCACACACGCCCATCCTCACTGTATTTAAAACAAGGACTCCAAAGAACGAATATCCCAAAGTGATTTTGAAGGGAGGTAAACCACAGATTGCTGTGCAAATTGTCTCTATATGGTTGGAAAGGTAAAATCCTGCAGTACGTGGTCCTACCACTAGGCGGTACACTACAGCATAAACTTTATGACTGTGCCTTGTGGTTTGTGAAGGTCACACATGAACATTTTCATAGTAAACAGTGCAATTTGTGGTTTAAACCTTATGTGACTATTAGGCTGCCTGTTCCCCGGCCGTAGCGGCAGATCTCTGCCGTGGGAGCTGCCGCCCGGGAGCAGGTGAGAGCTGACAGCTCTCCGTGGTGAGCCTATCTGTCAGGCCGTGACTTAGATCCCGCGAGCGGATAATCGCTATGATTCTCTGCTCGTAGAAGCCGCCCCTGCGTTTTCCATAGCAACGCTATGGAAAGCATTAGACAGCGTGATTTACTGGCGATTTACCGACGGTGAATCATCACCCGCGGACAGGAGCCCTCAAGCTATAGTTTTTAACATATTTCCACAGATTTGATGATTAAAGGGGTTGTCCACTTATAAACTATCGATGCCTTGCACTCGGGATAATAGTAGATTGTCAGAGGGGGGTGTTGCTTAAGGCCCCCGCCAATCAGCTGTTTGGCGGGCAGGTAGACTTGTGCACTGAGCGGATTTAGGCCTCCTGTCCATGGGCGATTTTTCACTACATTTTCCGGCCGCGAGAAACGCAGTGAACGCTTTCCATAGACTACTATGGAAAGCGCAGCCCCGCTGTCAGAGAGGCTTAGCGGGTAGAGCTGTCAGCTCTTCCTTGCTCTCCCACGGCAGCTCCTGCGGCGGAGCTTTGCCGCGGGATATCGCTACGCCCATGGATAGAAGGCTTTATGCAGGAAGCAGACAGCTTTGTTCTTACTGTAGTGATCAGGCTTGGTATTGCAAGCATTGAAATGAATGGGAACTTTGCCTGCAATACCAAACCTGACCACTACAGTAAGGAAGGAGATCTCTTTTTGCTGCAAAAATTAGCTCATTGCACAAGTATGCCAACCCAGCAAACAGCTGATCGTCAGGGGTCTCAGGCAGCAGACCCCCAAAAATCTACAACTAATGACATATCCTAAGAACAGGCCATCAATAGCAAACAAGTGGACAGCCCCTTTAAATTCATCCGGAAAATCAGCAGCCTGTCATGTATGGCAATAACAAAAGTCTCTTATTAGTGACTTCTTTATGTTGTGTCACATGGTATCATGATATTAATGCACCAAGACTTGGTATATATGAGCCGTTAGAGCAGATTAGTTTATTTTTTGTTGCTATCTGGGCACCACTTGCTAGTCTGTGGCTGCAGGAATGTCTGTAGTACTGCCTTTATATGTGTTCCCTGTAGGATTAGCTCTCTGTATGGACAGTGCAAGGTTCCCTACGGGGTCTCCTTTTCTAGAGGACCTAACATGTTCACTTGAATAGGTAACATGTAATGCTTCATTTGCCCTGCGGGTGTGCTGTAGAGGAATTTTTTGCCAGATTATGATCAATGAAAGCCCCGATACTGGGATATCATGAGATCAAATTATTGTTCAGATGGGTCTTTTAGGAAAGAAAGAAAAAAGCGGAGGACTTCTTTGACCCCTTCCTGCCCCAGGATAAAAATGTACGTACTGGCTGGGAAGGGATTCCCATGAGTGAAGGTAAACTTACATACTATGACTAGCACAACCTTAGAAACTGAGCCTGCACCATCTGCCTGTGACTGACATATAGCCTCTCACTGCAGCAGGATCAGTGAGCACTATTTTCCACTGTTAACCCCATACATGCCACAATCAATGTTGATTACAGTATGTAAAAAGTTCACAGAAGGAGGGCGCTCACTCTGTGATGTCATCGGCACTGTATCATGTAATCGTGGAGGGCCAATGGGCTGCCATGGCCTGTGATCACTATGATAAGGGATATTGTACTGCAGTATAGAAGTACTGTAGTGTATTATCAAAGCAATCATAGGAAGTACTGCAGTGTATTATCAGTATGATCATAGCATCAAGGTTCAACATTTTATCACTAATATTTCTGGAGACCCCAGGGTGTAAAGCCCTATATATGACAGAAGCCCCATACCCCAATACACTACTGCTCAACACTATAGGACTACGTTTTCTGACCCTATTGGTATTGCTGAGCTGGCATGAATTACATGAACACTAGTGACTAACGTAAATCCCTAGTTACAATGCATCCTACGTAGACCTACATAAACATCGCAGTCCATGCAAAGCTATGTGGAGATACCTCCCCAGCTATAATAAGTAAACCCTGTGACAAGACGCACACATTCCCTCCAACAAGAAGAGACGCTCCTTCTTGATGCCTAAAGTTCACTCTGTATTTTCTCTGGGAGTCCACAATTCCAGGTCATGGAAAAATATTTATGAAAATCTGACGCATACGGTACGCTATAGCCTTTCTGACAGTTTCCCACCCAACTCCCTACAGGAAGCAAAACCAACTCAACCATGATGTGTTCCAAAGGCAGAAGAGACAAATAGGATTCAAATCCCCTACAAGATCCTTCGCAACTAACCCAGGATCAAGATCTTTCATGAAGCTCCACTCAGGACAATAACTCTACATCTCCCCAATCATCTCCAAACCACAGTCAAACTCATATATTGACCTTTGAGACCCCATAAGCCATCTCAGTGATGCAAGAAGTATCAAGACTTTTGATGCGGATGTTTGATAAGAGACTGGAGATGCTTCATACCTTGATCAGCTCTGCACTGTCCCTCATCACTACAAATGATCAAAAAAAAATCACAGACGGAGTATAAAGTGAGCTTCTGTGAGATAAAAGTCTCTAATCTGGAAAAAAAAAACATCACCAGAAGTCAAGAAAATGAACTTGTGCTGAGAGAGAAACTAGAAGTGCAGCGTCCAAGGAGCAGGCCCACAGCCGAGGAGATGGTGGGGTAGACAAGGGATTTCTGTCATGGGTGGCTCTATGATCTCCACCCCTGGGGGTAGCTCAGGACCCATCCAAGTTACTGCCTGGGGGAGGTAGCCCTCAGCCCTCAGCCAATCAGCACAGCCTTTTCAGGAGGCAGGGATTTTTAAATCCCCGACTGCTGAAAGAGCTTAATAGCAGTGCCGGGGAGCCAGCAGGAGGACACGGCTGAGCGCAGGAGAGGTGAGTAATACATTTTTTTATGATAATCATTCTGCGGGGCTTGGCTGAAGCCATTGATTTCAATGGGATCGGCAGCAGTGCCGATCCCATTCAAAGCAATAGAATAGAATGGCGCGGACTTCTGCCACAGCTGTGACACACCCCTCTAATATTCGGGGTCATACGACCAGAACCTACTAACATCTGCATCCTTCAATGGATTATGCTATGTCTTATACAGCACTCATGAAATGGACCACTGATATTCCCAATTTAACCATCCCACACCTATTGAAGGCCGTAAAGTATATTTGGAGCTCCCTCACCTTGGGTCAAGACATTGAAAGGTCTGCACAACTCCATCATATGGCATATATCACTTCTCAAAGAGGATTTAAAATTGGAATATATCCAGATGATAGGTCTCCCTGATGTCTGGAGCTGGGGGCAGGTATTCTTCATTGTCTGTGGGACTGCCCTTTGATTCAAAATTTCTAGACCAGGATACACAGGTTCAACACCACACATCTGACCTCAGCTAGCCCTCTCAATCCCATCTGGGCAATCTTTGGTTACATAGACCAAGATGAACAAAGATGTACACCAGGAAGTTGTAAACTTCTTCATAGGGTAGCCATGGCCAGAGTCAAAATGATCCTGCAGACACAGCTTAACACAACCCCCCCTCCTTTTTTTAACTCTTTTTGGAGAAACTCAAATTTCTCATGCAGATGGACTGGCTGGAGGCTTCATATGCAAAGGATACCCCGGTACAGGGGTTTTTCCAAAAGTTGGGAAAGCTTTATAAATATACTAGCTGATATACCTGGCTTTGCCCGAGTTAATTTGGTACTGGTGTTTATCTGGTGTTCACACGGAAAATCTTATGAAGTCATGGTTACTTTAGAGATACCGGGAAAAAAATATGTTCACCATTTTGCATGGTTCTTTGCGTTACCCAGGAAACACCACGTAGAGACAACCATGCAACGTTTCCTTTATATAAAATGACATCAGGAAGTGAGAGAATTAGATTTCATACGCAAAATTTGGACGCTAATTCTTTGGCACTTAGAATTGAATAATTAAATTAAATTTTCCTATTTATGACATAATTAATGCTCGTGCCAAATTTCATGTTTCTATGACACCGGAAAGTGAGAGATTTAGATTATGTACGTAAAATTTTGACACTAATTCTTTTGCGCTAGAATTAAATAATCGAGTTGGGACCCATTACCTTTTCCTATTTATGACATAATCAATGCTCATGGCAAATTTCATGTTTATACGACAACGGGAAGTGAGAGAATTAGATTCCGTACGTACAATTTTGACGCTAATTCTTTTGCGCTTAGAATTGAATAATCGAGTTGGGACCCATTATCTTTTTATATTTATGACACAATCAATGCTCATGCCAAATTTCAAGTTTCTCTGACATCGGGAAGTGAGAGAATTAGATTTCATATATAAAATTTGGACGCTAATTCTTTTGCGCATAGAATTGAATAATCGAGTTGGGACCCATTAGCTTTTCCTATTTATGACATAATCAATGCTTCTGCAAAATGTCATGTTTCTACGACATCGGGAAGTGAGAGAATTAGATCCCGTACGTAAAATTTGGACGCTAATTTTTTTTTTGCGCTAGAATTGAATAATCGAGTTGGGACCCATTAGCTTTTCCTATTTATGACATAATCAATGCTCGTGCCAAATTTCATGTTTCTATGACACCGGAAAGTGAGAAAATGACATTCCATACGTAAAATTTGGACACTAATTCTTTTGCGCATAGAATTAAACAATCGAGTTGGGACCCATTAGCTTTTCCTATTTATGACATAATCAATCCTTGTGCAAAATGTCATGTTTCTACGACATCGGGAAGTGAGAGAATTAGATCCCGTACGTAAAATTTGGACGCTAATTTTTTTTGTGCTAGAATTGAATAATCGAGTTGGGACCCATTAGCTTTTCCTATTTATGACATAATCAATGCTCGTGCCAAATTTCACATTTCTATGACACCGGAAAGTGAGAAAATTACATTCCGTACGTGAAATTTGGACGCTAATTCTTTTGCGCTAGAATTGAATAATCGAGTTGGGACCCATTAGCTTTTCCTATTTATGACATAAACAATGCTCGTGCCAAATTTCACATTTCTATGACACCGGAAAGTGAGAAAATTACATTCCGTACGTGAAATTTGGTAGCTAATTCTTTTGTGCTAGAATTGAATAATTGAGTTGGGACCCATTAGCTTTTCCTATTTATGATATAATCAATGCTCATGCCAAATTTCATGTTTCTACGACATCGGGAAGTGAGAGAATTAGATCCCGTACGTAAAATTTGGACGATAATTTTTTTTGCGCTAGAATTGAATAATCGAGTTGGGACCTATTAGCTTTTCCTCTTTATGACATAATCAATGCTCGTGCCAAATTTCATGTTTCTACGACATCGGGAAGTGGGAGAATTAGATACCGTACGTAAAATTTGGACGTTAATTTTTTTTGCGCTAGAATTGAATAATCGAGTTGGGACCCATTAGCTTTTCCTATTTGTGACATAATCAATGCTCCTGCCAAATTCTGAGTTTCTATGACACCGGGAAGTGAGAGAATTAGATTCCGTGCGTATAATTTGGACGCTAATTCTTTTGCGCATAGAATTAAATAATCAAGTTGGGACCCATTAGCTTTTCCTATTTATGACATAATCAATGCTCCTGCCAAATTTTAAGTTTCTATGACATTGGGAAGTGAGAGATTTAGATTATGAATGTTAAATTTCGATGCCAATTCTTTTGCGCTAGAATTGAATAATAGAGTTGGGACCCAATTCCATTTCCTATTTTGGAGATAATCTATGCTTGTGCCAAATTTCATGTTTCTACGACATCGGGAAGTTGGAGAACTTTTGGCGAGTCAGTCAGTGAGTCAGTCAGTCAGTGAGTCAGACAGTCAGTGAGTCAGTCAGTCAGTGAGTCAGTGAGGGCTTTCGTCTTTATATATATAGACTAGCTGATATACCCGGCTTTGCCCAAGTTAATTTGGTACTGGTGTTTACATGTTGTTCGCATGGAAAAATTTCTGAAGTTGTGGTTACTTCAGAGGAACTGAGGAATAAAATATGTATGCACACAGAGGAGCGTTAGATTCTTCTCAGACTGCATGTACCGATGCCCCTCCGCAGAATGTGCCACTCTCTCCACTCTCATCACTTTTTACCCTAAAGGTAATGCCCCCTTCTATTCAAATTTACCCCCAGACTGGAGGTTGCAGATCCTTCTTAAGGCTTAATTGTGTGGTCTTATCAGAAGTACTCCGCGGGTAGTGCTGATAGCATTGTTTCAGCTATTTAACCCGCCAGAGAACAATGGAGCTGAATAGAGATAAGAGCCCTCCGGCTATTAACTGATTCAGCTAAAGGCTTCATTTGCATGCTAAAAAGCTATTAAGTAGATACTTAATAGTTTATGCAAAATGATCGCTCAAAACTGTCACTTAAACTGTCGTTTGAGCGATTTTTGAGTGATCATTGCTCCATGTAAATGGGCCTTAAGCCTTAAAGGCAGTATGTCCGCAGTCCATGGCCGCTTCGTTATGTACATCACAACCTTTCAGTATATGCACACAAAGATCAGTTATAATCTCCTCAGTATATACACATAGAGGTGAGGTAAATTCTCCTCTGTATATACACATAGATGTAAGGTAGATTCTCCTCAGTATATACACATAGAGGTGAGGTAGATTCTCCTCAGTATATACACACAGAGGTGAGGTAGATTCTCCTCAGTATATACACATAGAGGTGAGGTAGATTCTCCTCAGTATATACACACAGAGGTGAGGTAGATTCTCCTCAGTATATACACACAGAGGTGAGGTAGATTCTCCTCAGTATATACACATAGAGGTGAGGTAGATTCTCCTCAGTATATACACATAGAGGTGAGGTGGATTCTCCTCAGTATATATACACAGAGGTGAGGTGGATTCTCCTCAGTATATACACATAGAGGTGAGGTAAATTCTCCTCTGTATATACACATAGATGTAAGGTAGATTCTCCTCAGTATATACACATAGAGGTGAGGTAGATTCTCCCCAGTATATACACATAGATGTAAGGTAGATTCTCCTCAGTATATACACACAGAGGGGAGGTAGATTCTCCTCAGTATATACACACAGAGGTGGGGTAGATTCTCCTCAGTATATACACATAGAGGTGAGGTAGATTCTCCTCAGTATATACACATAGAGGTGAGGTAGATTCTCCCCAGTATATACACATAGATGTGAGGTAGATTCTCCTCAGTATATACACATAGGTGTGGGGTAGATTCTCCTCAGTATATACACATAGATGTAAGGTAGATTCTCCTCAGTATATACACACAGAGGGGAGGTAGATTCTCCTCAGTATATACACATAGAGGTGAGGTAGATTCTCCTCAGTATATACACATAGAGGTGAGGTAGATTCTCCTCAGTATATACACATAGAGGTGAGGTAGATTCTCCCCAGTATATACACATAGATGTAAGGTAGATTCTCCTCAGTATATACACACAGAGGGGAGGTAGATTCTCCTCAGTATATACACACAGAGGTGGGGTAGATTCTCCTCAGTATATACACACAGAGGTGAGGTAGATTCTCCTCAGTATATACACATAGAGGTGACGTAGCTTCTCCTCAGTATATAAATCATTTCCCTAGGCTTATGGTTTCTGAGATAAATCAATCTCATGTATCGTGGATTTTCACAGTTTTTCACACTTAGAATTGAATATTGAAGTTGTGGACCCTTTACTTTTCCTATTTATAACCTAAACAATGGTCGCGCCACATTTCAAGTTTGTGAGGTACAGATATGTGTTATTAGTTACATTACATCGGGGGTCACGTACGTCCGCACTTAGAATTGCATAATCTCTCTCTCTCTCTCTCTCTCTCTCTCTCTCTCTCTCTCTCTCTCTCTCTCTCTCTCTCTCTCCCTCTCCCTCTCCCTCTCCCTCTCCCTCTCTCTCTCCCTCTCTCCCCCAGATGAGTGGGGGAGGCTATTAATGAATTCTTTAAACTAACCTCTTGGTATATGAAGACAACAATGGGAGGACACCCCCCGATAGCCTTATAATTGATGAGATCTTGTGTGAGTGGTGGGGACCCTGCATATGATGCCACTGCACAAAAACTCCTGGGTGCTATTGGAGCTCTGCTGGGGCCATACAGGAGAGAAACTCTAAAAAACTAACCTTGAGTTACCCATGAAGCCAACAAAGTTTGTTGTTCAGTTTACATTTGTTACAGGGGTCTAGTTACGAGACGCCCTACCCTCCCCCCAATCTTAGCCCCCCCATCCTTTTATTCCCCTTTTTTTTCTTTCTCTCTTTCCCCTCACCCGCTCCCCACCCTCTCACCTCTTCTCAATGGCTTTTCTTGTGTTAAGACGCAATGAGATACTTTATAAGTGTTTGTTGCAACCCAAGATCTTCAAAACAGAGTGCAACTGACTAGAAGTGTCATCAGACGGGAACCAGTGGAGCAAGAACGCAGGGCACAGGATGCATCGGAGCCACGAGGCCGCCCAATGAGCCGGCATCTGTGGCTGCAGAGAGGCCACTGGAGGGATCCATCCAGCACTGAGTGGAGAAGTGGGACCCAGAGCCAGAAGTGCCGTCGGCGGAGAGCAGATGCCGGTGAGTGATAGGAGTTCCACACTGAACCTGTGCCTGGTGCGTGACGTCATCGCCAGGCCGACCAGAGGACAAAAAGGAACTGTGAAGATTGCTGCTGAGCCAGGGAGATAAGTATAATTCTGTGTGTGTAAGTGAGAGTGTGTAAGTGAGTACTGTTAGAGCAAACCAATATTTGCAATACAATATGCTATTGGGGTCCAAATTCAATTTCTAGAGGTAATCTGAGCTCAGGAGACTAACATTAAATCACACAGTATGGGATGTGATCCAAAGTAATCTGTTTATTGAGTGACAGGTGACAATTTTTATAGGGGGACATGTTCAATTACAATAATTCAAATCTATTATAATTCATTTGTTACCATTGATCAAAGAAACATAAACAATATACAAATATACAAGATAAAAAATGGAACATGTAAAATGCCAACCAGACGCACGCAGGTGCAGAGACGACCATACAGGGTTAACTTATTGGAACAGTAAATCTAAACAATAAGTTGTTTAGAGAGAATGTTTAGGAATGTATGTGAACAGCGAGGAACATGTCAGTTTGACCTGCCGGCTAGTCGAAATGCCATATAGATATCTTTCTGGAGCAAAAGCCTTAGTGCTTCACTCAAAACGTATTAAATAATCATTTAATATACATAAATCCTCCAGAAAGAGGACAAATAAATATAGTGAAAAGAGACACAGAATATGGCTACGTGCCTGCAAAATGGCTATGAATAGGATAGATCATGGAGATATATTCATTTCACTAACATTGCATACAAGCAGTGGGCACATGAACCAGTGACTGAGAGCAAGCTGGCAGGAGGAGCGTGAGAGTGTTTTTTAGAAGAAGAAAAGCGCAAAGGCACATAATAGGGAGCAAAGGGGCAGGGGCGTGTGAGGAGTGTGATCTAGTGGTTTTTCATTTCTTTTTAAGTTAATTTGTAGATCCCCAGTAGAATGTGCTTCATGCTTGTAGAATGTGCTGTCTGGTGTGCATCTTGTGCAATGTACATTGCACATTTAGAAGCCTAGATCCTGGGCTTTCAACACTGAGATACATTGACAACATGGAAAGGAGCTTGCTGCTCACTGAGCAGGCGCTCGCTGGGTTAGATGTGGGGGTGGATGGTAGTTGAGGAAAGCAGGGGGAGCAGGCAGCTAGCTGAGTGACAGTTAGAAGGGGTAGAGGGAAGAGAACCAGGAAGGCTAGTCCTCAACTGGCACACCCAACAAGTTTGCAAAGTTGGCAGATTAGGGGGATGCCATTACAGGGTTAGCACTGCTGCAGCACAACATGCTCTCTGACCACCAGGGGCAGGACTGCTTCAGTAAGAAAGGGAAGGGGAGCGCGGGGCAGGCTAGACATATCATAGTGGTGGGGAACTCAATTATTAGGGGGACAGACAGGGCAATCTGCCACAAAGACCGGGATAGTCAAACAGTGTGTTGCCTTCCTGCCGCTCAAGTTCGACACATCGCACATCGGGTTGACAGATTACTAGAAGGGGCTGGGGAGGATCCAGTATGCATGGTACACATTGGCACCAATGACAAAGTTAGAGGTCAATGGAGGACCCTTAAAAGCGATTTTATGGATCTAGGATCTAAGCTCAGGGTGAGGACCTCTAAGGTAGTGAATTTACAGGGTTACAACCTCTTCAAAAGAGACTATGGAAACCATAAAGGGGGAGGGATATGTCTGTATGTTAAATCCTACTTAATGATGAGACTACGAGAACATATAGGTGTGGGAGATGAGCACATGGAATCTTTATGGGAAGAAATACAGGGAGGGTAGACTAGTAAAATCCTGATAGGAGATTCCTATAGACCACCAAAAATAACAGAAGAAACTGAAAACATATTACTAAGACAACTAGAAGAGGTGTCAAACTGCAATGAAGTAATTATAGGGGACTTCAATTTTCTGGATATAATATGCAAAGATGAAACCTGCGGATCTTACAAGGAGGATAAGTTCTTGAGAACAATTAAAGATAACTACGTTACCCAACTTGTACAGAAGCCAACTAGAAGGAGGCCCACTCTGGACTTATTATTAACCAACAGACCAGACAGAATCATGGGGGTGCAGGTTGAGGGACAATATAATTAATTTCCAGTTGTCATTTATTAGGAAGCCTCATTTGCGAGCGACAAAAAAACTAAACTTTAGCAAAGCAAATTTTGACCAGCTTATAATTACTTTCGGCAACAAAAAAAGCAACAATGTTCTCAAAAATAACAGTACAGGTTAGAAATGGGAGTGTCACGTTCATCCTGGACTGCCAACAAGAACAGGGTATGGGGGTAGTCAAGATGGACGCGGGAACTAGCTTGTACAGATGGCTAGATGCAGGACAGACAGAGTGCACCTCTGCAGGAGGCACAAAGCGCACGCTCAGCACGGGCATAGGGTGACGATCAGGGTGACGATAGTCCCTAACAGGGGTATTCGCAGGAATATACCTGGATAGACAATGGGTTTCCCACCCAGAAATCTCATTAGAAACCCAGTTGACAATCGGGTTATGAATTTTAAACCAGGGTAATCCAAGGATTATGTCAGTAGGCAGGCCCTCATATACATACAAGGATATAGTTTCTACATGAAACTGCCCAACCCTCAAATGTATGTCTGGAACAAAATGTCTCAGGCGTAACGGGGACGAGTCTACAGTAACATAGTATGTAAGGCCGAATGAAGACATTGTCCATCTAGTCCAGCCTGTCTATCCTACTGTGTTGATCCAGAGGAAGGCAAAAAACCCCAAGGCCAGAAGCCAATTAGCCCTTTTGGGGGAAAAATTCCTTCCCGACTCCCTAATGGCAATCAGACTGTTCCCTGGATCAACCCCTAATAGTTCCTACCTGCCTGTATACCAGGATTGACACTTAACCTAATATTTATATCCTGTAATATCCTTCCTCTCCAGAAAGACATCAAGTCCCCTTTTAAACTCCTCTATCGATTTTGCCATCACCACTTCCTCCGGTAGAGAGTTCCACAGTCTAACTGCTCTTACAGTAAAGAACCCCTTTCTGTGTTGGTGATGAAACCTACTTTCCTCTAATCGTAGCAGATGTCCTCTTGTTACCTTTGTGGTCCTGGGTGTAAACAGATCACGGGAGAGATCCATGTGTTGTCCCCTCATGTACTTATACATGGTTATTTGGTCGCCTCTTAACCTTCTTTTTTCTAGAGTAAATAGTCCCAATTTGGATAGCCTCTCTGGGTATTCCAGTCCCGTCATTCCATGTATTAGTTTAGTTGCCCTTCTTTGAACCCCTTCAAGCACTGTGACATCTTTCCTGAGCACCGGTGACCAGAACTGTACGCAGTATTCCATTTGAGGCCTGACAAGTGCCTTATATAGTGGAAGGATAATGTTCTCGTCCTTCGCCCCTATACCTCTTTTAATGCACCCCAAGACTTTATTTGCCTTTGCAGCAGCTGACTGGCATTGGTTACTCCAGTTTAGTCTATTATCCACTAATACCCCTAGATCCTTTTCCATATCACTTTTTCCCAGCGGTACACCATTAAGTGAATATTTGTGACATCCGTTCCTCCTGCCCATGTGCATAGTCTTACATTTTTCAACATTGAACTTCATTTGCCATTTTCCCCCCCAAGCCCCCGGCTTATCTCGGTCCGTTTGTAGCCGCACATTGTCTTCCGTTGCATTAATTATATTGTATAATTTTGTGTCATCTGCAAATATTGATATTTTGCTGTGCAGCCCCTCTATCAGGTCATTAATAAATATGTTGAACAGAGTGGGGCCTAATACTGAACCCTGTGGCACCCCGCTAGCGACTGTGGTCCAATCAGAGTACGATCCATTTATTACCACCCTCTGCTTTCTTTCGTTGAGCCAATTTTTTACCCACTTACACACGTTTTCGCCCAGACCGAGCTGCCTCATTTTGTATATTAGCCTATTATGTGGCACGGTGTCAAAGGCTTTAGAGAAGTCCAGATATACAAGATCAATAGATTCTCCCTGGTCCATCTTAGAGCTTACTTCATCGTAGAAACTGATCAGATTTGTCTGACATGAGCGACCCTTCATGAATCCATGCTGGTGAGGAGTTATACCCTTAATCTCCTTGAGGTACTCATCGATGGCGTCTCTCAGAATCCCCTCGAAAATTTTTCCCGTTACTGAAGTGAGACTTACCGGCCTGTAGTTGCCAGGCTCACTTTTGCTCCCTTTTTTGTAAATTGGAACCACGTTGGCAATGCGCCAGTCCAATGGTACTACTCCGGTCTTGATAGTGTCTAGAAATATTAGGTATAGCGGCCTAGCTATCTCGTCACTTAGTTCCTTTAGTATCCTTGGGTGTAATCCATCTGGGCCCGGTGATTTATCAATTTTAGTTTTCTTTAGACGCTTCCGCACCTCCTCCTGCGTTAGGTATGAGATATTTTGTGAGGGGTTCGTTTTATTCCCCTGCATCTCGTGTGGCATTTCCTTTTCTTTGGTGAACACACTTGAGAAGAAGCTGTTTAGTAGATTTGCTTTCCCTTCGTCATCATCAATGATTTCTCCTGCATTGTTTTTTAAAGGGCCAGCGCTCTCCCTGCAAATCCTTTTGCTGTTAATGTAGTTGAAAAATAGCTTCGGGTTGTTTCTGCTCTCTTTTGCGATCCGTCTTTCTGCCTCCTCCTTGGCAGTTTTGATCGTATCTTTGCATATTTTGTTTTTTTCCCTGTATGATTTTAGCGCTTCTTCGCTGCCTTGTTGCTTTAGTAGTTTGAACGCTTTCTTCTTTTCGTTTATTGCCCCTCGTACCGTCTTGTCGAGCCACATTGGTTTCCTTTTAGCTGAGTTTCTTTTATTTTTAAAGGGAATGAACTGCTCACATGAGGTGATTAGGATCCTTTTGAACTTTTCCCATTTTTCCTCCGTACTGATATTTTTGAGGATGTTGTCCCAATTAATGTTACCGATAGTAGTTCTCAGCTCATCAAATTTTGCTTTACTAAAGTTTAGTTTCTTTGTCACTCCCTGATAAGGCTTCCTATTGATTGACAGCTGGAAGTTGATTATATTGTGGTCGCTGTTCCCCAAGTGCCCCTCAACCTGCACCCCCTTTATACGTTCCGGTTTGTTAGTTAGTACTAGGTCCAGAATGGCCCTCCCTCTTGTTGGTTCCTGCACAAGTTGGTTCAGGTAATTGTCTTTAATTACTCTCAAGAACTTATCACCCCTGTGAGATTTGCAGGTTTCGTTCTCCCATGTTATATCTGGGTAATTAAAGTCCCCCATGATAATTACTTCGTTTCGTTTTGACACCTCATCTATCTGCCTTAGTAGTAAGTCTTCAGTTTCTTCTGTTGCTTTTGGTGGTCGATAGAAGACCCCTATCAGGATTTTGTTATTTTTTTCTCCCTGTATTTCTACCCACAGAGATTCCACCTGTTCGTCTCCTACCCCTATATCCTCCCGTAGCCTCGGCTTCAAGTTCGATTTGACGTACAGACATACCCCTCCCCCTTTCTGGTTCCTTCGGTCTCTTCTGAAGAGATTGTACCCCTGCAAATTCACCGCCCAATCGCACTTATCATCAAGCCATGTTTCAGTAATTCCAACTATATCATAACTTTCATCAGTCATTCTTGCTTCAAGCTCGCCCACTTTACCGATCAGACTTCGTGCATTCGTGATCATACAATTTATATCATTTTTTTTGTTTTTTAAATTTGTTTTGTTGCTATTCGTACTTATGGCTGATCTATCAGTTCTAACTGTACTAACCCCACCCCCTGCTCGTCCCCCATTCCCTTTGCTTGGACCCAGATCGCTAATTACACTGGCTACCCCACTATATCTCATTTTGCCCTCCCCCCCAGTCCCTAGTTTAAACACTCCTCCAGCCTTCTAGCCATCTTTTCCCCCAGCACAGCTGCACCCTCCCCATTTAGATGCAGCCCGTCCCTACGGTAGAGCCTGTAGCCGACCGCAAAGTCAGCCCAGTTCTCCAGGAACCCAAATCCCTCCTTCTTACACCAACTCCGTAGCCACTTGTTTACCTCCCTAAGATCCTGCTGCCTTTCTAGTGTGGCTTTAGGTACAGGTAGTATTTCCGAGAAAACTACCCTGGAGGTCCTCGCCCTGAGCTTGGACCCTAGGTCCCTGAAATCATTTTTGAGGGCCCTCCATTGACCTCTAATTTGTTCATTGGTGCCAACGTGCACCATGACCGCTGGATCCTCACCAGCCCCTCCCAGTAATCTGTCAATCCGATCCGCGATGTGTCGAACTCGAGCGCCAGGAAGACAACACACCGTTCGACGATCCCGGTCTTTATGGCAGATTGCCCTCTCTGTCCCCCTAATAATTGAGTCCCCCACCACTAGAACCTGTCTAGCCTGCCCTGTACGTCCCGTCCCCGTCTCACTGGAGCAGTCATCCCCCTGGCGTTCAGAGGGCGTGTCGTGCTGCAGCGGTGCTGGCTCTGTAATGGCATCCCCCTCATCTGCCAATCTTGCAAATTTGTTGGGTTGTGCCAGTTCAGGACTAGCCTCCCTGGTTCTCTTCCCTCTATCCCTCCTTCTTTCTGTCACCCAGCTGACTGCCTGCTCCCCCTGCTCTTCTGTACTACCATCCGCCCCCGCCTCTACCCCAGCGAGTGCCTGCTCAGTGAGCACCAAACTCCTTTCCATGATGTCAGTGGTAACCATAATTGGTTTAGGGGGAGTCTCTATCTTCAGACCAGCTTTTAGGACAAACTGAGAGTTTATCACATTAATGTCCGACCCGCTATCCAGGCAAACACCAGCAGATATGATATTATCTGAAATTACTTCAGCAGAGAAGGTTTGCCTGGACTTAGCCAACCAAGCAACTTGTGGATCCCGCTGACTAACTGGTTGTTTCTTCCTGGATCTCACTGGACAATTGCGAATAAAGTGCCCATCTTGCCCACAATAAAAGCACAACCCTTTCTTTAGACGAATATCCCTACAAGCTTTATTAATAGAGACTGTCCCTATCTCTATTGGTTCATCCAAAACTTCTTCAGAGAATGTAGATTATAAGGAAGGAGACTCAAACATAGTCTCCAGCAGACGGTGATCAATCCTAATTACCAAGGCCATAGCATCCTCCAGCACGCAAGGTGTAGCATATTGAACCATTGCATTTTTCACCCTGCAAGACAGACCAAAACAGACCTGGCTTCTCAAAACTAGATCGTTCCACTTGGTTTCATTTGCCCTGCACCTAAATTCTGCACAGTATTCCTCCATTGGGCGATTGCCTTGTAGTATCATGCAGATTTTACATTCAGCGAGGGCCACACGATCCGGATCATCATAGAGCAAGGCTAGAGCTGAGAAAAAAATGTCCACTAAATACAGTGCCAGTGACGCAGGAGAAAGGGAAAACGCCCAGGCCTGAGGGTCTCCCTGTAACCAAAAGATAACCAAGCCCACACGCTGGATCTCATTCCCTGTGGAAATTGGTCTTAAACGAAACTATAACTTGCAGGCTTCACGAAAAGAAACAAAATCGCTACGTTTGCCAGAAAATTGGTCTGGTAGCTCAAGCCTTGGTTCATACTGTGCAGACAAGTCAAATGCTGCAGGCAAAGACTTAAGGGCAGACAGCTGCGGCATGATGTCCGTCATTTGCTGCGAAAACGCTTGCAATTGCTGAACCAGAGCTTGCGTTGGATCCTATATAGACATGGCACTAACCTGACTTGTAAGTGCCTGAACTGGATCCATACTGAGTCTAGCACAGTTTATTAGGGCCGATGAATATGTCACGTTCGTCCTGGACTGCCAACAAGAACAGAATATGGGGGCAGCCAAGACACATGCGGGAACTAGCTTGTAGAGGTGGCTAGATGCAGGACAGACAGAGTGCACCTCTGCAGGAAGGTGAAAGTCTGTATAACACGCTCAGCACGGGCGCAAGGTGACGATCACACTGGATGAAGGACAAAGGGGTCAACTCCAAGAAGGTGGAAGACTGTCCCTAAACTAACAGGGAGATGAAGGGTCCCTGCCTAATAGCGGAGTAATCACCTTGATAAAAGGCGGCCCCACTGTCTTCTTCCTGGGTGTTGCAGCCGTTCTGAGGCTTTCGCCTTGCTTGTGGGCCAGACCAGGGTTTACCAGTGTCCTTACCTCTCCCGGAGCTGAGGGGTGTGGTGACTGCAAAAGTGATGTCAGTCACCACCTGGTGCGGAGTAGCTCTGCTCCTATTTAAGCAGTGCTAGTATTGACCCCAGTTGCTGGTCAATGCTTCAGTTGCCGCTGGACAACTGCTATGGAACACCTCCTGGTTGAAGCTCTTGTTTGTTTAAGCTAAGTTCTTTATTTCTGCATTTGTTTGGTTTTCTGTCCCTATCTTTTGTATTAGGGCTCCCTGATAGGGAATTGTCAGTGGCCCAGGCACTCGTATGGGTCCGCACCTATCAGAGCGATCGGCCCGCCAAGTAGGTAGGGCCCCTTACCAGGTTAGGGGTCTGTAGGGAGAGGTATTCCCGTAGTTTAGTATTTTCGTTGCACGGCTGTGCCTTTTAGTTTGTTTTGGATATTGCACATCCGGTTGGACGCGACACTGGGCCTTGACTATCCCTATAGGACGCCCTGCAGAGGTGAACAGATAAAACGAAATCAGAACGATAAAGAAAACATACAACTGACAAGAAAAAACAGAACCAGTACGGACAAGCAATGGATACAAACAGGGAACAAACCAAAGCACCGGAGCCAGACACACAGCAGCTCTGAGCAGGCTGACTGCTCAGGTATCACTGAAAATTGATCGGCAACTCCCAGGCAGTAAGAACTGGATCTTATAGGAAGGAGGGAGAAGCCGATTGGCTGACAGAAATATCAATCACCATCCACACCTCTCAGACACCAGCAGGACTAATTAACCTGGACTAGAAAGTACAGGAGCTGTTACCCCTGGCTAGTCTGGATAGAACCTAAAGAAACTAGGGGCACTGGCAAATAATAAACCATGTGCTGACTGAAACGTGACAGAGAGAAGTTCAAAAACATCCTAAATACCTAATGAGAGCAGTTCATACCCTTCAAAAATAAAATAACTACAATTAGAAAACCAATGTGGCTCAACAAGATTGTAATGAGGGCAATAACTGAAAAAAAAAAAAGCGTTTAAATGACTAAAGCAAGAAAGCAGTGAAGAAGCACTAAAAACATACAGGGAAGAAAACAACATACGTAAGGCAAAGATAAAGCTGCCAATGAGGAGGCAGAAAGACTGATTGCTAAACAGATCAAAAATAATCCTAAACTATTTTTTAATCATATAAAGGGTAAACAGATTTGCACTGAGAGCACTGGCCCTTTAACAAATAATGCAGGAGAAACCATAGAAGATGATGAAGGAAAAGCAAATCTATTAAATAGTCTTTTTCTCAAGTATATTCATGAGAGAAAAAGAAATGTCACATGAGATGCAAGGGGATAAAAAGAATCCTCCACTAAATATCACCAGCCAAACGCAGGAGGAAGTACAGAGCTGGCTAAAAAAGATTAAATTCGACAAATCACCAGGCCCAGATGGAATCTACCTATGCGTTCTAAGGGAACTAAGTGGTCTGATAGACAGATCGCTGTTTTTTTAATACTTAAGGACTCTATTGAGACTGGGGTTGTACCACTGGATTCGTAAATTGCCAATGTGGTTCCAATATACAATAAGGGGTCAAGAAGGGAGCCTGGTAACTACAGACTGGTAAGTCTCACTTCAATAACTGGAAAAATATTAAAGTTGTTTCTGAGAGACGCAATCCTAGAATACCTCAAGGAAAACAACGGCATAACTCCTCACCAGCATGGATTCATGAGGGGGCAATCATGTCAGCCCAATTTGATCAGATTCTACAATGAAGTAAGTTATAGGCTGGACCTGGGAGAGTCTATTGATCTCGTATATCTGATTGGGCCACCATTGGGCTAGTGGGGTACCACAGGGTTCAGTATTGGGCCCCATTCTGTTTAATATATTTATCAACGACCCGATAGAGGGGCTGCACAGTAAAATATCAGTATTTGCAACGATACAAAATTATACAATATAATTAATACAACGGAGGACAGTGTACGGCTACAAACTGACCGAGATAAGCTGGGGGATCGGGGGGGGGGGGGGGGGAGGGGGGGAATGGCAAATGAAGCTCAACATAGATAAATGTAAGGTTCTGCACATGGGCAGGAGAAACGGATGTCACATTATACACTAAATGAGAGGCTGCCAGGGAAAAGTCAAATGTAAAAAGACCTGGGGGTACTAGTGGATTGTAGACTAAACTGGAGTAACCAATGCCAGTCAGCTGCTGCGAAGGCAAATAAAGTTTTGGAGTGCATTAAATGAGGTATAGGGGCGAGGGACGGAAAATTATTCTTCCATTATATAAGGCACTTGTCAGGCCTCACATGGAATACTGCGCACAGTTCTGGTCACCGGTGCTCAGGAAAGATGGTGCAGCGCTTGAAATTGCAGTAAAAGTTATTAAAAAAATCCATATACACCCTAAAATGGTACCAATGAAAACCACAGCTCGTCATGCAAAAAAATAGGCCCTCACAAGGCTTGGTCAATGGGAAAATAAAAAGTCAAGGGACGTTGGACGCAGCGATGCAGAAAAAAAATAGGTTTAAGGGCGCCCACCCACTGGCGTTTGCGATTTTCGTGCGTGAAAAACGCCGCGTTCTCGCGGCGTTTTTCCCGCGTTTTACGCGGCGTTTTTTGCCGCGTTTTTGCGGCTTTTCCATTAATTTCCATTGACTTTCATGGGTGCATTAGGAGAAAAATAAGGACACATATGCAACTGACAGTTCCTATGTTAAAAAACGCAACGCAACGCAAAACGCCAGTGGACAGGAGTACATTCAATTCTAATTGCTCTGCAGGAAAAACGCAAAACGCAAAGAAAAAAAAATCGCCAGTGGGTGGGCGCCCTAATTGTGCAAAAGTGGAAAAAAATAAATATATAATGTTAGTATTGTCGTAATCGTAGCGACCTGCAGAAAGAATCTATCATGTCATTTATGCCGCATGATTAATGGTATATAAAAATGGCAGAATTGATGAGTTTTTTTTCTCCTTGACCAACAAAAAAATGGATAAGGCTGCTTTCACATGGCTGGAATAAACTTGTGAGATTTGTGCGTTGTGAGATTCACAGATCTGGCACGAATATGAACGCCATTCTGTTGACCGGAGTTATACACATGAGCGGCATCTCCTATATTTTTGCGTCCCTCACAAACCGTCGCCTATTGTTTTCCATGCAGTGGAAAACACATTGCTGGGTGTGCATGAGACTGCGATGCGGAGTTTGAAAACATTGGCTGATGGCGGCGCTGGACAATCTCTACTTTACTGAAGTGATAGGATGCCTCGCATCGCCCTGAGAGCGCACGTTGATGGGTTGGACATCAGGCAGAGTCTCTTGGCCCGGTATCGCACATGCCTGTGTGTAGGGAGCCTACAATTTCTATAATACATTATATGTACAACAAACTAAGGGGTTAAGGGCCCTGCTGACTACATTCATTACATTATTTGTGCTTCTTTTAATTAGATGAGTTTTCATCTGTGAATATTCGGTGTTGTAATTGGGCTCCAGTGACTTTGTCCCTAATGGATCATGGACCGTGTAGAGACAGAAAAGAGACCATTGGTAAATAATTCAGGTTTACCGGGTGCCGCCATCCTCAAAGTCGACACAAATGGGGTTTCTCTGGAAAGCAATTTGTAGTTTAGCTGCCAGGAATCTCACACTGCTCCGCCGTTTAATATTCCATTATTGATCGGAGACTTGTGTTGTGTCCGCGCGGCTGGAGAGGGTTCCAGAGCTTCATCTCAGCAGGGACATATTACTTCATACAGCTAGTTAATAATAAATAGCGGATTTCAGTAGGTGGTCTCTCTGGTGCCTAATCCCCCACCATCCTCATCTGCTTCCATGCTGAGTCTAGGGATACGGTTCAGGCCTAACAGAATACGAACATTAGTCTTATATTGACATCTCAAGGCCAAGTAAGAGATGAGATGGCGCAACTTTGCTGTTTCAACCACTGGGGGGGGGGGGGGGGGTTGTTGGTTCCTTCTTGACAACTCTTGAACTCCTAATGCAGACAGTGGCATCCATGGGCTTTGGAGAAGGGAGGCTCTGTCCTTTACCCCCCTACCACACCTCAGATCTGTATGGTGGCCTATTTCTAATGGGCCTGTCTGTGAATAAAGCGACAGTTAGACATGATACACTTTACTATGTAATTAGTGCAGTGTATGGTTTAAAGGGGTATCCTGGTTATTGGAGAAAATTACAAGTTTTCACCCATCTACTGGATCATTAGATCGGACCTCCCGGACCCCCACAATCCCGAAAATAGGGGACTGTGTCCATCCTATTTAGCAATTTAGTGCTGCTTCGCCATATTTCCATAATGTAGCAGCGAATGGGCTACATTCCAAAAGAGTAGTAAAAACTTTAACTCATTCTGCAAAAAACAAGCCCTCATACAGCTCCGTAGATGAAAAAAACTAAACAGATCTGAATACGGCGATGCAAAAAATATTTTTTTCAAAGAAAATAATTGCATTATGCAAAAGTAGTAAAATCTAGAGGAAGAACTAGTTAAATTTGGTATTGCTGTAATAGTAGCGCCCGGCTGAATACGGCTAACATGGCAGTTATACAGCAGGCTGAACAGCTTGGGAAAGAAAAAGACCTAAATAAGTTGCGTACTTTTTCGCACCTCTGCTCCCAAAACAGCGATCAAAGCATCATCTGTATCCAAAAATGTACCCGTGAAAGCATACACTGATACTGCAAAAAACAAGCCCGACACTGCGCCATAGGTGGAAGACAAGTTATGTCACTCTGAATACGGTGACACAAGAAAAATGCCTTTATTGTACAAAAGTCATTACAAAAGGTAAGTTTAGTATGTCTGTACTGCCCTGCAGAAGAAGGAGGACTTGGCCGAACAGCAGAGAAAATCAAAATAAAAAGCAGGGTTAGAATTGTGGGTTTTTGTACAGGTCAGCTTCAAAAAATGCTATATAAGGTAATCAAAAAGTTGCCTGAACCCCAAAATGGTACCAATGAAAATGTAAGCTCATTGTTCAAAAAACAAGCCCTCACACAGCGTCGTGGATGGAAAGGTAAAAAGGTTTTGGTTCTCCGAATATGACAAAGAAGAATGCCCTCCACATTATAAACTGGCCCACCAGAAAGACTTCAAACAAAACTACTTCTTATACCCCTACATCACATGTGGCAAACTCAAGGCTGCCGAGCTGGATCTGGCCTGACACGTCATTGTATGTCTTCCGTGAGGTCCAGACAAAGGAAGAGCCTCTTCTAGATCAAAGGGTCCTGAGCTGTGACGGGAAGAACCTATGGTGCATTACAGACTAGTTTGTGGCATGGCGCTGGGTACCAATTTTGGTCCTACATTGTGACTTAAGGCGCATGGAGGTTGAGCGCTGCAGCTGTTACTGCAGCCCTCGGAGTCTTTGGTGTTTTGAGGCGGTTTGTACATCCCGGTGGGTCCTCACAACCATCCTGCAGAGGACAGTCTGCTGCAGCCTGCCTGTCCGTATCCTGTGAGCCCGCCGCACAGATCAGCAAAGACGTTGTGTTATACCGCTGCTTAACCCCGTGAGGAAGGGCTCAGTCCTAAGGAGTCTTTTGGGAACCTTTCACCAGGATCTGCTCACTCCCAGAATGTTTCCTTTTCTTTGACTTTCTGGCAGTTTAGAATCAAGTGTCGGTTGGGGAACTCGTGCCCCAATATTTCTGGACTAGAACCCTGCTCCGGTCTGTCTGTTCTCCGCTCTCCTTCATTTGAATGTATCCATTTAAAATACAATCTTGGAATTACAAATGGCCCTTTAAAAGTGACCATAATGTTAATGTGAAAATGAGTTTGACACCCCTCTTCTACATAAATACTCCAGAGGAAGAAGATTTGAAATCTGGTGGGGTCACTGCGTTAGAACTTCAGGGGCTTTGCAAAAGTGTCATGGTGTCCTAAAATTATTCCAGCAAACTCTGCCCTCTTTTCCTTCTGAGCCCTGTTTATGTCCACATGGGGGCTGAGTGTCGGCAGTAGCCAGAAACTCGTAGAAGGGGTGTGCAGTATTTTTATTACTGCTACTGTTGGCTCTACAGTATCTTCGGGCCTTATAAATAAATAAAATAAATCTTGTTATTTGTATAGCGCCAACTTAGTAGTCCAGCGACAACCAAACACAAAACACAAGCCTTTCTTGCAGCCACAACATATAGAACCTGCTCACACCACACAGAGAGAGAATGAGAACAAAGACGGCTGACCACACCCACACCTGGGAAGACAGCTGACCACAACCACACCTGCGAAGACAGCTGACCACAGCCAGACCTGCGAAGACAGCTGACCACAGCCACACCTGCGAAGACAGCTGACCACAGCCACACCTGGGAAGACAGCTGACCACACCCACCCCTGGGAAGACAGCTGACTACACCCACACCAGGGAGGACAGGTGACTACACCCACACCTGGGAAGATAGCTGATCACATCCACACCTGCGAAGACAGCTGACCACAGCCACACCTGGGAAGACAGCTGACCACAGCCACACCTGGGAAGACAGCTGACCACAGCCACACCTGGGAAGACAGCTGACCACACCCACCCCTGGGAAGACAGCTGACCACACCCACACCTGGGAAGACAGCTCTTATGTGTATTGACCTGGAATAAGTGGCTGGCTGGCTGACACATACCCAGCTAGCACAATCCCCACACTTAGGGTGACTACCCACTACATTTTTTTTCACTGGGAAATTCGCAGGATTTTTTTTTTTTGCAGGGGTCTATGGGACTTCTAATGTTAAAATCCCATAGACCCCGGCAGAAAAAAAAACGCTGCTAATTTCGCAGTGAAAAAAAAACTGTAGGGGGTAGTCACCCTTAAGCAGGAAAGCTGCAGATCATCTGTAGTACCACAGATCCCAGGAGACAGACGCTACAGTAACCCTTTGACCTCTGTTCCATTATCTAAGAAGAATCAGTGCCTTCTGCTTGAGTTATCAGTCAGCAGCTGTTGCCTACCTGCATGTTTATATTGGCGGGCACACTGCCAGGTATCATATATTTATATTGGCGGGCACACTGTCAGGTATCATATATTTATATTGGCGGGCACACTGTCAGGTATCATATATTTATATTGGTGGGCACACTGTCAGGTATCGCCCGCAGTAGAGCCAGGTTCATTGTAACATGTGACCTGCGGTGGTGGCATCTCTACAGATAGCCGAGCCCTAAATGCTGCTATTAGGTCACATCTCTATATTCTCAGAGGAAAGTGGAAGCCGAGATAAACGGAGAGCCGAAGACTGGAGTGAATAATAGAGACATTAATTGGAGATTCTCCGCACTTATGATATATAAAGAGAGGGGAACATTCCCTTCATTCATAATAGATTTATTACGCTCGGAGACGTCCTCGGGGACCTTTTGTCAAGATGACAGGATTCCGCTTTTGATCTCCGTTCTTCAGAGTTAAGTTGCAGCGAAGATGCCGCCTCTTTAAAGTTTTCCTTATTCTGCTCGCTGTTGGGTTTAAAGATGGCGAATAAATTGACTCTTCATCTTCATCTTCATCATCATCATCTGGAAATTAACAAATGTACATTTTTAATTGTTGTTTTAGAAGCTTTCTGTGTCGGTTATTCCTAAGATAAACATGTTTCCAATTAATCGCTGCCTGTATAATTGATAGGGCTGCAGCTGCGCTGCATTATCTGCCGGCGTCGGGGGAGCGGATTTGACTCTGAAACAAATTAGATTTAGATTTTATCAGATAAGATTAGAATCGGGAACATTAACTAAATCTTAGGTTGGTTTAACCCCTTAAGGACTTCTTTCAATTCTCACCTGTAATCACTGCTGCCTCTTGTAGGTTTCTAAGGGACCTTTAACACGATGGAATATTCCGCATTCGTGGTAAATTTCACACTTCCGCTGGATGTTTTCCTCGATCACACCATTCACTCTCCCCGGCTAGTCCAGCACCGATGACCGGCCTCATTGGATGTCATTCAGATCGCTGGATCTTCCCATCTGATGTGGATTCACACTGAAACTGATCCACGGAAAACCTTTTTAGGTGATTTTATGCCGCACTCCGGGGACACGGGGGAATCTCCGAATCAGCTGGTGGTGACGTCACTCGATCATTCAAACAAGAATTGGCTCATCTAGAAGCTGCCTTTAGAAGGGACTGGGGCGGTAATACAGTGCTGGGGCGCTGATAAAGGGGCCATTGGTTTATAGCACTTCAGAGCAGCTACATACGCTAATAATAAACAGGATATTTTTGGAGGATTGCTCCATTTCTTAAAATATCCTTTAATTTTTAAAAATTCCGTTCTCTTACAATTTGGAGGAGGAACTGCAGAATTCCTGCTGATCCTACATGTAAATTCTGCGTCTTACCTTCCCGGAGTTCATGTCCCGCGGGGTTCTTGCAGTAATAGTTATTGAACACGGCTGCTTACAATGCAGCAAAAGTACTTCACTGTGCAAACAAAGCAGTAACGGCTTCAGGACGGAGATTGTGGAGCCGCAGGGCTCTCTGGGAAAATATCCCTCATATTAGGCCAAGATGCTGGATGCCGCCTCGGTAGTGAAGGAGGCAAATCCATCTAAGATGGCTGCAAAAACTTTTATCTACACTATTTCTAATAAAATTTGGGCCTCTTTTTTAATAGATGAACAGAATTCTTTAATAGAACAGCAATAAACAACACTGTAATGAAATATTACTGGCCCTTTAATAAATTATAGAAGGACCACCGTGACTCACAGTTCAGACCCGGTGGAGACCACAGAACTTCCTGCGATCTTTCTGACCAGTCCACCAGTGTCCCAAGATGGGAGCCGCTGGAACCAAAGACCAAGAGGAAGGCGGAACCCCCCAAAGCGTTCTACCTCAGGGAGCAAAAGATACCTTCCTGACCCCAGATGTGGTGATCAGCTATCAGCCTGAATCTAATCGTCCTGCTGTATATTGCTGTATATATACCTGTATATATAAAGGTGAAAGCCCGAACTGACTGACTCGTCACTAATTCTCTAACTTCCCAATGTCGTAGAAACATGAAAATTGGGATGATCATTCTTTAGGTCCTAAATAGGAAAATTCAATGTTAAGTGCAAAAGTATTAGCACCCCTGTGTAATGTACCAAATCTAATTCTGATTGTTCTCAGTAAGAGAAACCAAGTATTTTGTAGATATGATCTTGTAGATATTAGACCTTTTAATGACTACCAAAAATACATGATGTTACAGCGAGCTTTCAGATCCTGTATTGATCCTTCATCAGGCTAAAATTGAACTGGTTTGGATGGGGCACATATATAACATACAAATGCAGAGAGGACACCTCCTTCACCAGAATGTACCATGCACAAATTTATCATCAAATCTAATTCTCTAACTCCCCGATGTCGTACAGACATGAAATTTGGGATGATCATTCTTTAGGTCCTAAATAGGAAAGGTAAAGGGGTCACAACTCGAAAATTCTCCCGTGTGAAACAGGCCTTAAGCTTACAATTAACTAAAACCCCCAAGTCCTTCCCCATGTCATTGCTCCCCAGTGGTTGTCCATTTAATATGTAATGGTGACATGTATTTCCCTGCCCGTGTGCAGAGCCTCACATTATTAGTGTTAAACCTCCTTTGCTACTTTTTTGCCCCCTAGTTATCCAGATCTATATGTAACTGTACTCTGTCCTCTCCTGTGTTGATTGCTTTACATCATTTTGTATCATCTGTAAATAATGATATTTTATTGTACAATCCTTCTACCAGGTCATTAATTAATACACTAATAGCAGTGGTGGCGCCTTGCTAATACAATATAGTGAAAGGGATTGGAGTCGGTCCAAATATTTCTGTGCGCTGCGCGTGATTTACGAACTCCAGCTGGTGGCTGAGGTGACATCGTGGCTTGTCGCTGTCATGTAAGCTGCATTATCTTCACGGCGGCGTTGACCCCTTTGTGGTGACATGTTTGCATGACAGCGATTGTTTGTTCCAACACTGAACAATGGTTGACGATTACATGAAGGCTGCACTGGTGTTGGCAGCATTAGCACTTGAGATGACATGATATCACGTTCAGGAGATGTGAAGATCTTGGTCAATATGACCTGCCAGCAATGTATGTAGATATTTGTAAGGTGTTATTTATTGGAGTCTCCACACAGGGGTCCAGCTGTCTCACAACAGCTATAAACTGCCAGACTGAGTACTGCTGTATTCCTAGCAACTAAGAGCCGTGGGGGTTTGTGGGGATGTAGTCCTCAGTGCATAGGCATGAAGAACCTGAAATGATATCACTATCATGTGAACAGGGGTGGAGCTCAGAACCCTGGTGACTGATCACATGACAGAAACATCATCACATGTAACTTACACAGTAACTCATCACTCACAGACAGGTGGTCATTAGTATTTTGATTAAAAAGAAGAGGGCGCAATACTGACCTCTGTGGTACCCCACTAGTAACCCCTCCAATATTGCTCCCTGTGGTACCCCACTACTTATGGTTACCCCTCTAATACTGCTCCCTGTGGTACCTCACTGCTAATCGTGACCCCTCCAGTACTGCCCCTGTGGTACCCCACTACTAATGGTGACCCCTCCAATACTACCCCCTGTGGTACCCCAGCACTAATGGTGACCCCTCCAATACTGCCCCCTGTGGTACCCCACTACTAATGGTGACCCCTCTAATACTGCCACCTGTGGTACCCCACTACTAATGGTGACCCCTCCAATACTACCCCCTGTGGTACCCCACTAGTAATGGTGACCCCTCTAATACTGCAAGTGAACAAAAAAGAACAAGCGATACAGCTCACCATTAGATGTTCACATATAATGATCCAATGTCCTTGTAGAGTAATCCACTGGTGCACGGATGTTGCAGGCCAAGCCCAGTCTCGAAGTAGAGCTGAAAAGTACGATGGTTTGATCCAGTACCAATGTTTTTTTGATAAAAAATCACTTCTTTATTGGATACATATTTTAAAAATTCCCATGTGCACGGGGATTAAAATACATTTTTGGATGTTTGTGAAAAAAACGATTATGGTCATGTGTCTAGCAATCTGAACAACCAAAATAAAAAAAAATAAAAAAATTAATGCCTCCACATATGCATACCAAGATGTAAGTCAAAAACTCAAAATACAATCCTGGCCATGTGTCCAGCAGTGGCAGCAAAAACAGTAAACAAATGTTGATATAATAGTGGCATATATGTATGAAGTACATGAATATATACACCTTCTCTTTCCGTTATCCCTCTTCCCCTTCTCTTTTCTTTTTTAGTAGACATATAATGTAATAAATCAGACCTGTAATTGAGACCCTTGGGATATCGGGGAGATCGTGATATGTGGTCATCAGCTGATACTCATTCAGTGGTTTAGTCTGAAGGCTAATGTCAGCACCCATGATTGGTAGTCCTGGGGGGGGGGTTGGACTGTTGTAACATGGCATATCCTTCTATACCATTTAAGATCTTGATTTCTGCTGTGATGCCGTGCTATGTTTAAGGCTGTATAAAAGCCAAAACACGTCAGCTTGTCTTTTAATCCCCGTGCGCATGGGAATTCTTTAAATATCTACCCAATAAAGAAGTGATTTTTTATAAAAAAAAAAAAAACATTGGTGCTGGATCCAACCTTTGTACTTTTCACCTCCAATACTGCCCCTGTGGCACCCCACTACTAATGGTGACCCCTCTAATACTGCCCCTGTGGCACCCCACTACTAATGGTGACCCCCTCCAATACTGCCCCCGGTGGTACCCCACTAGTAATGGTGACCCCTCCAATACTGCCCCTGTGGCACCCCACTACTAATGGTGACCCCTCTAATACTGCCCCTGTGGTACCTCACTAGTAATGGTGACCCCCTCCAATACTGCCCCCGGTGGTACCCCACTAGTAATGGTGACCCCTCCAATACTGCCCCCTGTGGTACCCCACTAGTAATGGTGACCCCTCCAATACTGCCCCCTGTGGTACCCCACTAGTAACAGTGAATCCTTCAGTACTGTCCCATGTGCTACCCCACTAGTAATGGTGACCCAATCAGAGTATGCACCATTTATAACCCCCTCTGCTTTCTATCACTGACCAGTTACTCACCCCCTTACACACATTCTCACCCAGACCAAGCATTCACATCCCATATACCAACCTTCTATGCAGCACAGTATCACACGCTTTGGAAAAGTCCAGATACACAGGATGCAGTGACTTCCCGGTCCAGTCTAGAGCTTACTATTAGGTTCAGCAGACCAAGGCGTTGTTCTGCTTCTCTTTTTTCCAGCAGTCTCAGGGTTACTGTGTCTTTCACCCAGCCTGTGCAGATTTGCAATCAACTTCCTATATAAACCCTCCAGAGCTTTCCCACAATGCTTTGATGTTCTTACTCTTTCTCTGAGTAGGAGCAGCTATCCTGTCTGTAGACAGTTCTCTGCTGCTAGTTCGTTTGTGTCTTTGTGTTCCCAGCTCCTCGTCTGTTCTGCCGGTGGGTCCCATTTGTCTTTGCTATCTTCCTGCATCTGTTATCTCTGCATAGGACTAGCTTACGTCCATCCCTGCAAATCAGCGCAGCTTGGTACATCTGCTTCTGGATTCCATCTTCAGCAGGTAGGTAGGGAAGTCTAAGAGCCAGGGTCAGGAAAGGCGGCCTGGATCTCTCCACCACCAGGGTTATCTCAAGGACAGGGACATCTAGTCCTCCCGAGCTCAGGGTAAGGCCAGTTCTCCTTCCCTGTACTGAGCTTCCGCTTTTAATCTGTCTTCTCTTCAGTGTCAGCTGTTTATCCTGCCAGGTCATCCCACTCAGCAGGACGACACAGTGGATCCACAATACACTCCGTTACACTTACCTCCTCGTAGACGCTGATCAGGTTGGTGTGACAGGCGTGATCTCTCGTAAACCTGTGCTGATATGGAGTTATGCAGCTATTTTCCTTGAGGTCCTCCAGAATAGCATCTCTTAGAAACCTTTCAAACATTTTTCCCACAATACAAGTAAGACTTACTGGCCTGTAGTTTCTGGGTTCACTTTTCAACCTCTTCTTGAATATTGGCACCACATTGGCTACACACCACTCCAGTGGAACAGACCCCATCACTGTAGTGTCTTTAAATCTAAGAAATAAGGATCTGTGTATGACATTACTTAATTCCTTTAGATCCAGGGGGTGTATGCCTTCAGGACCCGGCGATTTATCAATTTTAACCTTCTCAAGGTGGCTCTGCATTTTTTCCTGGGTTACACTGGTGACATTTAGTGAAGAGTTTACTCTATCACTCTGCATCTCATCTGACATTTCATCTTCCTCTATAAATATACTGGAGAAAAAAACTATTTAATAGATTTGCTTTCTCCTTATCACCCTCTATAATTTTTCCTACATCTAATATAAAAAAGCCTTCTGACTTTTTCTTGCACCACAGTTTGACCCCTTTGCGTGACCTTTGGTGGATGATTTTAGTGTCATTAAATTTGTTACATCCTCACCACCACCGTAAAATCATAAAATTTGAGTTTTATCCATGGAGTGACCTGTCAGGCAAGGTCAAAGTTCCTATGTTAAGTCCAGCGGTGCTGTTGTGCTTCAGCAAACAGCGCAGCTAGGGGCAGTCAAGCGTTGCTAAGTTACAACAAATTAGGATAAGCGTCTTTGAAGATTGTCTAATAGAACCTTTAAAAAAATAAAGGAAATCTAGCGACTTACCTGGTGTGGACACCTGGGCCCACCAAAGGATAACCAGATGCCCCACCTGCAGTCCCTGCCCTCCTTATTAGGTAAATCCTTCCTACGCTTTTAGGGCATCCAATCATGTGAAGGAGAGTTGCAAAGATTTCAGAGAGCTCTGAAAGAGCTCTCCGAAGCATGAAACAAATGAGAAAACTCCTGTGCTCATAAGAAGGATATAAATAGAGATCACGTAGCAAACATCAGGTCACTCTAGTTATTTATTAAAGGGCCGACACTTTCAGTATTAATCTTTTCACCACTATTCGTGCTTATAGGGCTTTAGTGCTTCTTCGCTGACTTCAGGTTTTAGTAGTCGAAACGCTTTGATTTTGCTGTTTATTGCCCCTTTACATCTTTTTTGAGCCACATTGGTTTTCTCCTATTACAGAGTCTTTTATTCCTGTAAGGTTTGAATCGCTCACAGTAAGAATATAAGACGTTTTTTCCATTTATTGTCCGTAATCTTAATTTGAAAACATTACCCCGGTCACTAAAGTTAAATGCATGTAAAGCTTTCTATTGAAGGACAAGTGGAAATGTATTATATTATGGTCGCTATTTCCCAGGTGCCCCCCAACCTGCACCCCTGTTATTCTATCAGGCCTGTTCATTAATATTAAGTCCACTATGGCCGTACCTCTAGTCGGGTCCTGTACAAGTTGGATAACATAATTATCTTTAGTAATTGACAGAAACTTGTTGCTGCAGCGGTTCTAGGATCACTTCCTTTCTGATAGTCTGGTGCAGTTTTGCAGGTGTTTCTCTGTCTTCTGGCTCTGCTGGGAATGATACTAGGCGAGGTGCGCTTGGTCTCACCTGTGGGTATTTTTCAGGGCTATTTAGCCTGGCCTGATGCGTAGCTCAATTGCCTTTTAATCTTCAGTCTTCCTCTGACTGTGAGTGCAGTCAGAACTGGTTCTGGATCTCCTATTTACTTGAGTTATCTCAAAGCTAAGTACAGCGCTTGTTATCATTTTCATATTTTTCCAGTGTTATTCTCCTATCCCATGTAGGGTCTACTAGTGGCCAAGGTACGTGGTCAGGTTCGTCCTTGTTAGGGTGGGTTATCTGCATTTAGGCAGGTCCCTTTCCTGGGTAATGTTCATTGGGGGCAGTGCTTTTCCTTTGTTGCGATTGGCTTTATTGTTTAGCACTGTTTGGTGTGCAGTAGCATGTGTATTTCAGGTTTATGGATCCAGCACGACTGGTCTGAACGTAACACTTGTTACTTTTATGAGATCCGCAGGTTTCAGTTTCCCAGTTTATATCTGGATAGATAAAGTCACCCATAATAATTACCTCATTGTGATTTGCTGCTTCATCAATTTGCTTCAGGAACAGATTTTCAGTGGCTTTTGTTGTAATTGGTGTCTATAGAAAACCATTTTGAGGATTTTATTGTTATTTTTCCTTCCATGTATTTCCACTCATAGAGACTCCACATGTTCATCTCCCTCCCATATATCTTTCCATAGTGTGGGCTTTATACAGGATTTTACATAAAGACAAGCCTCTCCCCCTTTCCATTTTTTATGATTCCTTCTGAACAGACCCTGTATGTTCACCGCCCAGTCACAGCTTTCATCCAATCAGGTCTCAGTTACTCCTGCTATGTCATAGTTTTCCTCAGACAACATCACTTCCAGTTCATCTACTTTATTAGTCAGACTTCCAGTATTAGACCTCCTATTGGTCAGACTTCCAGCATAAGTCCCCTTATTGGTCAAACTTCTATCATCGTCACTTTATTGGTCAGACTTCTAGCATTATTTACCATACAGTTTAGAAAGTTTTGATTATTTTGTATATTAATTGTGTCATAAACATTTTACACACTATATTACACTCAATGCATGACACTTACATAATATCATTAACCCCTGCAAAGCTTTGTTGAAACTTAGTGGCGCCATATTAACCTTTTACATTAGCACAGTCCCATGAGTCCATCACCTCCACCCTGGCCAGGAATTTAATGCTACGCAGTCTTGGGGCTATAAACACACTCACACTCCGGTTCTTGTCTTGTCTCTTTCCTGCTTGCAAGTACTTCATGATGTTTGCTGCATGACTTCTGCATTGCTGCCGCGGTATCCGGCTCTGAGGGGAGGGAGTCTCCCTCTCCTCCCACGTGCTGTGGAGCACTTCACACCGGGGGTTCAGATGATCCTCAACCTCTGCTCTCATGTCTTCAGGGCTCACTGGTGATCTAGCTCTGGGCTAAACCTCTCCCACATAGGGTAATTGGCCACACTGAGGCCTCTCTAAATGTCTGCTGTCGCAATACTACTGCGGATCTCTCTGCTTCTGCAGCCTACTCTGTCTCAGCTTGAAAGTCTCCCTCTCTTCTCCAGCTGCTCCTCTCTTAATATGTATGGTGCTATTCATACCCCAAACTCTCCCACTCTCAGGGGCAGCAGGTCCAGCCATCACTGTTCCTTAAAGGGATTTTGCCACTAAGAACAAAACCCTGTCTCCTGAGCTGGACCCTGTGTAACGTTATAAACAAGGGTATACCCACCTCTCCTGGAGTGCCAGGACGCAGCCGGCGGTCGCCTCTGGTATAGACAGTGATTACTGGGTAGTCAAATAGCAGAAGCACGTGATCACTGCAACCAATCAGAGGCTGAAGCATAACCTCTGGAAAGTCCTGGCATCATGATGCCCAGGATATGAGCGCTGATGCCAGGAGTGCAGACGGTGATGCTGCAGCCTCTAATTGGCTACCCTGAAGTCACTGCAGAATACCGACAGCGACTGTCAGCTGTGTCCTCATTTTTTATTTTAAGCAAGGCCCAGGTGTCGCTGTCGCATCCAGGGGTTTCACAATGAAAAAATACAGATGCCGCAGTTACCTGCGATTTCAAGAATGGTGTCCTATCATTTTTGCTGCAGACATTTTTCCGCATGTAAATTCCGCACATGTGACCGCTGCCATTGAAAAGCATTGGCTCTATATAGGGCGATCTTTTTTACGCTCGAAAAAACGTACGTTAAAATGCCTGTCCGACTATCAGATGTGCTATACGGAACTACTTTCCCATCATGGCAACCCCATATTATTTTGTAATAAGTCCCCAATAACAATTCTAAAAAAATAAAACCTCATATCTAGAACACTATTGGGGCAATAACAGAAAAAGATTGCAATACGTTACTGCTAACAATATTATATTTGTATTAAACAGCACAGAGATGAAGGTAAAAAATACCAATATACTTTGTCAATGTCAATATTTATCAAGAGCAAATTAGCCAATCGTAGAAAATGGGGGATCACACCAGACAAATATGACCGGAGAAAACCTAAAAAAACAAACATTAAAATCCATGTTAAAACCACACAAAATATGTAAACAATGCAAGACTAATCACAGAAATCATAAAAAGTCTCTAACCTAAAGGTATGGCAATGTATGGAATTCAAGATTAAGGCCTCCTTCCCACGAACGGATTTCCGCCGCGTAATACGCGGCGAAAATCCGCTGCGTTGCACGCAGCTATTAGGTTCTATTGAACCTAATAGCTCCATGCTCACGATGCGTAATTCCACCGCGGAATTACGCACCGCGATTTCTCCCGTCCTCACCCGCAGCATGCTCTATTTTCTGCGGGTGAGGACGGGCTGTACGCACTGACGGCTTCCATTGCAGTCAATGGAAGCCGTCCATTCACGCTATCTCCCGCTGTAACCAGCGGGAGATAGCGTGAAAAAACGCTTTCCCGCCCACCGCCGAGCGTCATATGACGCCAAATGACGCGGTCCGGCCGCGTCACGTGACACGGCTGGTGACGCGAGAGCGGTGGGCGGTGACGAGCGGTGACGAGCGGTGACGCGGCGGTGGTGGGCGGGGAAGCGATTTCACGCTATCTCCCGCAGGTAAGTATAGGGGCTCTGGGGGGCGCCGTGACGGGCTTCACAGCGGAATATTACGCTGCGGAGCCCGTCACGCTCGTGGGAAGGAGGCCTAAGACCTGTTGTAGTAATAATAATATAATTATGTTTCTTAAAGCAGCCTATGCAAATATATGTATGTATATATTCATATATCCACCTTCATAGAAAAAAGCTAGCAGTGAAATGGTTAACTGGTTCATTCTTATGCTGGTATCCGGAAATACACCCCTACGCAAGTTCTACAAGGTCCTGAGATGTGTTACTCATGAGAAAGACCTGCGATGCCCAGCGCTCATAAGGAGGGGGGCTACTTCTGTTCTAATCCCTTGGATTCCTTAGTCCAGGCAGAGATATTGATAGTCTATGCTAGTTGTGTTTCCTAGAAATTACGTGTTCACATAGCAACATACACCTGATGCGTAAACATATGTTAATCATCAGCGTCATTACCTACTAGGCCAATCATGAGTTGTTATGATGTTGGGAGGGGCATGCATGTAATTGGCGCGTCATATTCAGTATAACTGTATTGTACTTCCTTACAATAAACCAGAAGGGTATGGGGGCTCACGGGGAATACCCCTGAGTCCAAATACATATATTCATGCATGAAGCTTCTCATTATAAACAATCTGGAGCAGACCAGTGAAATCTTCTGGAATATGATTTATTCCTATAACAGACCCTTCTGATAGAGGGTGTCCAATTCGAAGATCCATTTCAATTCTAGGAATTTCAAGTGCTTCCCCTATTGCCACCTCTGACATCCGTGGGCACATGATTGCTTATACGGTAACGTAACTGGCTAACTGAATGACCAACTTCGTGAAAATGTTTGGCTACCGGAACATCTAAACGGCCAGTTCTTACTATACTTTTATGTTTACCAATTCTGGATCTTGCATCATTGATAGATTCACTGACATATAATAACCCACAAGGACAACTAATGAGATAATTTACAAAAGTTGATGTACAAGAACATCTACCGTTGATTTTATAGGTCTTGCCCTTCCTTTGCTGTGAGAAACTCAAGCTCTTGAGTAAGTTATTACAACTGGCACAATTAAGACAGTGAAAATTTCCCATCTTACTAGGTATCAATGTGCATTGGTATGAGTGGCCGACAGGATTAGGAGCAGTCTTTTCCAGTCTATCCTTCAAATTCCTCCGCCTACGATATGACATCAAGGGCAGAGATTTGAATTCTTCAACTTCTGGGTGGCATTTGGAAAGCATTGACCAGTGTCTATGTATCACCTGTGAGATTCTGCCACTTAACTGGCCATATGTACTCACAAAGGGAATCCTCCCCAACTGCTTGCTTAATCTCTGCGTGCCCCCCAGAAGGTAAAATGAAAAAAAGGTTTGGTTAGCCAGTAGAGCAAAGTGTGATTGTTCTCAGTAAGAGAAACCAAGTCATCTTGTAGATATGATATCTTTTAATGGCTAACAAAAATACATGAGGTTACAGCGAGCTTTTGGATCCTCTATTGATCCTTCATCAGACTAAAATGGAACCTCAGGAACCTCAGAAGGGAATTCCGATCACTTGCTCCAGCCTTAGTGCTTAAATCAGTTACCAAGTTCCCAGGCTAGCCTCTGTCCAGAAAATTTCTGGCACATTTGCTTAAGGCAATGGTCAATAAAGTCCTCATCAACCACACATCTGACCCTGAGTAACTGGCTCCAGGGGAGCGACTGCTACATCCCTGGGAGATGAAAGCTATTAAAGCATAATAAGTTGTTGCGATCTGTTGGCTTTATGAAGAGAGCAATTGTCAAGGTGCCACCAATATTAGAGATTAATGCATCAAGAAACTGTACTGGTGTTACTGAACATGTAAGAGTAATTTTGAGCTCCGGAAAAATGTTATTGAGCTCTTCATGGAACGCATTGAGTGATGATATTGAACCACCCCAGATGAATAAAATATCATCAATATACCTCCACCATACCTGGACCAAAGTCCAGGATGGGGAGGTATATATGAATATCTCCTCAATGTCGTACATGTACATGTTCGGGTAAGTAGGGGCCACATTGGACCCCATCGTGGCTCCTTTTCACCAAAAAGAAAATCATTTTTCTGTAAGGGTGCCTGCACACGAACGGAATTTCCAGCGCGTTATTTTAGGCACATTATCTGCCCCAGACCGCAGCCAATATACTCCTATGAGGATCCGCAGTTGTCCCCAGACGGACGGATTTGTATCGTGTTTTTTCACGCGCGTGAAAAAATCTGCAACCTGTTCTAATTTGGGTCGGATTCTGCGCGTGAAGCCTCCAATACAAGTGAGTGGGTGCGTTTTTTCACGCAGTACATCCGCAGTGCAGCTGCGGATGGAGTCACTGGTTACTATGACTACAGGAAGTAGGCATGGTAGGAGGCGTCCCAACACACAGCACAGAGCTTCACAGGCAAATTTCAGCAGCAGCACTGCCCTTCCAGTCACCTCATCCACCAGACAGCAGCCAGCAGCCACCAGCCTGCAGCCACAAGCCACCAGCCTGCCACAAGCCACCAGTCATCAGCCACCAGCCACCAGGCGTAACGAATAATGATCGACATGGGCAAACTTGTGGCAATGATGCAGGACTTCCCTAGCATATGGGACAGTAACTCCCCAGAGTACCTAGACAAGAATAGAAAGGAACAATCCTGGCTTCAACTCTCCGCTCAGGTTTATGGGGATGCCTGGACGAACGCAATAGAAGCGGAAAAAAACTTGCGTGAGTATTATTCGCTATTGCGTCAAATGTACTTTTTTTTCTTTAATTTTAACCCCTTAGTGGCCAAGCAGTTTTACTTTTGTTTTTATTGTTCTTTTTTTCATCCCCTTTTTTAACCCCTTAGTGACGGAGCTTTTTTGCTTTTTTTCCTTTTTTTTCCCCCTACTCCCTAAAAAATCGTAGTTCCTTTATTTATCCATCGCCGTCGCTGTATAAGGGCTTGATTTTTTGCGGGACGAGTTGTATTTTGCAATGGCACTATTTATTGTACCATATAATTTACTGAAAAACCTTTAAAAAATTGTAATCAGAGAGAAAAAAAAAGACTTTCCACCATCTTTCGGACGTCCTGTTTCTGCAGCGCGCAAAGTGCAACAAAAACGACCTGATATTTTTATTCTATGGGTCAGTACGATTACTACGATACCAAACTTATATAGTATTTTTTTTGCTGTAGTACTTGTATTTTTTTTTTTAAGATATTTAATTTTTTAAAATTATTTTCTGTGTCCATTTTCTGCGTGCAATAACTTTTTTATTTCTTTGGCGACATAGCTGTGTGAGGGCTCATTTTGTGCGGTATGTCCTGACGTTTTTGTTGGTACCATTTTCGCATACAGTTGACTTTTTGATCGCCTTTTATTACATTTTGTCTTGGAAATAGGGTGACCGAAAAAGTGCATTTCGGGCGTATATTCTTTATTTTTTTTTACCACGTTCACCGTGCAGGTTAAATCATACATTACTTTGATAGATCAGACATGCAGCGATACCAAAACGATCACACTGCAGGACAGACGACTCTCCGCAACGCTGGCAGAAAAGAGCACATGACCGGCTCCATTGCCGGACTTGTGTTCTTTCCTCCAGCTCTGTGGAAAGACGTCCATCCTGCATTGCGGCCGTCTTGTGCAGGAAGACGGGTGCATCAGCCGCCAGGATGCGCCCAGGTTACTAAGCCCTCCCTGTTTGTTTTTTGCGGGAACAGTTGTATTTTCCACTGGTGCCACTGAAGCAGCATTTATTGGGTTAATAGCCTTGTTCAGCAGACACCCGCAATGTGTAGAGGGAGATAGGTAGTATTTCTTGCCAATGCAGGATGTAAGAAGGCAAAATCTGTAGTAATGAATTCCTCTTGTGAATTTTTTTGCAGTGACTGAAATAAAGTCACGCTGGAGAAGCGCCTGAAAAAAGTTACATGGATCAACCATGCCCACAAAGACATCTGCTCACCGGGTGAAAGCATGTTGCCAGAATAATTTAACGGTGCTCGCACAAGCAAGAGGGACAAAACGGAGTCTGGGTGTTGGTTTTTAAGCTGTTTTCCAAGGAATGGGCAGTTCTCTAGGGGTTGGGTTTACAATAAGGGGTGTCTGCTGGTTTTTCTGCGCATTTTTTTCCGCAACACATCCGCGTATATCCGTGCGTGATTTTTCACGCATCCGCACCTATCCGCAAGCACATTTAGGTACCATACGCGCGTGAAAATCCGCTAGCGGAATCCGGAACGCTCGTGTGCAGGCGGCCTAAGACCTCTCAACACAAAATGCATACACTGGTTAGACAGATCTGACTACATGAGGCGTTTTCTCACAGCCTCTACTCCTTTGGTTTGGCTGATGTTGGTGTATAAGGAAACAACATCAAAGGATCCCAAAATAGACTCAGTATCCACTGTGAGACCCTTGATTTTCATCGTCAGAGGATACAGGATTTCATCAAGGATACAGAAGAAGACTGCCGGGGACAGGGAGAAGAGCCAGACAGAGCTTCTAGATGAGTTACCTTTTTTTTTCTTCTACAGTTAGGGATGATTTTTGGGGTAGGGCTTATATTTCAAGCCCTACCCCCTACCCCCGAAAATCATCACTGCCGGGGTTGCCTTCATCCCATTGCTTTCAACTGAGTTAATCTGAGTCATTTCACACAAGGAATGCAGGTAACCTAGCAACAAGTTAGGTTGTTTTATTCAGCTGCACAAGATAGAAAAAATGCCTTGAGACTCAGATAATGCAGGTAGCCTAGCAACCAGATAGATTGTGATTGGCTGCAGACAGACTGGTCAGGTGACAGAGGCAATAAATAGCCTGACAACGGTCACAGGAGGCAGAAGTGGCAGAGAGAGCAGAACAAGCGGGAGCAAGACAAAGAGAGAAACAAGAGAGAAGCAGGAGAGAAAGAGAGTAAGCAGAGAAACAGGGAGAAACAGAGAAGGAGAGTCAGCTGTGACAGTGAGTAGAAGAAAGATAAGAGAGAGAGCTGAGATGAAGAGAGGGAGATAAAGAGATGTAACTATGAGGAGGGATGGAGAAAAGAAATTCAGAATAAGCTCCCAGTATATAAGCCTGTTAGACACAAGTATCATCATTGTTGCAAATTGTATATCATTTATTATTCACTGTGTGTTGAAGAGAATGACCTCATCTCCGTCTGAGTGAACTACACATTACACATTGGGGGAAAATTGAAAGGTTCCCTAAACACTTAAGAGACACAGACATTGCAATGATTTAAAAATCTCATCTAACCATGTCTTATTCACAATAGAACATAGAACACATATCAGAGGGGAAAAGGAGACATTGTTCCATTTCATCTATAACCCATTTAGAAATTTGCAGAGGTAAAAAAAAACCTGGAAAAGTAAGTGATTCTAATGAAAAACAGCTGAAGCATAAATTTCAACTAAGTAACATGGCTGTGTATAAAAAGAGTATGTTAGAGAGGCAGAGTCTCTCAAAAGCAAAGATAGTCAGAGGCTCACCAATCTGTAAAAAATTGCATCTAAAAATTGTGGAACAATTATAGAAAAATGTTCCTCAATGTAAAACTGGAAGACTTTGAATATTCCCCCATCTAAAGGACATAATATCATCAGAAGATTCAGAGAATCTGGCGACATTTATGTGTTCAATGGACAAAGTTGGCGGTCAACATTGGATGCTCGACATCTATAAGCTCTCAGGCGGTGCTGCATTATATACAGCCATGATTCTGTGATGCCAATAACTGCCTGGGCTCAGGCATACTTCCAGAAATCATTGTCTGTTAACAATCTACAAATGCAATGTAAAGCTGTATCATGCGAAGAAGCCATATATCAACATGATCCAGAAATCATGGCGTCTTCACTGGGCCAAATATAATTTAAAATGGACTGAGGCAAAATGGAAAACTGTTCTGTGGTCAGATGAGTCAGAATTTTTAAATTATTTTTGGAAACCATGGATGAGGTGTGTTGTGCAGACTCAAGAGGAGAGGGACCATGCAGCTTATCAGTGCACAGTTCTGCATCTCTGATGGTATAGGGTTGCTTTAGTGCCTATGGCATGGGCAGCACATATATCCTGAAAGGCACTAATAATGCTGAGCAGTATATAGAGGTTGTAGAACAACATTTGCTCCATCCAGGCAACATCTCTTTCATGGAAAGCCTTGCATATTGTAGCAAGGCAATTCTAAACTGCATACTGCATCCATCATGACAGAATGGCTTCACAGAAAAAGAGTCCGGGGTGAGCCGGCTGCCTGCAGTCCAGACCTTCTACCATATACTGCATCCATCACAACAGCATGGCTTCATAGGGGAAGAGTCCGAGGTGAACCGGCTGCCTGCAGTCCCGACCTTCCACCATATACTGCATCCATCACAACTGCATGGCTTCACAGAAGAAGAGTCCGGGGTGAGCCGGCTGCCTGCAGTCCAGACCTTCCACCATATACTACACCCATCACAACAGCTTCACAGGAGAAGAGTTTGGGGTGAACTGGCCGCCTGCAGTCCAGACATTCCACCACGTACAGTACTACATCCATCACAACAGCATGGCTTCACAGGAGAAGAGTCCAGGGTGCACCGTCCGCCTGCAGTCCAGACCTTCCACCACATACTACATCCATCACAACAGCTTCACAGGAGAAGAGTCCAGGGTGAACCGGCCACCTGCAGTCCAGACCTTCCACCATATACTACATCCATCACAACAGCTTCACAGGAGAAGAGTCCAGGGTGAACCGTCCGCCTGCAGTCCAGACCTTCCACTACATACTACATCCATCACAACAGCTTCACAGGAGAAGAGTCCAGGGTGAACCGGCCACCTGCATTCCAGACCTTCCACTACATACTACATCCTTCACAACAGCTTCACAGGAGAAGAGTCCGGGGTGAACCGGGCGCCGGCAGTCTGGACCTTCCACCATATACTACATCTATCACAATAGCTTCACAGGAGAAGAGTCCAGGGTGAACTCACCGTCTGCAGTCCGGACCTTCCACCATATACTACATCCATCACAACAGCATGGCTTCACAGGAGAAGAGTCCAGGGTGAACCGGCCGCCGGCAGTCCGGACCTTTCACCAATAGAAAACATTTGGCACGTTATGAACGAAAAATACAGCAAATCCGAGGACTGTAGAGCAGCTAGAATCCTCCATTACACAGAATAGGACAATCTTCCTCTCCCAAAACTCCAGCAATTGGTCTCCTTACTTCCCAGGAAATAGGATGATACACAATGATGGACATGGCCCTGCCCAGCCTTTGTTGGAGGTGTTGCTGCCATCAATTTCTAAATGAGCAAAGTGTGATTGATCTTAGTAAGAGAAACCAAGTAATCTTGTAGATATAATACCTTTTAATGAGATTTTGAACCTACGCAGGGTCCTTCGCAGGCATAATGGAACAAATCTAAAGATGTATTTATATTAAAACATATAGACATGATCACATTTAAGGGTACAGACATGGTGAACTTAATTTGCATCAGATAAATACCAAAAACAGGATAAGAGGGCACAGACATTATGATTACTGACACCTAGATAAATACTAGGGAGGGATGAACATAACAGTAATCAGTCCACGGACAAGGAATGTGAAAGTTTATAGTCTGTAAATTGCTGTAAGGGGGTCAAAACCAGACAAACCTGTTACCCCTGCTCTGGGTTACTCCTATCTGGCGTAAACCCCCTCTGAAATTCATACCGTTTCTGATAGTATTAACGAGGATTATACATTTATATTCACAAATTCTTCTGTGATGTTGGGACTTGAAATTGCCTTTAAGTATAATCACTCTGATATCTTCTATGTCATGTCCATGACTAGAACAATGCTCGGCCGCAGGGAATTCTGTCTTTCTTTCTTTTATCGTGTGGCGGTGAGATCTCATCCTCGCTTTCAGTTGTTGTCCTGTTTCTCCAACATAAACCCCCCAACAGGACATTTACCCCCCGGATCAGGTACACAACATCAGACGTGGAACGTGAATGTCCCCGGGATCTTATAGTCCTGCTGTGTGTTGGGGAGAACAATCACACTTTGTTCTACTGACTAACGCCGTACTAAGCTTTTCTTGTTTTTTTCTAAATGAGTTGTTTTAAATGTAGTGGAAAACTGTCTCCCTTCCCCCCTCTTATATATTTTGTTACATTTATTTACATTTTACACAGCGTCCCAACTTTTATGGAATTGGGACTGTAGAGCGGGGCCGAGAAATTTGTGGCGAGTGGGTCAGCTCATGTGAGATATTAGTATGGAGAAACAATGGAATGTCTTCACTTGACATCACATAAAAGCCCTCAAGGAGACATTGCGTTTGACTCTTTGACTTGTTCGCTTTGTTCCTTTTATTAACTTCCAGATGAAAGATGGTAACATGGGGATGTAGGGTTGTGTCTGCTTCTCTGAGCGAAGGTATTTGTTGCAGTCCGTCCAACCATCCATACATATTCATGGAGTGTGAGGATAATTTAATGTCTCCCGGAAAGTCTACTGGGAAACGATAGAAGTGTAAAGGGAAGGAGAAGTTCTCATCGCGTCCAGATGTTTCATAAAATAAATGACTCCGGTTCTGCTAATTAAAGATCTCCCATGTAAGGAGTGCCCTCGCCTTGACTTTGCACAGTTTCACTGCTCATTAGACATGACAAGCGTGTTCTTCGGATATTAGGGGTGATACGATTAGGTAGCCCCCCCTTATGCTCAGGACTGCAGTACATGATCCCTTGTAGCTGATACCTCGGCGCTGCCTATGTCTTGATATATTTTGCTGGAATTAGGCTGATAAGTGAGAAGATAAAATTCTAATTTCTGTAATGCATATTTCATGCGTATTTTAAAAAGAGACGAACGAGAGGGAACAGACTGCACTTCTTCCTCTCAAGTAATGCTGATTCACAGAGACAATAAAAATATTTTCCTTAAATTGGCTTCTGACTCTTGGTTTTTTTTTGCCTTCCTCTGGATCAACAAGAGAGTTTACGCAGGCTGAACTACATGGACATTGTCTTCATTCAGCCTAACCTACTATGTTACTATGTTAAAGGGTTGGGCCAAGATGGCATCTTCTGTCATATTCCCTATTTGGGCAAACAGATGTAGCAAAGTTTAACCTGACTTTGATAACTTACTGTAACAAGTTATTTTATCTTAGCCCTTTATAAACGTATTGTTATCTTAACACAACAAGACCCATTGTAAAGCCATTGCAAATACATTGTGGCATTTTAAGAGGTTAAGAGTCAAGTTAAACTTTACTATATCTGTATTCACAGGGGCAGAAAAGTCTAATATTCGTATATATAGTCCTTCACAGAATAATTAAAACTAAATTTTGTTAACACGATTAAAACTCGGGCTTTAAGATGGATAGACAGAGTCACATGGTAATCCCTTGTAGACAGAGTAAATAATAATAATCTCTGAGGATAGTGTTTATAACCCGAAAAAAACACAAAGCTAATCATAAGTAGACCCAACCACGACAGGAAAATGTATACTAATAAAGGGGTAGGAATTGAATCCCAACCCCACTCATGTGGTAGGATAATTATACAGCGGCCCTCAGCACCCTAGTACTTCTCGCACTCAATAGTATCCAAGGGTGAGAGGCAAGAGGTTATAGAGCAGGGTCTAGATTATGTAACAGGCACAGAGATAATAGCCTCATTGATTGTTGGATCCATCTCTGAAAATGTTGGATGAACATAGGGGGAAAGAAATGCCCACTGATATATCATTCAGGTATGAGAGTTCAACAGGATAAGTTCTTTGTTTAATTTAGGTACATTAGGTATAAGAATTCAATAAATTGGATAAGTTCCTTGTTTCAATAGGTACATTATGTTCTACGCATTTACCTGGAGGTCTCAGTTCGGCAGGAACCCATATAAATCTCTCGGATTAAAAAGAACTAGGGCTTAAGTATCTTGGCCAAAGCATGAACCAATACCTTGCATCGTATCTATTTACATCTGTTTATGTGTGCAGGTATGCTTGGTAGTGTTTTGGCCAAGATACTTAAAGGGGTTGTCCCGTGAAAGCAAGTGGGGTTATACACTTCTGTATGGCCATATTAATGCACTTTGTAATGTACATCATGCATTAAATATGAGCCATACAGAAGTTATTCACTTACCACCTCCAGCGCTGGCGTCCCCGTCTCCATGGCGACGACTGAAGCCTTCTGCTCTGGTCGCCGCAACAGTCGGCACTTGCGCAGATAAGAATCTTCTGCTGGCTATGTCCGGGCTCACGAGCGGCGTCCTGGCTCCTCCCTCTTCTCCGCGTCATCGTAGCTCCGCCTCCATCACGTGGTGCCGATCAGCCAATGAGGTGGCTGTAATCGGCAGTGGAACGCAAGACTGGAGAAGAAATCTATGGTGCACCATGGGAGAAAACCGCGGTGCACCTTTGGGAAAGGACCGGCGGCCATCTTGAAAGAAGAATTTTTATAAGTTCATGAAACGCTGAATTGGTGAGTAGAAACCATCTTTAAAAACGCTTTCCGCGGGTACATTGTGATGTTTTCTGTAGAAGGGGGACTGGGCAGAGAAAAAATTTTCGATTTTGCCTCAGGACAACCCCTTTAAGCCCACGAGCCCACTTTAAGGGACCTCGTTGTCTTGCAGGTCCCTACTCTGACGAGTCAACTTCCACATGAAACCAGCCTGCATGCAGGGCGATTGTCTCGACAGGAACGGCCCTGCACTGGAACCTAGGGACCTACCTAGACCTAGATGACAAATGAAACACAGCAGGACTGAACACAGCTTACATCAACACACCAGGGATTTGCATACAGCACCGAACACCATATACCCTGAACAGGACTGTCTGCACCTCATGTCCGGCATCCTGCACAAACACGCATGAACATGACACTGTTTACACTGAGCACACTGGATAAACAGAGGAAAGACCAGCAGACTATAGCAGAGGAGCTGGTATATATGAGCAGCAGACCAGTGGTGATTGGCTGGCTGGAGAAATCCAAACTCAGCCAGCTCAATCAGCCCCCACCTGCTGGAAACCCACGTAGAACAACACATCCTAGCAGCACACTCTAACAATCTGTTTGTTTGGATCCAGCTTCATCTCTCTGATTGGTGGTTCATGCATGCAGTTTGGAACTCTTTCTATAGTTTGAGTTATATTCCATCTCTTCTTCCTCTGTTTATATGGGTTGTTGGATGCTGAAATTAGGCAAGTCCATTACCCGCCTGTCAACTGTCAGCACCAACATGCTTACACTCAAAGATAAACAAACGCTGGATTTTCCCAGACTTCTCTTCTCCACCGGTGGAAAGCAGCGAATCCTAAAGATTGTTTTAGCTGCAACAGGAGAAATATGCATCCTCTCTCTAACCCCCCAAAAGGGGAGAAGTAGCTTGGTCTATCCCTTTCGGATCTTACTTCTCCTCCTAAAACAGCATGCTATTACACTGAACCGCCAATTTTTCTGCGGGCCAAGAGGCTCTTTTAAAACCCATGTTTTCGGAGGACTGCCTCCAGGCTCTGTTGCAAATTAAGCAGCAACGAGCTGTATCTTTAAAAAATGTTTATGGGTTTCACCTGCCCTGGGGGTTAAGCAATTTTTCATGAGTACACTTGTACTCTTGGTACACCAATTTTTCAGGCCCTCGCCTATACTCTTAGCCAACCAATTTTTCCTGCCTTCGCCTATACTCTTTGCAAATGAATGTTTCAGGTGTTCGCCTATACTTTTGGTACACCAATGTTTGAGGGGTTCGCCTATACTCTTGCAACAGAAATGTTTCAGGCATTCGCCTATACCCTTGCTACAGAAATGTTTCATGGGTCCGCTTATACACTTGCTACTAAGAGGTTGTAGGCGTCCGCCTATACTCTTGCTACTAAAAGGTTTGAAGTGTTCGCCTATACTCTTGCTACAGAAATATTTCAGGGGTTCGCCTATACTCTTGCTACAGAAATATTTCAGGGGTTCGCCTATACTCTTGCAACAGAAAAGTTTCAGGGGTCTGCCTATACACTTGCTACTAAGAGGTTTGAGGGGTCCGCCTATACACTTGCTACTGAAGGGTTTAAGGGGTTCGCTTATACACTTGTTACTAAAAGGTTGTAGGGGTCCGCCAATTCACTTGCTACTGAGAGGATTGGGGGGTTCGCCTATACACTTGCTACTGAAAGGTTTGAGGGGTTCACCTATACACTTGCAACAGAAAAGTTTCAAGGGTCTGCCTATACACTTGCTACTAAGAGGTTTGGGGGATCCGCCTATACACTTGCTACTGAAGGGTTGGAGGGGTCCGCCTAGACTCTTGCAACAGAAAAGTTTCAGGGGTCCGCCTATACACTTGCTACTAAATGGTTTGAGGGGTTCGCCTATACTCTTGCAACAGAAATGTTTCAAGGGTTTGAATATACTCTTGCTACAGAAATGCTTTGGGGGTTCGCCTATACTCTTGCTACTAAAAGGTTTGAGGGGTTCGCCTATACTCTTGCTACAGAAATGTTTCAGGGGTTTGCCTATACTCTTGCTACAGAAATGTGTCAGCGGTCCGCCTATACTGTAGGTGCACAAAGGTTTCACATAGTGTTGATTAGCTGTGTGGCACAAAAACACTGAATGACTTGTGCAGAAGTGTGGGCCGAGGTCCTTGGTGGGGTGAAACTCTGCCATGTTTGGGCACTGTAATTGCTTCATGTTTAATACTTTCCTTGGTTTTCATGGGCTCGCCTATGTTGTGGATGCTCAAAGATTTCCCATTGCGGTGTTTTAGCTATCTGGCACAAATACACTGAATGACTTGGGTAGGGCGCAGACGGCTTTCCCAGCGCAGTGTTCAGCTATCTGACACCTACACAGGATGAAGTGTGTGGGGACAAATGGATTTCCCATAGCTATGTAACTCACGGCACCTTGGGTCACACAAGGTGGAGGCAGGGACCGAGCCTGATCCTGGGCCCGCTGACATGCTTCCCACACAGAGTATTGTGGTTCCTACCTCGGTCACGGTTTCTCAGGCTTATTATGCCACCTCCTCCTCCTGCTTGGGGTCTGGGGATCAGCGCTGGACACATGTATTATTTCTCATGCTACAAATTACCACAGTTATCTGAGATACTGGATTGGAGCATTCACAGTAAGTGTTACTGATTTCATAAGACTATCACAGGGTCACTGTATACCTGTGGTGGCTACTTTTGCGACACCTCCTGCTTCAAACCAATCTTTGATGTTAGTATGCGCTGCTGCATTGTGGAGATGTGTAGAAGTGCTGGCATCTGAGTCCCCTTTATGCCCACATTTGCGGTTCCTGACAATTTTCGTGACGGAGGTGGCTCGGGATTGGAATTATGATCGTACGTCAATTTATCATCAATTCCCATCAGCATTGTGGGCTATCGCCCATACTTTCAAAGAGGGTCGCTGCCAGGTCCTGCCAACCCTCAGCAGTGTGTGTCTCCGATTTCTCCTCATCGCAGACGCATTTATAAATCGACATGAGGGTGGTGTGGCTATCAAGCGAGCGTGTTGCATGAGGGCAGCTGAACGCTGTGCAGGGAAAATTTTGTGTGCGCTGTGGACGCAGGGTCGTGCGGGGAGTTGGAAAGCAATGCCAGCATGTATCCCAGGAGAAGAGGCAGGGGTGTCACCCGCAGGCAGTGATTGGCCTTGGTTGCACCTAGTGTGGTGCTTAGCGTGCCAGCGCATGTGCCTTGCTAATGAGGGTCTGTCCCAAGTAAATTGTTAGGGGGGTGACCTCCAGACTCTTGCCCCCATTTTGGCTTAATAGTGGACCTGGAAGCCTAATATGCAACAATGCATGCTGCCCCTGCTGTCCCCTATTAGTTTCTATGGTGTTTCCATGACTCTCTGATGTTTTCATGTGTTTCACACAACCTCCCCCATGCGGAGCATCGGTCCCATACAAAAATGTTCGAGTCCCCCATTGACTTCAATGCTGTTTGTTACTCGACATGAGCTCTCGAGCATTACGGAAAGTTCGACTCGAGTACTGAGCACCCAAGCATTTTGGTGCTCGCTCATCTCTAATAGATATAGATCTTAATATGGCATATAGAAAGGTCAGGCTTGGACTGACCCACAATAGAACAAGTGAATTCCCCAGATGATGCTGAACCAGGAGTGATCCCCCAGCCACTATTACACTGTGGGGCTTGAAAGAGGCAATTTTTACAGTAAGGTGTTAAAGAGTTCCATGTTATACTGTCGGGGTACGAAAGAGGGCATTATACTATTATGAGGCACAAAAGAGGTCATTATTACATTATAGGGGCATGAGAGGAGGCATTATTATACGGAGACATTAAAGGAGCAATATTACATTGGGAGGTATGAAAGGGGGCATTTTTATATCGTGGGGCATGAAATTGTGCTTCATTACACATTGAGGCATGAAAGGGGGCATAAAACAGGATATTATTACACTATTGCAACATGAAAGAGAGCATTATAACACTGGTGTATAAAATGGGGCATTATTACTCTGATGCGCTTAAAATGGGGCATTCTGGAATGGCACTTAAAGCAGCACTTATTATGTGAGGCAAACATGGAGCACAAAAGGGGGGATATGATTGTTGTGTGTGGCACTATGAGTGGGGGGGATTGTGTAAAGGTCTGGAATACACTGAGATATGCTGCAAAAACAAGGAGTGAAAAATGTCTATCAAATTGCAGAGGTAAGTTGTAGTCAGAATAAGTCGTCATGGTGGTCTGGGCTGCTTTGAAAAAATGGGAAAGCTAAACAACTCCAATCATAGAGGACGTCACCTGTAATGAGTGGATATAATGTTACTGTAGTCACTGATACACTCTGCAGGGCACCCGTGTAGAGCTGGTATGTACCGCTTTATGGTCAGTGTAGGGGGTAGTATTGATCTTTGTAGTGGTACCATAATTAGTAATATGTAGAGATGAGCGAGCACCAAAATGCTCGGGTCCTCGTTATTCGAGTCGAGTATGTGACCCGCCGGTTGCGTGTGTGTGTCTGTCTGTATCTGTATCTCTCTCTCTCTCGAATTGACATCAGTAATTGACTAGTATTTGATAGATGAAATGGTCGGCCTCTCAGGCTTCCAGTATCTATTTCCTAGTGAATAGTGTGCACAATGGCTTACAGAATCCTTGTCGCCATTATATCTAGATGATGGCTGCCGGTGAAAGCACAAAGTATAATGTATATAACATAGTAGTCCTGAGTGCTCTTCATATACTGCATCAAAGAGATTGAATTACTGCAAGCAGTTTGTACCACAAAAATATCACAGTGGAGAAAAGCAGAAAGTACAAGAACGTAGATTACAATAGTTTAAGATTAGTTTAGGACTATCTTTTATGTTGGTTCCAAAAAGAGCAATTGGGCGGTCGGAGAGTCTTCACAATCTGGAATTGCAGTTTATAATATAACAAGTAGGGAAAGTACTTGTGAGTAATCCCAGTTATGGAACTCACCATAGATATTCTCTACTGACAGGTCTAACTTACAAGTTACCTGTTACGTTCCCGCAGGGCGCAACTACAATGCCCTGCACAAATGTCACCAAGATGTCTCAGGAGACACAATAATTGTCCTTAAAGGACCAACATAAACACATATTAATCACATGAGAAACGCAGAACAAGATGGACCCAGGAGAGAGTGATTTCCCTAAGCAAACACTGGGCTTGGCGGTCCCTGCCGAACAGCAGGGTGATTGTCCTGAGAAGGACGGCCAGCGTATCACATCCATAGGGCCTTGTTTATCCCTAAATGACAGAGGGGAAACAGTAGTGACAGATACAAGACTGACAGGAGACCACTAACATACCAAACACCATAAACAACATAGGACAACAGCCAAATGAATGGATGGAGGGCGAAGGTGTCAGACAACACCAATCTGAGGTGATAGGGATGTAGGCATCATGTTACCGTACCCCAAATATGGAGATCGACCCTCTGAGGAGATAGGGATGCAGGTGTCAGACATAATGAATCTGATGGAGCAGGGGAGACAGTCAGGACTTGCCTAATTTCAGCATCCAACAAGCCATATAAACAGAGGAAGAAGAGATGGAATATAACTCAAACTATAGAAAGAGTTCCAAACTGCATGCATGAACCACCAATCAGAAAGATGAAGCTGGATCCAAACAAACAGATTGTTAGAGTGTGCTGCTAGGATGTGTTGTTCTACGTGGGTTTCCAGCAGGTGGGGGCTGATTGAGCTGGCTGAGTTTGGATTTCTCCAGCCAGCCAATCACCACTGGTCTGCTGCTCATATATACCAGCTCCTCTGCTATAGTCTGCTGGTCTTTCCTCTGTTTATCCAGTGTGCTCAGTGTAAACAGTGTCATGTTCATGCGTGTTTGTGCAGGATGCCGGACATGAGGTGCAGACAGTCCTGTTCAGGGTATATGGTGTTCGGTGCTGTATGCAAATCCCTGGTGTGTTGATGTAAGCTGTGTTCAGTCCTGCTGTGTTTCATTTGTCATCTAGGTCTAGGTAGGTCCCTAGGTTCCAGTGCAGGGCCGTTCCTGTCGAGACAATCGCCCTGCATGCAGGCTGGTTTCATGTGGAAGTTGACTCGTCAGAGTAGGGACCTGCAAGACAACGAGGTCCCTTAAAGTGGGCTCGTGGGCTTAAAGGGGTTGTCCTGAGGCAAAATCGAAAAATTTTTCTCTGCCCAGTCCCCCTTCTACAGCAAACATCACAATGTACCCGCGGAAAGCATTTTTAAGGATGGTTTCTACTCACCAATTCAGCGTTTCATGAACTTATAAAAATTCTTCTTTCAAGATGGCCGCCGGTCCTTTCCCAAAGGTGCACCGCGGTTTTCTCCCATGGTGCACCATAGATTTCTTCTCCAGTCTTGCGTTCCACTGCCGATTACAGCCACCTCATTGGCTGATCGGCACCACGTGATGGAGGCGGAGCTACGATGACGCGGAGAAGAGGGAGGAGCCAGGACGCCGCTCGTGAGCCCGGACATAGCCAGCAGAAGATTCTTATCTGCGCAAGTGCCGACTGTTGCAGCGACCAGAGCAGAAGGCTTCAGTCGTCGCCATGGAGACGGGGACGCCAGCGCTGGAGGTGGTAAGTGTATAACTTCTGTATGGCACATATTTAATGCGTGATGTATATTACAAAGTGCATTAATATGGCCATACAGAAGTGTATAGACCCACTTGCTGCTGCGAGACAACCCCTTTAAGTATCTTGGCCAAAACACTACCAAGCATACCTGTACACATAAACAGATGTAAATAGATACGATGCAAGGTATTGGTTCATGCTTTGGCCAAGATACTTAAGCCCTAGTTCTTTTTAATCAGAGAGATTTATATGGGTTCCTGCCGAACTGAGACCTCCAGGTAAATGCGTAGAACATAATTTAAATATTGAAACAAGGAACTTATCCAATTTATTGAATTCTTATACCTAATGTACCAAAATTAAACAAAGAACTTATCCTTGTCAGGACAGTGTCCGGGATATGGGGGTCCCTGAGATATCCCGCAACCCCTGTCCCTGCCTACTTGCCCCCCTGGGCTAACCCCCAGGGCGACAACTGGGCGGCGGTCCCTACCCTCACTAGGGAAGCGGGACACGGGAAGACAAACAGACACTGAAGACAAACAACGGTAGAATGGTCAGACAATCCGGGTCGGCAACAGGAGGGTACGCAGTACAGGGGGGTCAGGCAAAAACGTAGTCAAGGTCCAAAAGCAGAGGTCAGGAAAGCCGGGGTCACAAACAGGAGTCAAAAGAATACGCGGGTGCAGCTGGAAGACCAAACTAACACTGGCAAGGGCTGAAAGGAAAACACACCTTTTTAAATGCTGTCAGCGCTCCCGCCCCAGAAGCCGATTGGGGCGGGGAGCCTGACAGCAGCAGGGCTAATCAGGGAGGTGCTGGGGACACACCCCCAGTCTGCAGCACAGACAGTTACTAGGGAAGCCAGCCTGGTAGTCAAGTGCCTAGAGAAGCACCTGCTGCCTCCCTAGCAACCCGGCGGCGACCAGTCTGACAGCGGCCCGGGGAGATCACAAGAACCGGGGCTCCCCTACGCCGCACTCCTGTAACCCGGGTGGCAGGACCGGTGGTGTGGGCACGGGGCCCCCGAGAATTGCTGGTTCTGACAGTACCCCCCCTTCTACGGGGGGACACCGGACCCCCATGGCCAGGAGCGGGCTTGAGCGGGAAGGCCCTGTGGAATGATCGGACTAGGCGTGGGGCATGAACGTCCCTGGCAGGGACCCACGTCCTATCCTCAGGGCCAAATCCACTCCAGTGGACCAGGTACTGCAGTACACCTCTAACCCGTCGGGCGTCAACAAGCCTTTCTACTTCATACTCCAGTTCCCCCTGTACCAAAGAAGGAGGGGGCGGGTTCTGGGTGGGTAGAACTGGAGTCACGTATTTTTTAAGCAAGCTTTTATGAAAAACCTTGTGGACCTTCCAGGAGTCCGGAAGTGACAACTTATATGACATCGGGTTGATAACCTGCGACACAGTAAATGGGCCAATGAACCGAGGAGCAAGTTTCAGGGAGGGAACCTTAAGTCTCAGATTTTTGGATGACAATAAAACCTGCTCCCCGACCACAAAAGGTGCCGAGATAGTACATCTTTTCTCAGAGTATTTACGTAGCTTCTCTTGGGAGCCCTGAAGGTTCTTACGAACCTGGGCCCAAACTGTGCACAGTTCCTCAGAGGATATGTCAGCGGCCGGATTGTTCGAGACAAGGGGAGTAGAAAGCGAGAATCGGGGATGGAACCCATAGTTACAAAAAAAAGGTGACACTTGAGATGACGAGTTAACATGGTTGTTAATAGCAAATTCGGCGAGAGGCAGGTAGTTGGCCCACTGAAACTGGTTATCAGAGACAAAAAGTCGCAGGTACTGGATAAGTTCTTGATTCATCCGTTCTGTTTGTCCGTTACTCTCGGGATGGAAGGCGGAGGAAAAAGACAAATTGACATTTAGGTTTTTACAAAAAGCTCGCCAGAAGCGAGCGACGAACTGTACCCCTCTATCTGACACAATATCCTCGGGGATCCCATGTAGCCGAACAATCTCCTTGATGAACATTTCAGACAGAAGTTTGGCGTTAGGTAACTTGCAAAGCGGAACGAAATGTGACATTTTAGAAAAACGGTCAACTATGACCCAAATGACCGTATTCCCCAGCGAGGATGGCAGATCAGTAATAAAATCCATGGACAAATGGGACCATGGCCTGGACGGAATGGGCAAGGGAAGAAGAGGACCCTCAGGACGTCTCCTGAGATTCTTCCCCCTTGCGCAAACCGGGCACGCGGACACAAATAACCGTACATCCCTGGCCATGTGCGGCCACCAATAGAGTCTGGATACTAACTCTAGTGTACCCCTGATACCGGGGTGTCCAGCTAGGACTGAAGCATGTGTCTCCTCTAACACTTTCAATCTCAGTGACAACGGAACAAAAAATTTGCCTTCCGGAAGGGCTTCAGGGGCGGATTGTTGAGCAGCGTGTATGAGAGGTGAAAGGTCGGAGGAGACAGCAGCGAGGACCACTCCAGGAGAGAGAATGCTCTCAGGCTCAGACTCGGAAGGTTCCGGAGAACCAAAACTCCTAGACAGGGCGTCTGCCTTGACATTTTTAGAACCGGGTCTATAGGTAACAACAAAATTGAACCGAGAGAAAAACAAGGCCCAGCGGGCTTGCCGAGCATTTACCCTCTTAGCGGAATCTAAATAGGTGAGGTTTTTATGGTCTGTGAGTACCGTGATCTGGTGACGAGCTCCTTCCAAAAAATGCCTCCACTCCTCAAAAGCCCACTTAATAGCCAGCAATTCCCGGTTGCCTATATCGTAGTTCCGTTCAGTGGAAGAGAACTTTCTAGAAAAATAGGCACACGGTCTAAGGTTAGTGAGTGTGGAGGGCCCTTGGGACAGTACCGCTCCCACACCAAACTCTGAGGCATCTACCTCCACCACAAATGGGCAGGACAGATCCGGTTGTACCAGGACAGGCGCTGAAGAGAACGCCGCCTTTAGGTTATCGAAGGCCCTCAGAGCCTCAGAAGACCAGGTACTCACATCTGCTCCCTTTCTGGTGAGGTCCGTTAGAGGTTTAGCCACCACGGAGAAGTCTTTGATGAACTTGCGATAGTAATTGGCGAAGCCGAGGAAGCGTTGAAGAGCTTTCAAGGTACCTGGCCGAGCCCACTCCGTGATGGCTTTCACCTTCCCAGGATCCATCTGGAAGTCGCATGGCGTGATAATATACCCCAAGAATGATATCTTTTGTACCCCAAAAACACATTTCTCGAGCTTAGCAAACAGCTTGTTATGTCTGAGTCGAGCTAGCACGGTTTGAACATGAGTACGGTGACTCGGCAAGTCGGAGGAAAAAATCAGAATGTCGTCTAGATATACAACGACAAACACCCCCATGATATCCTGAAACACAGAATTCATGTACCCCTGAAAAATGGCGGGGGCGTTACACAAGCCAAAAGGCATTACTAGGTATTCAAAATGACCGAGAGGCGTATTGAAGGCAGTTTTCCACTCATCCCCCTCCCGAATGCGAATGAGGTTGTATGCCCCCCTGAGATCAAGTTTAGAAAACCATTGGGCACCAGCGACCTGGTTGAGGAGGTCAGGAATGAGCGGAAGGGCATACTGGTTTCTGACTGTGATCTTATTTAGCTCTCTATAGTCAATACAGGGCCGGAGACCCCCATCCTTTTTCTCGACGAAGAAAAACCCGGCACCCACCGGGGATTCTGAGGGCCGGATGTGCCCCTTGGCCAAGCTGTCCTGGATATAGTCCCTCATGGATTCTCTCTCTGGAACCGTAACATTATAAATGCGGCCCTTAGGAAGTTTGGCCCCAGGAATCAAATCGATTTTACAGTCCCATTCCCTATGAGGGGGCAGGGCTTCAGATAATTGCTTGGAGAAGACATCCGAGAACTCGGAGAGGTAATCTGGTAGGGGAATCCCCTCGCAGGTGGAGATCCCCACCTCCACCGGACATAGGTGGTTGGCACAGCGGGGACCCCACTCTACCAGTTCCAACGTGTCCCAATTTACTACCGGGTTGTGCTCCCGGAGCCAGGGGAGACCTAGGACGACGTCCACAGACAAATCTCTCATCACCAGAAATGTGCAGGTTTCAACATGTAGGGCTCCTATAGTAAACCTTACCTCAGGGGTAACCAGATTAACTACCCCTGCTTGCAGTGGAGTGGAGTCCACTCCTGAAACAAGAATCGGAGTCTCTAAACGTAACAGAACCCCGGACAGTTGAGCAACGAAATTAAAGTTAACGAAATTAGCAGCAGCCCCAGAATCAACGAAGGCTTGCCCAGTACGGTGGAAAGAATGGAATTCTAGGGTGCAAGGCAATAACATTTTGGACAACACAGGGAGTACCTTGGCTCCTAGACAGTCCTCCGGACAACTGCCTAGGAGCGGACGTTTTCCCTGCCATGGCTTCTTGGCGCAGGTTGCAATGCGGTGACCCGGCTCCCCACAGTAGAAGCAGAGGTTCTTCTTCAGGCGATTTTCCCGTCGTTGCTTGGGGTTCATGGCTCCCAGCTCCATGGCCTCGGTGGTGGGAGGTGGAAAAGTCGGGTCAGTAGAAGAAGTGGGCGTGGGGAGTGGAGTGGTCCGAGCGGCGTGTCTGGCCCTCAAACGTCGGTCAGCCCGAATAGCCAGCGACATGGCTTGCTCCAGGGTTCTTGGCTCCGGGTGGGCCACGAGTAGGTCCTTAAGACCCTCAGACAGACCGGTCAAAAATAGGTCTTTTAGGGCGGCATCATTCCACCCGGATTCTGTACAGTGCTGGCGGAATTGGGAACAGTAGTCCTCCGCCATCTTGCAACCCTGGCGCAGGGCCAGAAGCTTGGAGACTGCGTAGCCGGCACGGTCGGGTTCGTCATAAATTTGACCCAAGGCGGAAAAAAAGGCGTCAAGGGATAGTCGGGCGGGAGAGCCAGCAGGTAATGAGAAAGCCCAATTTTGGGGCTCTCCCCTCAGGCGGGTAATTACAATTCCCACTTTCTGGTATTCAGTACCAGAGGAGTGGGGGCGGAGATCAAAGTAGAGCTTGCAGCTCTCTCTAAATGCGAAAAACTGACTTCTCTCTCCGGAGAAACAATCCGGAAGCGTGGCTCGAGGTTCTGTCATTGTTCCTGGAGCGGAAGGGGGCTGCATGGGACCTGCAGCTGCCGCTTGTTCCTGTCGCTGCAAGCGGGCTGTTAGGTCCTGGGCAAGGTTCGTAAGGAACTGGACCTGGTTCGCTAAAGCTGCCATGGCCTCCATCGAGGGGTTCAGAGTTGCCGGGCGGATGCAAGGGTCTGACCTTCGTTCGGCCAGTGTTACTGTCAGGACAGTGTCCGGGATATGGGGGTCCCTGAGATATCCCGCAACCCCTGTCCCTGCCTACTTGCCCCCCTGGGCTAACCCCCAGGGCGACAACTGGGCGGCGGTCCCTACCCTCACTAGGGAAGCGGGACACGGGAAGACAAACAGACACTGAAGACAAACAACGGTAGAATGGTCAGACAATCCGGGTCGGCAACAGGAGGGTACGCAGTACAGGGGGGTCAGGCAAAAACGTAGTCAAGGTCCAAAAGCAGAGGTCAGGAAAGCCGGGGTCACAAACAGGAGTCAAAAGAATACGCGGGTGCAGCTGGAAGACCAAACTAACACTGGCAAGGGCTGAAAGGAAAACACACCTTTTTAAATGCTGTCAGCGCTCCCGCCCCAGAAGCCGATTGGGGCGGGGAGCCTGACAGCAGCAGGGCTAATCAGGGAGGTGCTGGGGACACACCCCCAGTCTGCAGCACAGACAGTTACTAGGGAAGCCAGCCTGGTAGTCAAGTGCCTAGAGAAGCACCTGCTGCCTCCCTAGCAACCCGGCGGCGACCAGTCTGACAGCGGCCCGGGGAGATCACAAGAACCGGGGCTCCCCTACGCCGCACTCCTGTAACCCGGGTGGCAGGACCGGTGGTGTGGGCACGGGGCCCCCGAGAATTGCTGGTTCTGACAATCCTGTTGAACTCTCATACCTGAATGATGTATCAGTGGGCATTTCTTTCCCCCTATATTCATCCAACACCCTCTCTGACAAAACGCTAGCAGCAGGGCAGGCCAGCACCTCCAGGGCGTACAGCGCAAGTTCGTGCCACGTGTCCAGCTTTGACACTGAATAGTTGTATGGAGCAGAGACATCACGGAGGACAGTGGTACGATCGGCTGTGTACTCCCTCACCATCTTTTTACATTGCTCCCTCAGACGCAGCCTTGACTGGGGAGTGGTGACACAGTCTTACTGGGGAGCCATAAAGCTGGCAAAGGCCTTGGAGAGTTTTCCCCTGCCTGCGCTGGACATGCTGCCTGATCCCTGCGCCTCCCCTGCTACTTGGCCCTCAGAACTGCGTCTTCTGCCACTAGCGCTGTCAGATGGAAACTTTAGCATCACTTTTTCCACCAGGTCCCTGTGGTATTGCATCACTCTCCTACCCCTTTCTTCTTCGGGAATGAGGTCTAGAAGGGTGTACACCCAGTAATCCATGTTTGCCAGAATGCATCTAACGTGAGGGTCACAGGAAAGGCAGCCTAACATGAAGTCAGCCATGTGTGCCAGGGTCCCAGTACGCAACACATCGTTGTCCTCACTAAGAGGATGACTTTCAGGATCCTCCTCCTTCTCTTCAGCGCATACACGATGAGCAGATGAGAGGCAAGCAGCATGGGTACCCTCTGCAGTGTGGCCAGGAGTCTCTTCCTCCTCCTCCTCCCCCCCCCCCCCTCCTCCTCCAAAACGTGCTGAGATATAGATGTGAGAGTGGTCTGGCTATCAAGCGACAAGCTGTCATCCACCATCTCCTGTTCTTACTGCAAAGCATCGGCCTTTATGCTTTGCAGCGAACTTCTCAGCAGACAAAGCAGCGGGATGGTAACGCGATTGATGGCCGCATGGTAGACTCCTTTGGGTAGACTCCTCAAAGTTTCAGAGGAACTGGCAGATGTCTGCCATCCATGCCCACTCCTCTGTAAAGAACTGCGGAGGCTGACTACCACTCCGCCGCCCATGTTGCAGCTGGTATTCCACAATTGATCTACGCTGCTCGTACAGCCTGCCCAACATGTGCAGCGTAGAATTCCAGCACGTGGGCACGTTGCACAGCAGTCGGTGCTCTGGCAGCTGAAACCAACTTTGCAGTGTCCTGAGGGTGGTAGCATCAATGGTGGACTTGCGGAAATGTGCGCAGACGTGGTGCACCTTGTCGAGCAGGTCAGACAAGTGGGGGTAGTTTTTCAGAAATCGCTGAACCACCAGATTGAAAACATGAGGAGGTGGCATAATACAACGCAGATACCAGCACCGAGGAAGGACCCGCTATTCTGGGTGTGGGTAGGACGTGAGCGGTCCCAGGCTCTGACTTGGTCCCAGCCTCCAGCAAGTTCACCCAATGTGCCATCAGGGAGATATAGTGGCCCTTCCCACCAGTACTTGCCCACGTGTCCATCGTTAAGTGGACCTTCCCAGTAACTGCATTGGTGAGGGTACGGTTAATGTTGCGGGAGACGTGCTGGTGTAGGGCGAGGACGGTACACCAGGAAAAATAGTGGCGACTGGGGACCGAGTAGCGCGGGACCGCCACCATCATGAAAGCCTCCATTTCCACAAGCCTGTATGGCAGCATCTCCAGGCTGATTAGTTTGGCAATGTGCATGTTTAAAGCTTGTGCATGCGGGTGGTTGGTGGTGTATTTCCACTTTCACTCCAACGCTTGTGTTAGCAACTGCTGAATGCTGTGCTGAGAGACATTGCTGGATGGAGTGCAGGACCGTGGAGGCGAGGGTGTGGGTGCAGGCCGGGAGGCACTACTGCCTGCGTCCTGGGAAGGGAATTGGATCTGTGTGGCAGGTTGTGGCACAGGGGAGGAGGCAGTGGTGTGACCCAGAGGCGGTATGTGGCCTTCGTCCCAGCTTGTGGAGTGCTTGGCCATCATATGCCTGCGCATGCTGGTGGTGGTGAGGCTGGTGGTGGTGGCTCCCCGGCTGATCTTGGTGCAGCACAGGTTGCACACCACTGTTCGTCAGTTGTCCGCGCTCTCACTAAAAAACATTCACACCTTTGAACACCTAGCCCTCTGCACGGAGGCTTGGCGCGAGGGGGTGCTGTGGGAAACAGTTGGGAGATTCTTGGTTCTGGGCCTGCCTCTTCCCCTGGCCACCCCACTGCCTCTTCCAACCTGTCCTGCTGTTGCACTTGCCTCCCCCTCTGAAGCCCTGTCTTCAGTAGGCTTAGCAAGCCAGGTGGGGTCAGTCACCTCATCGTCCAGCAGCTCTTCCTCCGAATCCTCTGGACTTATTGCCCTTACTAACACCGACATCATCGACATCCACAAAGGCTCTTAAGACAGTTGCCGTAAGTCCCCAGGCTCATCACCCAGACTCCGGGAACTTTCCAAATGTTGGGCATCGGTCACAACAAAATCCTCAGGTGAGAGAGGAACCGTTTTTTCCCGCTCAGGGCAGGGACCCGAGAACAGTTCCTGTGAGTCTGCCTGCTCAGAAACTGTCATTTTCCTATAGTGAGGAGGCTATCAGGACCAGCAGCTCATGACTCCCTCGTGACCTCACCGCCGGTCCTGTTACATGGGCTGCTGCTGTGCGGTGCTGGGGAGCCCCAGTCCTCACCACCTGCCCTGGCCGCCGAACTCCTTCTCGCTGCCGGGTTGCTAGGGACGCGGTGGGTGTTGCCCCACTAGGCGTCCTTGGTACTATGGCTACCCGGCTTGTGTCTGCTTCTCTGCCTCCTGCAGGGCTGGGGGCGGGTTCCTCAGTGCTGCTGGGTGCACTCAGCTGCTGTCAGACTCCCCGCCCCAATCAGCTGCTGGGGCGGGAGCTCTGACAGCATTTAAACCTGCCTGTGTTTGTATTCCAGTGCCAGTGTTAGTTTGGTCTTCTGCTACACCAGCTTACTTCTTGTTGTGACTCCTGACTTTTGACTCCCAGTTTTTGGACCTGACATTGCCTTTGCCTGACCCTCTTGTACCGCGTACCCTCTCGTTGCCGACCTGGATAGTCTGACTCTCCTTGCTGTTGTTTGTTCCAGTGTCTGTCTGTTTGTTAGTCCCTGTGTTTCCCTTCCTTAGTGAGTGTAGGGACCGCCGCCCAGTTGTCGCCCTGGGGCTTAGCCCAGGGGGGCAAGTAGGTAGGGACAGGGGTTGCGGGTATTTTCAGGGACCTCCAGTTTCCCGGACCCCGAGTCCTGACAGAGGCTAGGAGGAAGGAGGAGCAGCCAGTGGATTCAGAGGTGCAGTCCCTAGGCCGTGAGTAGTGGACTGCGTAGAAGACTGGGGGTTGAATACATTGCGGGACGCATCATCTGCGATCCACGACAGGACCTGCTCGCACTGCTCTGCTTGTTAAAAAGGTCTACCACGCGGACCCGCAAATTGTGATATGAAGCTGGGGAGCCTAGAAACTTGCCTCTCTCCTAATTCCTCAGCAGCTGGCTGTGATTCCCCCCGCCCAGGATCTCAGCCTGTGCCCACACCCTCACTTGGACGCCTGCGTCCTCTTCATGGCGGATTAAGAATGGAGCAGGGCCCAAATAAATTACCCCACTGTACAGCGCTGACAACTGTGGCTTAATTCACCTCACACAGAGACTTGTAGATAGCGGAGGCTCTATGCTGTGACTTGATAAAATTAACCCGCTGTCTTGCGCTGATACCTTGGGGTAATTTACTGCTCGCAGAGACTTGTAGATAAGAGAGGCTGTATGGGGTGGGAGAAAACTCTAAAGCCAGTGGATAGTGCTGGTAACTGCAGCTACCTCAACTCCCCCAAGGAAAGGGTATTGTGAGACGCTCTGCACACGGTGCAGTGGACGGTGTAGTGGACGGTGCAGTGGATGGTGCAGTGGACGGTCCAGTGAATGGTGTAGTGGACGGTGCAGTGGACGGTGCAGTGGACGGTGCAGTGGACAGTGCAGTGGATGGTATAGTGGATGGTGTAGTGGACAGTGCAGTGGATGGTGTATTGGGCAATGTAGTAGACAGTGCAGTGGATGGTGTAGTGGACAGTGCAGTTGCCGGTGCAGTGGACAGTACAGTGGACGGTGTAGTGGACGGTGTAGTGGACGGTGCAGTGGATGGTGCAGTGGACGGTGTAGTGGACGATGCAGTGGACGGTGCAGTGGACGGTGCAGTGGACGGTGTAGTGGACGGTGTAGTGGACGGTGTAGTGGACGGTGTAGTGGACGGTGTAGTGGATGGTGCAGTGGACGGTGTAGTGGACGGTGTAGTGGACGGTGCAGTGGACGGTGTAGTGGACGGTGTAGTGGACGGTGCAGTGGACGGTGCAGTGGACGGTGCAGTGGACGGTGCAGTGGACGGTACAGTGGACGGTGCAGTGGACAGTGTAGTGGACGGTGTACTAAATGGTGCAGTGGACAGTGCAGTGGACAGTGCAGGGCGTGCATGAGGGGCTGCTAATCAGGTGGACCCTAGCTGATGAAGCTCTGCGAGGAAACAGAAATAAGAAGAGATGACACAGCTGAGTTTCTAGCGTATGCTCGGACCTAGGGGTGCCCCATCCATGAGGCGACCTGAGATTGTTGCCTCAGTTGGCAGTCTTCAGGACCTCAGAGGGGCACTGTGGACAGAGTGAGTTCAATGCTTGTCCGGTTGCTACCTGAGGTCCACTACAAGGAATACTGTTAGTGCTGGGGCCGCTATTGGGACCCTTGCTGCTTGGGCCACTATGGGGGACACAATTACTACTGGGGCCACTATGGGGGTCACTATTACTGTTACATCCAACGAGTGTCACTATTACAACTAGGGCCATTAGAGGAGGTCACTATAACTACTGGGACCACTAACAGGGTTGTTATTACTACTAGGGTCAGTCAGGGGGGAACTATTACTACTTCAGCCACTTTTAGGAACACTATTAACCCCTTAGTGACCAGCCCATTGCCTTTTTATGTCCTAGCTGGCTGGGCATTAATCCCTGAGTACGTAGAAACATGCTTCCTGAGGGGATTAAGGCCCTGCAAATTGAGGATGTGACAGCTCCATGCTGCCGGCTCCTGGAGGTAGCTGGCAACCTGGAGCTGTCATCCCGGGCCACGGGACCCCCACCCCTGTCACATGATCGCCGGCATTTACCGAATGCCGGTGATCATATAAAAGTTAACAAAAAGTTTAAAAAAGTTAAAGATTCAGCTGCCCTGATGGATCGGATCCATCGGGCAGCTGAAAGTACTCACCCGCCTTCTCCGTGATGACCAGTGTTGTCCTGGCCTCCCGGGTCCCAGCGGCGCCTTCTGCGCATGTGCACCAAACGTCATACGTCGGTCACGTGCACAAAAGGGTGCGTGGCCCAGAAAATTTAAAATCTCTCTGGCTCCTGGGAGAGCAGACAGATATCACCGGGGTCCACTGAATGCGTTCCCGGTCACATGATCACTGCTATCCAATGGATAACAGCGATAATGTAAAGTAAAAAATAGTTTTAAAAAAGTTGAAAAAAATAAAACAAAGTTTAAGTTTCATCTCCCCTCACGGATCGTACCTAAGGCCACCAGAATTATCCGTGGACCTCACCACGGCTTCTGCACATACGTCTGCCGTTAAAATGGCAGACGCATTTGCAAGAGCCGCGGATTGCCAGGGTAATTTAAAATCTCCCTGCTCTTGGCTACTAAACAAAGCCAAAGGTCTTCAGATTTGATGGGGGCCCATAGTACGCGGCCCCTGGTCATGTGATCACGTAAAAGTAAAAAAAAGCTAAAGTTTCACCTCCAATCATGGATCCAATCCATGAGGGGAGGTGAAATTACTTACCTAAGGCCTCCGGCGATGTCCCCTGATGGAATCTTTATCCGCAGACCTTTCCTCAACTTCGGCGCAGGTGCCCATCAGCAAAATGGTGGACACAAGCGCAGAATCTGGGGAGGGCCAGAGAAATTTATAGTCTCCTTGCTCCTGGCTACTAAAGGTAGCCGAGAGCCTGGGGCAAGGACCGAGGGCTGCGGTGAGCGGTCCCCGGTCACGTGATTGCCATTATTCAATGGATAATGGCGATTATGTAAAAGTTAAAACACAGTTGAAGTTTAATGCGCCTTTCGGTTTAAGCCCTGTTGTGCATACGGACATAATATTAGGGCTACAACGGGTATGTTTCTGAATACGGGACAAACGGGGGGAACAATTTTGGGGTGCAAGTCTTCATTCATATATGTGTGTGCTGTACAAAAAAATTGTTTTTGAAATGACACAATTGCTAAAAAAATTAAAATATTTTTCTTCCGTTTTGCTTAGATTCATTCAAAAACTGTGCGATCAAACCATGCAGCACACCACTAGATTAATTCATTAAGGGGTCTAGTTTTCAAAATGGGGTCATTTGTGGTTCTCCATTGTTTTGGCGGCTCAGTGGCTCTACGAGTGAGTAACGGGGCCTAAAACACCTGCAAGCAAAATATCTGTTCTGAAAGCCACCGGCCGCTCCTTTCGGTTTGGGCCCCATTGTACGTACGGACAGAAGATTAGGGCCACAATGGGTATGTCTCTTAACACGGGAGAAACAGGGGGATCCCTTTTGGGTGCAAACCCTCATTTTAATGTGCACTATAGAAAAAAAATGTCTTTTAAATGACATATTTGCAAAAATATTAAATTTTACGTTTTCTCTTCTAAATTGCATTAATTCCTGAAAAAAAAACTGTGGGGTAAAAATATTCCTGCTCCCCTCAGTCAATATATTAAGGGGTGTAGTTCTTAAAATGGGGTCATTTGTGGGGGTATCTATCATTGTGACACCTAGGAGCTGCTGCAATCTTGGCTTAGTGTAGGAAAAGAAAATGTTCCTCAAAATGTTAAAAATTAATATTAAATTTGTACGTCTCTTAAATGGTTTTTAAAAAAAAAATGAAGTTTTTTTAATGTGCGCCCAAAATAAAGTAAACAGATGGAAATATATATCTTATCAAACATTTGTACAGTATGTTTGCACATATTTGAGATATTGCAGTTGAAAATGTGAAAAACTGAATATTTTTAAAAATTTTTCCCAATATTGGCACTTTTAATAAATATACACAAGTTCTATTGGTCTATTTTTACCACCTAAATGAAGTACAACATGTGGCGAAAAAACAATGTCAGAATCACTGGGATATGCAGAACCTTTACGGAGCTATTCTATGTTAAAGTGACACGTCAGATTTCCAAAATTTGGTCTGGTCATTAAGGCGCAAACAGGCTTGGTCACTAAGGGGTTAATATTTGGGCCCACTAAGGGGACACTTACTATTGGTGCCTCTACTGGAGGCACTACAACTCTGTGTCACTTCAGACAAGTCTTAATTGTTCAAATCATAGAATCATAGAATGGTTGAGTTGGAAAGCTCCTCCAGGGTCACGGGTCCTCTGGAGTCATCGGGTCCTCTGGAGTCATCGGGTCCTACCCCCTGCTCAGTGCAGGATCACTAAATCATCCTAGACAGATGTATGTCCAGCCTCTGTTTGAACACTTCCATTGAAGGAGAACTAACCACTTCTCGTGACAACCTGTTCCACTCATTAAATATGTGTTGGGTATCTTGTGTATTCGCACTTTCAATGCCTGTAAAATGAGGGTTTTTTTGGTAGGGGGGTGCAGGGGTGACACCATTTCACACTCCGCCTCAGCCAGCATAAAGGCTTGGGGTGCCTCTAACAGACAGTTGTTGTTCTGGCCAGTAAGAAGTGATGCCTGCTTGGAAAACGTACCATGAGTAACAGAGACTGCTGAGGAGCCTCCTCAATGAGTGCATCCCATCTCCTAATGCCTGCACTGTCTACTGAGGTTGCCTACGCCAGGGCTGCTGGGAGTTTTTGTAACAACCTGCAGAAATAAATAATCTATCATGTCATTTATGCCGCATGATTAACATTGTAAAAAAATGGCAGAATTGATATGTTTTTTCCTCTCTGCCTCTCAAAATATGTACGAAAAGTTCTGCAATGCATTAAATGGACCCAAAAATTGTATCAATAAAAACTACAGCTAACAGTGCAAAACAACAAGTCCTCATACAGCGTGTCGATGGAAAAACAAAAAAGTTATGGCTTTTGAAAAGTGTCGATGACCCCCCCCCCCCCAAAAAAAAAAAAATAAAATAAAATAAAATAAAAAAATTGCTGCATACTTAGGAGCAAATAGACCATCACTAAGGGGTTAAATATCACAGATATTGACAGAGCGTCAGAAGAAGAAGAGATACAAGAATCTTATCGAGGTGGTTGATGAAAAGCAAAAAGCATTGGGACAAGTTTTCAAAGACTAAATAAATAAATAAGATGGTTACATAGACAGGAAGTATGGAAATGATTTATGACGATGGGAGCTGAGGACAGGCTGTCAGAAGCGGCGTCCCTGGGGGTCTCCGGCAGACATGCTGCTGACTCAGCACCGAGATACAACAATCTATTCCGTACGGGAGTCATATGAATGTCAACTGTGACAAAATATCCTCTGAGAAAGGAGAAATCATCAGACCGCTCTGCAATGAGGAACTAACAGCCCATAGTAGGACAATCAGGAGCTGACGGATTAAAGGGGAACTCCGGGCACACAGGACAAGTCAGGAACATGGAGCCACTGAGGTAAGTAACACACCAGGCCATTGATGCGTTTACTCTGGTGCTTTACATAAGAGGGACCTTTCACATGTAATTCTCTAACCTCCCGGAGTCGTACAAACGTGACATTCGGCACGACTATTCTTTAGGTGCCAAACAGGAAAAGGAAAGGGGTCACAAGTCACAACTCAATTATAAGTGTGAAAAACTGTGAGAAAATCTGCGATACAAGAGACAGTTCTTTTCTCGGAAACAAAAGAGCCTATGGAAATGATTTGTATAGTGAGGAGAATCTACCTCACCTCTGTGTGTATATACTGAGGAGAATCTATCTCACCTCTATGTGTATATACTGAGGAGAATCTACCTCATCTCTGTGTGTATATACTGAGGAGAATCTACCTCACGTCTATGTGTATATACTGAGGAGAATCTACCTCACCGCTTTGTGTATATACTGAGGAGAATCTACTTCACCTCTATGTGTATATACTGAGGATAATCTACCTCACCTCTATGTGTATATACTGAGGAGAATCTACCTCACCTTTGTGTGTATATACTGAGGAGAATCTACCTCACCTTTGTGTGTATATACTGAGGAGAATCTACCTCACCTCTATGTGTATATACTGAGGGGAATCAACCTCACCTCTATGTGTATATACTGAGGAGAATCTACCTCACCTCTATATGTATATACTGAGGAGAATCTACCTCACCTCTGTGTGTATATACTGAGAAGAATCTACCTCACCTCTGTGTGTATATACTGAGGAGAATCTACCTCACCTCTATGTGTATATACTGAGGGGAATCAACCTCACCTCTATGTGTATATACTGAGGAGAATCCACCTCACCTCTATGTGTATATACTGAGGAGAATCTACCTCACCTCTATGTGTATATACTGAGGAGAATCTACCTCACCTCTGTGTATATACTGAGGAGAATCTACCTCACCTCTATGTGTATATACTGAGGAGAATCTACCTCACCTCTATGTGTATATACTGAGGAGAATCTACCTCACCTCTGTGTATATACTGAGGAGAATCTACCTCACCTCTATGTGTATATACTGAGGAGAATCTACCTCACCTCTATGTGTATATACTGAGGAGAATCCACCTCACCTCTATGTGTATATACTGAGGAGAATCTACCACACCTCTATGTGTATATACTGAGGAAAATCTACCACACCTCTATGTGTATATACTGAGGAGAATCTACCTCACCTCTATGTGTATATACTGAGGATAATCCACCTCACCTCTGTGTGTATATACTGAGGAGAATCTACCTCACCTCTATGTGTATATACTGAGGAGAATCTATCTCCCTCTATGTGTATATACTGAGGAGAATCCACCTCACCTCTGTGTGTATATACTGAGGAGAATCTACCTCACCTCTATGTGTATATACTGAGGAGAATCCACCTCACCTCTATGTGTATATACTGAGGAGAATCTACCTCACCTCTATGTGTATATACTGAGGAGAATGTACTTCACCTCTATGTGTATATACTGAGGAGAATCTACCTCACCTCTGTGTGTATATACTGAGGAGAATGTACCTCACCTCTATGTGTATATACTGAGGAGAATGTACCTCACCTCTATGTGTATATACTGAGGAGAATGTACCTCACCTCTATGTGTATATACTGGGGAGAATCTACCTCACCTCTATGTGTATATACTGAGGAGAATCTACCTCACTTCTATGTGTATATACTGAGGAGAATCCACCTCACCTCTATGTGTATATACTGAGGAGAATCTACCTACCCTCTATGTGTTTATACTGAAGAGAATGTATCTCACCTCTATGTGTATATACTGAGGAGAATCTACCTCACCCCTATGTGTATATACTGAGGAGAATCTACTTCACCTCTATGTGTATATACTGAGGAGAATCTACCTCACCGCTTTGTGTATATACTGAGGAGAATCTACCTCACCTCTATGTGTATATACTGAGGAGAATCTACCTCCCCTTCTATGTGTATATACTACGGAGAATCTATCTCACCTCTATGTGTATATACTGAGGAGAATCTACCTCCCCTCTATGTGTATATATTGAGGAGAATCTACCTCACCTCTGTGTGTGTATACTGGGGAGAATGTACCTCACCTCTCTGTGTATATACTAAGGAGAACCTACCTCACCTCTATGTGTATATACTGAGAAGAATATACCTCACCTCTATGTGTATATATTGAGTAGAATCTACCTCACCTCTGTGTATATACTGAGGAGAATCTACCTCACCTCTGTGTATATACTGAGGAGAATGTACCTCACCTCTATGTGTATATACTGAGGAGAATCTACCTCACCTCTATGTGTATATACTGAGGAGAATCTACCTCACCTCTATGTATATATACCGAGGAGAATCTACCTCACCTCTCTGTGTATATACTGAGGAGAATCTACCTCACCTCTATGTGTATATACTAAGGAGAATATACTGAAAGGCTGTAAAGTACATAAGTAAGCGGCCATGGACTGCAGGGATGAAGCCTTTAGGCCTCATGTCCACTAGGAAATTCGGGCCCGTGTGGATTCTCCATGCAGAATTCCGTAGTGGGTCCCTCCTTTCCCGCGGATATGAGGTCTGAAAATTGATTTTACTTACCTGTCCGGACACTGCAGTTTCCCATCGGTCACGGACGGATCTTCTTACCTTCTGCCTGGCGGATGTGCTCAGCACTCCAGCAGCGTGCTGCGTGCATGCGCCATGCACTCTTTTTTTTTTAACTCCTGCTCTCCCGTGCTCCCGTGGCAGAGCAGAAATACAGCTGCGGGTGCACCACAGATCAGCGCGGCTTCCATAAGCTTCAATGGAAGCCTGTTGGACCCGTCCACGCGGGAAACCTGCAGAAAATGGAGCATGCTGTAAGTGATTTCTCGCACTTGCGATCCGCGCGGCAGGGAAAAATGACATCCGCAGGTATTTACTTACCTGCAGGTGTCCAATGCATCCCTATGGGGCGCGAATCATGTGTGCGGGACAACCGCGCAGATTTACTAAATAGAATTGTCCAGTGGGCATGAGGCCTTAAGGCTAAGAAGGGGCTGCAACCTCCAGTCTGGGGTTAAATTTGAATAAAAGGGGTGTTATTTTTAAGGGTAAAAAGTGAAGGTAGTGGGAGGGGTGGCACATTCTGCAGATAGACATCCGTACATGCAGTCTGAGGAGAATCTATTGCTCCTCTTTGTGTATGCATATTTTATTCCTCGGTTCCTCTGCAGTAACCACAACCTCATAAAATCTTCCGTGCGAACAACATGTAAGCACCTGTATCAAATTAACTTGGGTGAAGCGGCGTATATCAGCTAGTATTGCAGTATATATATAAAGTTAAGACAGCTTATAAAAAATCAAAAGAAAAAAGCTGAATTTGTATCGCTGCGTCCATAAAAAATCCCAAAGATCAAATTTTCAGATTATATATCGCATACGATGAACGCTGTAAGAAAAAAATACACAGAGCCAGATCTGCATTTTTATCAACCTGCTACTTTAAAAAAAACAAACAGGAAAATTGAATAAAAAATAATTAAAAAGTCATGTGTACGCCATAATGGTACCAATTAAAGCTACAATTTGCAAGGCAAAAAACAAGCCCTCACGCAGCAATATCAGCACAAGAATAAGAAGTTATGTGGGCCAGAATGCCGCCACAAAAAACAATTTGTTCATTTTTTTAAAAGTTTTCTACTCGTATTGTTAAAAAATCTTAAACATAAAACAGCATAGATTGGTAGCACCGTAATCACACTGCCCCGCAGAATAAAGGTAACATATCATCCTTAGCTTATAAAGGTCAATTGGGTGAATCCCTTCACACCCCAAAGTGTAAATGTACGCCCTGAGTGTGAAGGGGTTCCTGCCTTTACACTAGGCAACAAAAAAACATGATTTTTGTGTCTAAAAAAAGTTTATTAGTTCCTGTTCGCTTATTGTAAAATATAATGGAAAATAACCTTCATTTCAAAAAAAGTCTGCTTTTGTGGTCCGGACATCAATAATTAAAAATATATAATATTGAATTTTAAATGTTTGAAGGGCATACACAGTGAGAAAAGACATTACTTACTATCATGAGCCAAAGCCATGATACAATGCAGGGTATGTCCATACAGGGTACAATTAATGAAAATGTCTGGTGCTTTTCCTTAATCCGACCCAGTGGCTCACGCTGCACATCTCAAGGAGGAGTGTAGTAGCATCACGTTCCTGACGTAGGATCAGTATGGTTGGGAGTAGAGATGAGCGAGCACACTTGTCCGAGCTTGATGCTCGTTCGAGTATCAGGGTACTCGAGATCCTCGTTACACGAGTCGAACACCACGCGGCACTCAAGTCAATTGCATTTCCTTCCCCACATGTTTAGCGCCATTTTTTAGCCAATAAAAATGCGGGGAAGGCATTACCACTTCCTGCTGTGACGTGCCAGCTGTAAGGATTGGCGGTTCGCGGGTCCGTCATGCCCGCACCGCCGGTCCGGTTACACGTGCGGCCGCTGTGCGGCGCAGGGGAGCCCCGGTTCTCGTCACCTCCCCTGGCCGCCGGGCCCCGCCTCGCCGCCGGGTTGCTAGGGACGCGGTGGGTGTTGCCCCGCGTCGCGTCCTAGGTATCCTGGCAACTAAACGTGTGTCTCCTGTCCTGCCTCCTGCAGGGCTGGGGGCGGGTTCCCCCGTGCTGCTGGGTGCACTCAGCTGCTGTCAGGCTCCCCGCCCCAATCAGCTGCTAGGGCGGGAGCTCTGACAGCATTTAAACCTGCTGGTGGCTTCTGACCGATGCCAGTGTTAGTTTTGGATTTCCTGCTACACCAGCGTACTGCATATTTCTGACTCCTGACTCCTGTTACTGACCCTCTGCCTTTGGACCTGACGTTGCCTTTGCCTGACCCTCTTGTACCGCGTACCCTCTTGTTGCTGACCCGAATTGTCTGACTCTCCTTGCTGTTGTTTGTTCCAGTGTCTGTCTGTTCGTTAGTCCCCGTGTCCCCCTTCCTTATTGAGTGTAGGGACCGTCGCCCAGTTGTCGCCCTGGGGCTTAGCCCAGGGGGGCAAGTAGGAAGGGACAGGGGTTGCGGGTATTTTCAGGGATCTCCAGTTTCCCGGACCCCGAGTCCTGACACCAGCCTTGTGCACGTCTACAGCAGTGAGTGGCTGGTGGGATCAGGTGACCGCTGAGTACTTAAACTGGTCCCGCCCACGGCTCGCCTCAGACGCATGCTGGCAGAGGTTAGGGAAAGTGCTGCAGCTGAGATAGGGAAAGTATTAGAGTAGGAATCCTCTCTTCAAGAACCCAAACGGTCCTTCTTAGGGCTACTCCTCATTGTGTGCATTACTGTTGTGGCTGGCTGGGAGCAGTAGTGCACCAATTTTTTTTAAAGCATCTAGGCCTGTGCAGAGCATTTCACCTATACCACTCTCTGTGTGCAGTGCATTCAGCAGAGTTCTCATCACTAAACAGTACGCTAATATTCCCTGGGCCCCTGCAGAGCACTTCACAGCTACCGTTCCCTGTGTGCAGTGCATTAGGCAGAGTTCTCATCACTAAACAGTACGCTAATTTTTTCTGGGCCCCTGCAGAGCATTTCAGCTATACCGTTCTCTGTGTACAGTGCATTTGGCAAAGTTCTCATATCTAAACAGTACGCTAATATTCCCTGGGCCCCTGCACAGCATTTCACAGATACCATTCTCTGTGTTGGGTGAAGTAGCCGCAGTTATCAGCACTATCCACTGGCTTTATAGTTTTCTGCCCCACGTGCAGATCATCTCACAATACCCTTTCCTTGGGTGCGGTGAAGTAGGCGTAGTTATTAGCACTATCCACTAGCTTTATAGTTTTCTGCCACTCCATACAGCCTCTCTTATCTACAAGTCTCTGTGAGCGGTAAATTACCCCTAGGTATCAGCGCAAGACAGCGGTTTAATTTTTTCCGGTTACAGCATAGAGCCTCTGATATCTACAAGTCTCTGTGTGTGGTGAATTAGCCACAATTCTCAGAACTATACAGTGGGGTAATTTATTTGAGCCCTGCTCTATCCTTAATCCGACATGATGAGGAGAAGGGTAAGGGTCGAGGACGTGGACGTGGGCACAGACGCGGACGTCCAAGTGAGGGTGTGGGCACAGGCCGAGTTCCTGGTCATGGTGAATCACAGCCAACTGCTGTGGGATTAGAAGAGAGCCAAGTTTCTGGGGTCCCGAGCTTCATATCACGATTTATGGGTCTGCATGGTAGTCAAGGCAAGCATAGGGTACCCATGCTGCTTGCCTCTCATCTGTTCAGCGTGTATCGGCTGAAGAGGAAGAAGAGGAGGATCATGAAAGTCATCCTCCTAGTGAGGACAGCAATGTGTTGCATACTGGGACCCTGGCACACATGGCTGACTTCATGTAAGGCTGCCTTTCCCGTGACCCTCGCGTTAGACGCATTCTGGACAACATGGATTACTGGGTGTACACTCTTCTTGACCCACGGTATAAGGAGAACCTTTCCACTCTCATTCCTGAAGAGGAAAGGGGTACGAGAGTGATGCAATACCACAGGGCCCTGGTGGAAAAAGTGATGCTAAAGTTCCCATCTGACAACACTAGCGGTAGAAGACGCAGTTCAGAGGGCCAACTAGCAGCGGAGGCGCGGGAATCAGGCAGCATGTCCAGCGCAGGCAGGGGAACACTCTTCAAGGCCTTTGCCAGTTTTATGGCTCCCATTCAAGACTGTGTCACCACTCCCCAGTCAAGACTGAGTCGGAGGAAGCACTGTAAAAAGATGGTGAAGGAGTACATAGCCAATCATACCACTGTCCTCCGTGATGCCTCTGCTCCCTACAACTATTGGATGTCAAAGCTAGACATGTGGCACAAACTTGCACTGTACGCCCTGGAGGTGCTGGCCTGCCCTGCCGCTAGCGTCTTGTCAGAGAGGGTGTTTAGTGCAGCTGGTGGGATCATCACAGATAAGCATACCCACCTGTCAACTGACAGCGCTGACATGCTTACACTCATAAAGATGAACAAAGGCTGGATTTACACTGACTTCTCTTCTCAACCGGGGGAAATCAGTGGATCCTAAAGATTCTTTTTGCTGCAACAGGAGAAAAATGCATCCTCTATTATCCCAAAAAGGGGGAGAAGTAGCTTGGTCTATCCCTCTAGGATATTACTCCTCCTCCTTCTCAAAGAGCATGTCATCATGCTGAACTACCAATTTTTTAGCGGGCCAAAAGGCTCTGTTAAAACCAATTTTTCCAGAGGGCTGCCTCCATGCTCTGTTACAAATTAAGCAACAACAAGCTGTATCTTTAAAGAATGTTTATGGGTTTCAGGCCTTCGCCTATACTCTTAGGCAACTAATTTTTCCGGGCTTCGCCTATATTCTTGGTGAACAAATTTTTTTCAGGTGTTCGCCTATACTCTTGGTACACCAATGTTTCAGGGGTTCGCCTATACTCTTGCAACAGAAATGTTTCAAGAGTCCGCCTATACACTTGCTACATGAAGGTTTGAGGGGTTTGCCTATACTTCTGCTACAAAAATGTTTCCGGGGGCCGCCTATACACTTCCTACTGAAAGGTTTAAGGGGTTCGCCTATACTCTTGCTACAGAAATGTTTCAGGGGTTCGCCTATACTCTTGCTACAGAAATGTTTCAGGGGTCCACCTATACACTTGCTACAGAAAGGTTTGGGGGGTCGCCTATACACTTGCTACTGAATGGTTTGAGGGGTTCGCCTATACTATTGCTACAGAAAGGTTTGAGGGGGTCACCTATACACTTGCTACAGAAATGTTTCAGGGGTTCGCTTATACTCTTGCTACAGAAATGTTTCAGGGGTTCGCCTATACTATTGCTACAGAAAAGTTTCAGGGGTTCCCCTATACTCTTGCTATAGAAATGTTTCCGGGATCCGCCTATACACTTGCTACAGGAAGGTTTGAGGGGTTCGCCTATACTCTTGCTACAAAAATGTTTCAGGGGTTCACCTATACTCTTGCTACATAAATGTTTCAGGGGTCTGCTTATACTCTTGCTGCAGAAATGTTTCAGGGGTCCGCCTATACACCTGCTACTGAAAGGTTTGAGGGGGTCGCCTATACTCTTGCTACAGAAATGTTTCAAAGGTTCCCCTATACTCCTGCTACAGAAATGTTTCAGGGGTTCGCCTATACTCTTGCTACAGAAATGCTTCAGGGGTTTGCCTATGCTGTGAGTGCACAAAGGTTTCCCAGCATGGTGTTCAGCTATCTGGCACAAATACACTGAATGACTTGGGTAGGGTGCAGAGGGCTTTCCCATTGCGGTATTCAGCTGTTTGGCACAAATACACTGAATGACTTGGGCAGAAGTGTGGGCTGAGGCCAAGGTCCTGGGTGGGGTGAAACTCTGCCATGTTTGGGCATGCTCATTTCTTCCTGTGTAATACTGTCTTTGGGTTTCATGGGCATAGGCTGTGGATGCACAAAGGTTTCCCATAGCGGTGTTCAGCTGTCTGGCACAAATACACTGAATGACGGGTAGGGTGCAGACGGCTTTCCCAATGCATTGTTCTGCTATCTGACACATACACAGAATGAATTGTGCGGAAACACATGGGTTTCCCATAGCTATATAACTCACGGCACCTTGGGTCACACAAGGTGGAAGCTGAGACCAAGCCTGACCCAGGGCCAGCTCACGTGCTTCCCACACAGAGGATTGTGGGTCCTACCTCGGTCATGGTTTCTCAGGCTTATTATGCCACCTCCTTCTCCTGCTTGGGGTCTGGTGATCAGCACTGGGAGACATGTATTTGCTCTCATGAGCAGTTCACAGCAGTACTAGCATCCGAGTCCGCTTCATGCCCACAATTGCTGAGGCTGTGGGCAGAGTCTAAGGTCCTGGGAAGGGGTGGGGGGTGCAGCTGTACTTGGTTTGGTCTGTGGAACTTCTTTGTGGTTGATCCAGTCTTTGGAGCGATGAAAGCAACCGTAACTGATTTAATGAGACGTTCACAGCAGTACTAGCATCCGAGTCTGCTTTATGCCCACGATTGCTGAGGGTGGGGGCAGAGACCGAGGTCCTGGGGGGGGTGCACTTGTGCCAGATTTGGCTTGTGGAACTTCTTTGTGGTTCATCCAGTCTTTGGAGCGATGAAAGAAACAGTAACCGATGGCACATTGGGTCAACCAGGTGAAGGCTGGGACCAAGCCTGACCCTGGGCCCGCTCACGTGCTTCCCACACAGAGTATTGCAGGTCGTACCTCGGTCACGGTTTCCCTGGCTTATTATGCAATCTCCTCCTCCTCATTGGGGTCTGGGGATCAGAGCTGGTCAGCATGTATTATCTGTCATGGTACAAATTACCACAAATATCTGAGATACTGGATTGGAGCGTTCATAGGAAGCGTAACTGATTTAATGAGAGGTTCACAGGGTCACTGTATACCTGTGGTGGCTACTTTTGCAACACCACCTGCTTCAAACCAATCTTTGGTGTTAGTATGCGCTGCTGCATTGTGGAGATGTGTAGGAGTGCTGGCACCTGCGTCCCCCTTATGCCCACGTTTGCGGCTCCTGACAATTTTGTGACGGAGGTGGCACGGGATTGGAATGATGATCGTACATCAATTTATCATCCATTCTCATCAACATTGTGGGCTATCACACACACTTTCAAAGGGGGTCGCTGCCAGGCCCTGCCAACCCTCTGCAGTGTGTTTCTGCAGTTTCTCCTCATCCTGTACGCACTTATAAATAGACATGAGGGTGGTGTGGCATGAGGCCAGCTGAACGCTGCACAGGGAAAATTTTGTGTGCGCTGTGGACGCAGGCTCGTGCAGGATGGGGGGGGGGGGGGGAGGGGGCAGCAATGCCAGCATGTAACCCAGGAGAAGAGGCAGTGGTGTCACCCGCAGGTGGTGATTGTCCTTCGTTGCACCTAGTGTGGTGCTTAGCTAAGATGTGCCAGTGCATGTGCCTTGCTGCTTACGGTCTGTCCAAGTAAATTCTTAGGGGGGTGACCGCCAGGCTCTTGCCCCCAATTTGGCTTAATAGTGCAACCTGGAAGCCTCAGATGCAGCCATGCATGCTGCCCCTGCCGTTCCCTATCCGTTTCTGTGGTGTTTCCATGACTTTCTGATGTTTTCAGATGTTTCACACAACCTCCCCCATGCGGAGCATCGGTCAGCTTAAAATGCCCAAGTCCCCCATTGACTTCAATGGGGTTCGTATTTTGAAATGAGCTCTCGAGCATTACAAAAAGTTCGACTTGAGTATTGAGCACCCAAGCATTTTGGTGCTCGCTCATCTCTAGTCGGAAGGTAATTGGAGACTTCAAGATGGTTGCTTTCCTAATGGGTCTTCATGGTGGTTTCACAAAGTTTCCCTGCTATCTTTGTCTTTGGGATAGCAGAGCCACAACTGAACACTACCATCGACGAGACTGGCCTGAACGGATTGACTTCACTGTCAGACGAAACAATGTGAAGTTGGAACCCCTAGTAGATCCTAAGATGACTCTGATGCCATCTCTTCACATAAAACTTATGAAACAGTTTGTCACAGCTCTAGATAAAGAATCTACAGCGATGAAACATCTACTAAAGGGGTGTAGTGTCCCAGAACACCATCCTAGTCCCCTCCATAAATGTGATACGTTTGTCCTATGTAGATGCACTGTGCAAAGCTTGTCCTGTCATATCCAGTGTGTGTGTTGCACAGCTGCGGGGTTTGAGAGGTTAACAGTAATAAAATCATTGCCTGCATGTAGATGTATCCATTTGTCATGTCATGTGGTCTGAGTTAAGGTATAAGTAGGAGTCATTGAGAGCCGGAAGAGGAGTTCTGTCTTCAATCTTTAAGTGCCATCTTGTTCAGGGACCCAAAAGAGTGCTAACACAGAGCCACATGGAAGCACCTTCAGCTTACACGTAGTTGAAGATGGAGGAAGAGGAGCGATATCCAATAGCGTTTAGAGTGTGGATGTGAATGGAGTGAGTCCCACCATCAAGAGAGAGAGAGAGAGAGAGAGAGAGAGAACAGAAGTTCTGAGCAAGTACCAGTTCCCACTACAGGCTTTTCTGTGCAGCCGTCCAACATCAGGATCACCGCACAGAGATACTTTACTGAGTCACACCCATGTGCCTGCCATGCGGGGTGTTTATTGCTTCAGTCTTTTCTGACAATAATTGTCTGCCAGAATGTCTGCGGAGTGACCCCTGCTCTCCTTCCTCTTTTGGAGTGCTCCCAGTCCAGGAGCAGTGCCGTACAGATAACGTGGACTGTAGAACTGATTTTCATCCTGTGTATCCTCCGGACCTCTGAGCTCTAACCTGCTGTTACTTAAAGATAACTGTACCTGCATTACCTGTTGTAAAAGTTTATTATTCAGTAAAAGTTATACCGGACCCTAACCATTCCTGGGGACCCGAGGTACTATACACAAGTCTTTGTGTTCTTTTCCCTGCCGCATAGCATACCGGTGGGTGGGAACAGTAGCGTCACGAATGATAAGTATTACTACCCTAATCAACCCGTTTATTGGCATTTCCTATCCTAGGGGTGTTGAAGCTGGCTTGCAATCCTTCTCTGGCCGTAGCTATGTGCCATTCCTCCGGGACCAGATCCTGGTAAATGCTGCTGTGAAATGCCAGCACTTATCCCTCCCAGCTCTACACGTTAACCAGGTGCCCATGGTTCCTCTGGGGTGTTGCAGGGGTTCTTGGGAAATCATAAAGCTGAAAACTATGTTGGTGGAGACGATGGTGAAGAAATACCAGGCTATAGGCTGCAGGATGTCACTCAAGGTTGATATCCTGGATTCTCATCTACATGGGAGCATACTCCGAGGAACAAGGAGAAAGGTTCCACCAAGATATGCAGCAGTTTGAGCGTCGCTATAAAGGACAATACGAGAATATGATGGGCGACTACATCTGGGGGCTCGTCCGTGATCATCGAAAAGAACCAGACATTTTCAGTAATTGTACCCTGTATGGACATACTCTGCATTGTATGACTTCGGTTCATGATTGTAAGTAATGTCCTTTCTCACTGTGTATGTCCTTGAAACATTCACAATTCAGAATCATATATTTTTAATTATTGATGTCCGGACCACAAAAGGAGACTTTTTTCAAAATGAAAGTTATTTTCCATTATATTTTACAAGAAGCGAACAGGAACTAATAAACTTTTCTTAGACACAAAAATCACATTGCCCAGTGTCATGTGTATAGTCACATCCTATGGATAGCACAGGCTCAGAAGCTGAACCGGCAGCATCCGCAGCGGGAGCTGGCTGTGAGTGACATTCGGCCTCCGGCTGCAACAGCAGGGATGGGTGAGGACACCAATCCTTTCTATTAACCCCTTACATGCAATAATCAATATTGATTGCAGCATGGAAAAGATTGCCCTCCTCCAGTAACATCATTAGCCTTCCGCCATGTAAGTGCAGATGGCTGATGGGTTGTCATGGGAAACAGTCGCTAGTCAGTGGTTTTTGGGTCTGAAATGGCTTGTAATCACTATAATAAGTGATAATGCAGTGTAGTACAGAAGTACTACAGTGTATTATCAGAAAGCTCATAGAATTGAAGATTCAAGTCTCGTTGACATTCACATGGGTGAAAAAGAAATAGTTGCCTCCTTAGGATCACAATATGCCGCGTCACTAAGGGGTCTAAAAGGCAGGGTCCCAGTTATTGACGGTCACACCCTTGCAGGCAGATGTCAGCTCTACAGCACAGCCAGCACCCGTATGGGGTGGGCTCACCTCCCGCCGTCCAACATTATGACATACATGTAGGTCACATGTAGGAAATCGGTTAAGGCAGTTGCTACACGTAGAGTCATTTGTCTCTGGCATTCCCATTCGTCAGTGCTGCGGGGGAGCACAAGGTTTTAGGTTTGCATCTTTGTCCCATTCCGATATTTCTTACTAACATTTTTTGTTTTGCAGGAATACTAATTATCAGAAGAGGGCAGAGGGTGACTCAGCAGAACTCCTACCGATGAATAACCTGCAGTGTCGCCACGATGCAACTTTTACAAATAATTGAGACATTGTTACTGGAGGGTGCGGCCAAATCACACAAAATAAGTTGCAGAAACAAATCTTAATTCCCCGAGCTAATAAGCTGTGATGGTGGTAGGAGGTGACGGCGGGACGGTATCTGCATAGATTCCTGCCAATTAGCATCTATAATTTATGGGAGATACATGACCTCCACAAATGCGCGCTCATTGTTTTCTGCCTCAGCTAATTAATGGGAAAACCACAATGATGTCAGGATAAGACGTCTTTATTAAGAGGCTGATGGTTAAAATCATCACGGATAATTAATCCAAAAATGATTGTGTCCACATCGTTCATGATTCTGCGCTAATTAGGGGTGGAGGAAGAACGGCGCTTGATAGCAGCACTAGAAGCAAATATCAGATGCCATTCATATATCAAGAATGCTCTGAAAACGGACGCCGAAGAGTCTGATGTATTACTAAACAATGGAAATGCTTAACTAGAAGAGCAAATTATTAACCCCTTAGAGCATTTTCACACGGAGCGGGAAATGCTGTGGATTTTCCTCTACAAGAAAATCCACAGTAAAACCATTCTTCCATTGAACCATTGGTGCGGATGTGGACTCGGATTCAGCTGTGGATCTGTGGCTGATTTCAGCCTGCAATGCTGCTCCTCCGACCTCCAAATACTGAGCGCTCACTGCCAGCACCATGAGCGGAGCGTACACCATCCCCCAGCTACTGAGCGCTGTCACCAATGGTCAGGAGATGCAGAGTGGGCTGCTTGTCAGCGGCACTCAGCAGTGGTTACAGGCTGGCAGCAGGCGCTCAGTATTTGGAGGTCGGAGGAGCAGCGCTGCGGGCTGAAATCAGCGGCAGATCTGCACAAATGGTGCAGGTTTTGATGCAGTTTTTGCTGCGCGTTTTGTTGCGGATCTGCAGCATTGGCACTGCGTGTAAACGCATCCTAGAAACCAATGAATATTGACAAATCTGTCTGGGGCAGGAAATGTGGATGCAGGAATATCGTACGGCCAACAGCTTGTACTTTCTGATTGCAGAGTTTTGTACTCTTGTCTGTTGACGACTATGGGGGCGGCCGTCGTGCCTGAGCTGTGTAGTGGTCCAGCGGCTCCTACCGAACACTCACGGCACACTGTCCTGTCTCACCTGTCTGTTGACGATTATGGGGGCGGCCATCATGCCTGAGCTGTGTAGTGGCCCCGCGGCTCCTACAGAACACTCACGGCACACTGTCCTGTCTCACCTGTCTGTTGACGATTATGGGGGCGGCCATCATGCCTGAGCTGTGTAGTGGCCCCGCGGCTCCTACAGAACACTCACGGCACACTGTCCTGTCTCACCTGTCTGTTGATGACTATGGGGGCGGCCGTCGTGCCTGAGCTGTGTAGTGGCCCCGCGGGTCCTACAGAACACTCACGGCACCCTGTCCTGTCTCACCTGTCTGTATGCCGGCTGTGGATACAGAAGGTACCGTCTGTGGGAGAGACCCTGTGCTTCCCCTTCTGCTCTAAGCAATGAGCTCATCTCTGATGTTAGCTCGTCTCTCATTGGCTGACAGTCAGGTTTAATTTTACTGGTGCAGAGCCCAAGGGCGGGAAGCAGCTTCACAAGTCCCTTCGCAGGAGGAGGAGTCCAGAAAGTGCGGGAACTGGGAGAGGTGATAAAAGGGAGTGGCAGTGAGCAGTTAGGGGAGCGCTGATAAACAATGACGGGCGACGCCAGTGAAGCATTTCAAGTCATTAAAGTTGTTTTGCCAAGCAAAGGATTTCAGGGCTGCGGTATCACTGCAAGATGCGCAGCCAGCCATGAAAAATCGTGAAAAATAGTCACGGTCATGGATATTTTTTATTCACGCGATGTTAAGCTCTGATAGGCACAATTTTTTTGCGTGGCTATCAAAGCTTTAAGATGACACTCATGTGAAGAAGGGTTTAGAGATATGCTTTACAGCAGCCTCATGGGTCATAGACACAATGGACAGATTGTAACACATTGACTGCTTTGAGAGAGTGTTTTAGGCATACTCTGTGACCTGTACAGGGAGGGGAGGAGGTGAGCTGTGACTATTGTGAATTGTGGGTCCTGTGTTATCTATATATAGGTGCCTCCTCTCAGTGTAATCCTGCCTGTACAGGGAGGGGAGGAGGTGAGCTGTGACTATTGTAAATGGTGGGTCCTGTGTTACTTATATATAGGCATCTCCTCTCAGTGTAATCCTGCCTGTACAGAGAGGGGAGGAGGTGAGCTGTTACTATTGTGAATGGTGGATGCTGTGTTATCTATATATAGGTGTCTCCTCTCAGTGTAATCCTGTCTGTACAGGGAGGGGAGGAGGTGAGCTGTGACTATTGTGAATGGTGGCTCCTGTGTTATCTATATATAGGTGTCTCCTCTCAGTATAATCCTGCCTGTGATGATAATGAGGTGACAGCTGAGAAGTGTCAGACTATTATTAGGCTTAGTGGTCAGTGTGCAGGAGGGGGAGGAGGCGAGCTGTGACATCACCCATTATGATTGGTGAATCCTGTGCTATCTCTTATAGGTGTCTCCTCTCAGTGTAATCCTGCCTGTGATGATGATGAGATGACGGCTGAGAAGTTTCCCCTGCAGGAAAGAAAGCATCAGACTATTATTAGGCTTAATGGTTGGTGTGAGAACTGCAGGGCTTCAGGATTCTGTTTTACAATATAGATCGTAAACTAAAACAGAATTGAAAGGTTTGGGGCAGCAGGGAGCCCACATGGTGCACATGTTCTTGTTTATTTATCCTAATAATACAGTTGTAATTTACCCCTTAGTCGCCCCCCCACCACCACCATCACCATCCCGGCCTCCTTGTACAATTTCGGGTAGATCGTGCTTGGAATGTAGTCTCTCCTCGCCGCACGCTTTACATTAGAGGAAATACATTAACATTTTGATCTATTGGAAGAAAAACGTTTGTAGGAAATGTGATATTGGAGTGATTGCTGCGGAGAGTCTTTTATTTTCCCCGCCGCAATCATCCCCGTACGGAGCGGCACATGCTCCTCCTGAACTTTTGTTCTGCGTTCATCATGATACAAAATACATTTCCAGCATTTCTGTAAATATATTTTACGGATCCGGTGGTGTTCGTAGGCTGGTCTGCGCTTATTTTATTATTTTTCCCATAAGTCCGCAGTGTATAAACAAGGTTCCCTCCTTTCTTACTAAGTACACTCAGCTCTTCACTTGCTAGTGCAGCAGTTTGTACTTCAGAGCTGCTGCTCCAGGTAGTTAACCATCAGCTACACCAGTGGCTCTAAACAGCTGTCTTTGGTCATCTAGTCACCCATCTCCTGAGAAGATACACTTAAGGGGATGGGGAGACAACTGAGGGTGATAGTGAACAGCCATGCAGCTAGGATATTCTAGCAGTCTCAGTTGTGGCCCTTGTGGACATTGTGAGTGAGGTCTCGATCCCAGTCAAGGTAGCCATGTAGGGTCTCCTCTAAAGGGTGTATTGGGCTTTACAATAAAGCACCAAGATGGCTGCTCCAAATGGAACTGCGTTCTCTGGGAACTTTCTAGTGAGATGATGTCAACACGGTCAGAGATTTTGGAATTGCACTACAAGAGAGAGAGAGAGTAGATGGACCGCGCAAGTGATCTGATGCGCTGCTGAAGGGGTACAGAGGAGTTGCTGCAGCCGGAGAGGAAAAGGAAGGCAGCAGGGGAGAAGGGAGAGAATACCGTGCAGAGGAAATGAGACTGCCTGAGACTGCCTGCTGCCAGTGAAAGAGAACATGGGATTGTGCTATAGAGCCATGGATGAAAGCCAAGGAGGACATTGAGGAGTGTGTTAGCAGCAAGTTGTAAGTCAGGTCGGCCTCAGTAAAACTGCTAGATGTGCCCTTGGCCCAGGATTGTGCTGGGCAGGATATGTGAATCTGATGGGTCAATGTTACTGCAGCAGGGTGGGGGTGCTGTTACTTGGCATGGCGGTGGCAGAGGTGGCACAGTTTTATAAAAATATGCTTTATTAAACAACAGCTTTATAAATGCTATATTGCTTCATAGGAAGCTTCTGTACGTGAATATTATATATCCAAATATCCATGTCTGAGGAACACCTCGTGGGACAAGGCACTTCGTACTCTCTCCAAACTAGACATCTCCATCATAGTACTCCATACACATCATTATACTCCATAGTCTATCCTCGAGGGTCTGCGGGCCGCAACTCTGAAGTGCCCTGCCTAACACGACCAACATATCTCAGAAGGAATGAGCATTCAGGAAGGTAAATCACATCGCGGACGTTACAGTCCAGACCTTGTCTGATTTAATAAGGGGCTCGTTTTCCCCTATTGGAACTCCTCAGTGGAATCTCAGGACAACTTCCAACAGGATTTCTCGCACGGTAAACCCCCTCCTGTCTCATTACCATCTAAATGCGCCGAATCTGTTTTCTATTCCTTGGAACTAAGATGTTGTTCAAAGATTTATTGTTACGGAATACGGTATTTGGTCGGCTGGTCCTTCTGCAGGGCGATGGTCGTTCCTCTCCTTTTACACAGGAACGATCATTGTTAGAGGGTGGAGGTGGAGGGCCGGGAATGTTCATGCTGTCCGAGGTACGTTGGTCGCACCATTATTGCCTTATGAGAAGAAATTAACAAACATGGATCAAACACAACGAATGTGCTTCTTACCCCGATTGGACAAATACCCTTCAGCAACTCCAGAAATTAAAATGCCAAGTAATGTATTGGCTCTATCGCCTTAATGCCCAAGCCCCGTTTGGGTTGAGTCGGTCCAATGATAGTTATGCATAGACTTTTAGCTCCTTTTACAGACCTCTCACCCTTCCCTGCTTTTAGTATTTATCCTGATTTTCACTGCATTTACACTACTTTTCAAAAATTTTGGAACATCTCAATTTTTCCAGTTATTTTTTACAATCACACCATAGTCCAGCAACTAACAGGAAACAGTTCAAAGGTTCAAAAGCAAGTTAAACATATGAAAAATATTATGACATTTTAACTTGAAATGCAGAAATAGTCTGGATTTATGATTTTAACCAAAGGGCTTTTCTCAGGTAACACATCAAGGACCGCTGCTCTGAAGCACAGAGAGCAGATCATGGCTTGAAATTGGATGCAAACTATTCCTACAGGAGACTCCACTTTTGTAGATGACTTTAAAGCCTCTGATTCTATATAACCAGCGCTGGAACAGACGGCATTACACCCTCTAGGAGTTGGATGGTTTTGCTCTTCAGGCCGGAGTACATGGCCATCATAAGGGCAAGAAAAAGGCAACTAACCAAAGAAGACAGAGAACTCTAACCCTGAGAAGTGAAGGTCGGACCTACAGAGAAATTACCAAGAAAGCCAAGATGGCCGTCAGTACAGTTTCCTATTCCATAAAAACGCACTTGGAAACTGGAGGAAACTGACAGGAAGACGTCTGACAGACCAAGGGCCACTACAAAGTCACATGACAAGTTCTTGAGGGCCAACAGTTTGCGTTATGGACGCCTCCAGCACAAACTACTCAAGCGCAGCCTAATGCAGCAACAGATAAGCAAGCGTCCATTATAACTGTGAGGAGAGACTTCTATCTGCAGGTCCGACAGGTGAAGCATCAGTAAGAAAGCCACGGCTACAACTGCCGGGCCAAGCAGCACCTCCAGTGGACTACTGATGAGCGGAAGAAGGTCATATGGACTGATGAAGCAATGGGACATCTTTTCACAGCTATAGACTAAAAGATAACTTTTATTAGTATTCTTTAAAACAACCTATATGGGCCGACAAACGGACGAAACAGATAAGACAAGGGTGTAGTAATGGGGGGTTCAAAAATGTCTCATCAGATAAGTTATCAGGGATGAGATATAGAGGTCCACCAATCCTGTCATCCCAGTATGATGTGATTCAAGGCACAGACTGATGGATGTCAGAGTTAGTATAGTGCAGCACCAGCTTATCCTATGACATAACGATCCAATAGTTAATCAAATAAGTGGGAGAATTCACAACTGAACCAAAGACTTCCCAAAGAAAGGGAAAAGCAGCTCAAACACAGCTCGACGCGTTTCCCTACTCGATTAGGAGTTCATCAGGAGCCGATAACAGTAACTGACTGGGACCATTTATAGGTACTGACAAAGCACTGACGATAATATCTATTACAGTCTGGTGCCGCTCATGCCACTCTCTCTCTCCGTCGCCAGTGACTGCCACCATGTTGATTGTGGGCTTCTCTCTTGGCTCCTTTCACTGCTGCTGGGATTTTATTTGTGTGAAAATCCAAGGGTTCACTTACTTTTCTCTTGGCACTATAGATAATGAACAGTACAGCTGTCTGCTATTAGTTACATTGTGTTTACCTATAATTGTGACTTAGATACAATCAAACCACATTTTATTACTCATCAATGCACAAATTCAGGGAATTCCAAGGGTTCACTTACTTTTTTCTTGCAACTCTATGAAGTCTATTTCATAGTCTGTAGAGATGCACTATATGATACTGTTTTTTTCCTGTTAGGAAGAGTATGGTTTCTCCTTAGGTAGAGCACCTAGAAGGTCATCCATGCTCCTCTGGGAAATATGCAAATGGGAAGATATAACACCTCTGTAGCACCACCTACTGGAAGGCAGTATTCCTGCAAGTCAAAGTCAGACCTTTTAACAATGATTGGGAATATGAGCTAAAGCCTTGTTACATGGCATGTTCAGAGGTCTGAAAATGACTTGCAGGAATGCAGCTTTGCGATAGGTGGCGCTGTAGAGGCATTGTTCCATCTTCTGGTCAGTGACACTGTGGATATGAAGAAGACGTTACATTTTATATTTTTGTGTCTTTGTAAGCACCACTTTTAATATTCTGTTAGAAAATGCGGAACACGACATCACTCGGCGCACTTGATTATTCTGTATGAGAGCTCAGAAATAATGGAGACATTCATCACAGTGACGTCTCTGTAGAGGAATGTGCAGTAGCCGATCATTAATTAGCTTTATAATTGCTGTTCTAATAAGCAGCGTTGTCAGACTACCAGGTGCAGATTTCATGGATTAGGTGGCGCATACCCTGATATCACAAGCAATAAATTAAATAAATGACCCTGCAAATTTAAAGTAATTGTCTAGTTGGCCTGGCCCTAGGATTGCAGATTATCAGGGGTTTGCCAATGAGGATCCCCACCAATCAGCTGTTCTCTGGGCAAGTGTGCTTCTGCACTGAGCTGATTTCTGCAGGAAGAACACAGTTCCATTCCCACTGCAGTGGCCAAGCTTGGTATTACATTCATCCACATTGATGGAAACTTGGTCAGTAATACCAAGCCTGGCCACTGCAGTGAAACCGGAGCTGTCTGCTTCCTGTAGAAGTCAGCTCAGTGCATGAACAAATGGCCCAACAAAAGCTGATCAGCGGGCATCCTAGGTGGCAGCCCCTCACCGATCTACTATTGATGACTGTAAAGTTAGACCATCAGTAGTTTATAGCTGGACAAAGACTTTTAGGAGTACCTCTAGGCTATAAAGTGTTAGGGAACTAGACCAGAGCTCCTGCTCCAATAGCTGTAACTGGGTCCTGGTATAGTCATCTAAGAGCCCGCCTATGTACATGTTCTGCTTTAAAGTGACCCTTTGATTTTGGGGCTAAATTCTGTCCTGAGACCGGAGGGGGTGGGGTGGGGGGTGGTATATTACCTGCAGTTGTTCTTATCTACCATCCCTTCAATCTGTCGGTCCCAATTGTCAGCTGTCCAAGATAGCCATCACAGTCTTTTTCTAGCTAATTCACAGTGGGTGCTTGTAAAGGGTACATGTCTTATTACTCTTGTGGGTTCCTGAAGTACCGGGCTCTGGGGGTATTTTGTAATGACAGTACTATTTGTTATGTGAGTGCGCCCTCCTGTGGACATTTTCTGCAATTGCTTTCTGTATGTTCCTCCATAGGGTTTGATAGGTTGTTTGCTATTGGCTGTGATGGGTCATAAGGTGCATCAGGATGTCAAGCGCCATAAATATGCACCCTTATGTACACTAGGCATAGTCCACGCTAGAGCTGGCAAGGAAGGCGTTTCGGCTGCAGGTTGAGTGCTGGAAGAAGCCCCCTGGCACGGCCTTTCTGAGTTCTCGGCTCCTTTCGAGAGAGAAGCTATCAGCAGTGTCTCTCAAGCTTTGGGGTATTCTCAGGTGATGATGAGAACGGCTGCCACTGTCTGTGTCTGCCCTTGTGGCCAGCTGTTGCTTCTATCTCTCTCCTTCAGTAACACGGGCTTGTACAGTGACTATTACCATTCACCTGCCCTGACATAGAGGGATTGCCCGCTAGGCTCCTCCCGGCCATGGGCCACTATGTAAGTTACCTGTATGAACATTGCATACTAACTGTCTCCAGACCAAAAGGGTCTTTTGTTTTAAAAAGGATCATTAAAGTGTATTTATTGCCTTTGAGAAGTTCAGCAGATCAGAAAACACTTTTGTCATTAGTAGTTCTTGTTGATTGATATTGCAGCACCATGGCTGGCCAAGTCTACGTACTCCGGCGTAAACCACTGCCTATAACATCGCCAAACATATGGCCCTGCGGCTGAAGGGCGAGTACTAGTCCCAGAATCATCTCCCCGGGAACAGAGGAGTGCCAGCCAGCAACCAATGTAGTAATCTGGATGAAAGTAGGACCCCAAGGGCCCCATCCTATGTGCAAACGTCTTGGAGGTCCCCAGCACCACCCAGGGGATCCTCCTTTCACACTGCTCTGTAATTGGCCAGCACTTATCCCTTAAGTAGTGTCAACCAATCAGAAAGCAGATTTAGTGCACTATAGGATTTAGATATTCCAAAGATGCCTCTGAAGGGCACTAATACTAATTGGGGCCTCTGAGGGGCAATAATATTTGGTGGGGGCGTATTAGTGGCATTGATACTTGGTAGGGGTCTGTGAGGGGTATTAGCACTGAGTGGGGACATGTAAGATGTATTATTACCCAGTGGGGGTGTATTTTCAGCATTATTACTGAGTTGGGGCACTGTTACTATGTGCGTGGCACTAAAAGTGGCACTTTCTGTGTGCGGCCTGCAGGGAGCACAAAAAGGGGATACTATTATTGTGTGGACCATCGCGGGGGACATGATTACTACCTGGGGAACTATGGATTGGGAGATTATGTAGACATTTGGAGAACAAAGCCAGGTTACTGGAAAATTAAGGAGCCAAAGATGCCTTTGTGTCAAAGTCTGTAGAGGCAAAGTTTGGCTGGAAGATGTTGTCATGGCGGTCTGGACCAGATGAAGGAGAAAACTGAATGACTGCAGTAAGATGATGTCACCTGTGATCACTGGATGCAGTACTGTAATCACTTATATAGCCTGCAGTACACCCGTGTAGAGCCGGTAGCTGCTGCTATATGCTCCCTGTATAGGGGTGTTAATGGTCTTTGTGTTGTTTTCTTTGGTGGCATTATGTGCTCCCAGTCTGGGGGTTTTATATGACCCTGATATAGTGTTATTGATCTTTGTAGTAGTCTTTATTCACTAACAGTACTGTGTTGTTACTCACTATGTGGTGGTAGTATGTGTGCTGGGATCATAATGCAGTTCTCTCTCTTCAGTGTTGGTCTTAGTATAGCGGGTTTTGTACAGCGACATATGGAGGTGATTTTTCAGGCCATGATGATTGCAGTAATACTGCGTGTGCGCCACTTTTACAAAATAAAACAATTTATTTTAACTGTACCTTTTAATAAAATTATTAGAATGTGTTACCTATGTAAGCCTCGAGGGGCGTCACAATGTGATCTTTGGTGTACTCAGGGCCTGTTTGGGTTCCCAATATGCCCCTGCTCAACAGTGTAGAGGTGCAGCAAAGTTTACCTCGACTGTGATCATTTTCTGTGACTAGTTATCACATCTTAACCATTGAAAAGCTATTGAAATGGCAAATAAACTGCAGTACAGAGCGTTGCCTTAATGGGTTAATGGTCAAGTTAAACTTTGCTTCATTTGTAGCAGCCGCTCATTTGCCAGTTTTCTTGTAAGAACCACGGGGATCTCTCAATAACACGACCGCACACATCACAGCTTTGGGAAGCCTTTTACTTTACTAGCTCATCGTTACTAGAAGCATTCGGCGCTGTAAACCCGACGCCTGGAGAGCGCGCATTCAGTGAGAACAAGCATCGCCTGTGTGTGGGCAGAAGAAGAAACGTCTTCCCAGATGTAAAGAAAGGAAACAAAAATAGATACATTTACCGAGGACGGCGATATCTCTCCGCAGAACCAACAACAAGCGTGGAATGTTATGTTGCCATTCAACGTCCTCCATCATCTACCCCTGGGCATTATGGAAAATACTCTACAAAGCCAAATTACCCGAAGTATTGAAGCCGGATTATTACCAACAGGGTTTATGTAGCAAACTGGACATGATGAGAAACTGCGCTGCTCCCCGCCGGCGTCTCTCTGATTCCTGCTGCATTTGGTTGCCATTGCATCCGCAGCCGCCCAATAATGTCACCACAGGCAGCCAATCACAGTGGACTCCTGCCTGCCCCCCCCCCCCCAGATGCTTTTTCTGACTATATGCTATTTCCTGATTTAAAGGGATCCGTCAGTCACTTTTACTGAGCGGTTTAATAATAACCCGTACCGCGCTCCATAGGACAGCTCGTGTATTTTTAATGTTATACAATAAATGGGAAGCATGGACTCACTTAGGCCTTTACACGGCCGAGAAACTCGTGTGAGATTTGTGGGTTGATGCACAAATCTCGTGCGAATATGAATATCGAATGGAGTCATATACATGAGTGGTGTTATCGTGGCATGCTCTATCGTTTCCCGTTCCTCAGAATGCATTGCCCATTGATTTCAATGTGACCTTTAATGCATCGCATGGCTCTCGCATGCTGCGCTATGTGCACGCGAGTGTGATGCAAGGTCTCCCATTGAAATCAATGAGAGACTCTTCCGATCCTCTATTGCGCATAAAAATGTAGGTTGCCAAGCGTGATATCTGGCCAAGTTTCTCGGGTCGATATCATGCTTGCCTGTGTGTAGATAGCCCCAAAGTGATAGTAGGTTTAAAGCAACAGTAAGTAGACATTGTGAAGGCTGTAGGCCTAAAAAGACTCCATGATGTCTCCTTTTTGCTTACGTATTATAAGACTTAGCTACACATATATATTAGTACATTTATGTGTCCAGCTGGAGATATTAATTGGGCTAAAAAAAACGTCCCACCACAGTTTCCTGTTTTGTCTTCTTATCTTAATGATTATCATGATGTTTCTCACCAAAACTTACTAATGAGATGGTCAGGAAGTATCTCAAGAGCTAGCATCTGCAGAGAGGAAGACAAGTGATAAGAAACTGCTATGGATTAAGAAATTGCTATGTATGCATATTAATTATGTTTGGCGTAAAGCCACTCACTTTGTAAAATCCTATAAAATTCAGCACATAGCGTAATAAATTTAGAATGCTTTGCACATAGCATTGTCTGTATGTTTGCATCCTCCTGACCGGTCAGTCCCCCTTTGATTTGGAGCCTGACAGCATATGAAGGAAACTGTTGAATTTCCCTAACAGACATTATAGAATGGTGGAGTTGGAAGGAACCTCCAGGGTCATCTGGTCCGACCCCCTGCTCAGTGCAGGATCACTAAATCATCCCAGACAGATGTCTGTACAGCCTTTGAAGACTTCCATTGAAAGAGAACTCCTCACTTCCCGTGGTAACCTGTTCCACTCATTGATCCCATCACTGTCTAATATGTAATCTGTGTCTCCTGCCCTTCAGTTTCATCCCATTGCTTCTAGTCTTCCTTGTGCAGATGAGAATAGGGCTGATCCCTCTGCACTGTGACAGCCCTTCAGATATTTGTAGACCGCTATTAAGTCTCCTCTCAGCCTTCTCTTCTGCTAAATATTCCCAGATCCTTTAACCGTTCCTCATAGGACATGATTTGCAGACCGCTCTCCATCTTGGTAACTCTTCTCTGAACTTGCTGCAGTTTGTCTATGTCTTTTTTAAAGTGGGGTGCCCAGAACTGGACACAGTATTCCTGATGAGGTCTGACTAAGGAAGAGTAGAGGGGATAACGACCTCACGTGATCTAGACTCTATGCTCCTCTTAAAACATCCCAGAATTCTGTTTGCCTTTTTGGCTGCTGCATCACATTGTTGACTCATGTTCAGTCTATGATCTATTAGTATACCTAAGTCTTTCTCACATATGCTGCTGCTTAGCCCAATTCCTCCCATTCTGTATGTGCTTTTGTCATTTCTCTTGCCCAGATGTAGGACTTTGCATTTCTCCTTGTTAAATACCATTCTGTTAGTCGCTGACCACTGTGCAAGCTTTTCTAGATCTTTTTGAATCCTCTCCCTCTCTTCCCTAGTGTTAGCTATCCCTCCTCGCTTTGTGTCATCAGCAAATTTGATCAGTGTCCCATCAATTCCCTCCTCCAGATCATTTATAAAAATCTCTTACGTAGCTGCTACATACATTACTATCAATATGGTCGTAGGCTCCAAGATTCAATGCCCCATAGAAGCAGTGTCCTCACTTACAAAGTTCATCACGTCTTAGACGTTATCCATATCTCCATGTCTCATCAACTAGCGGTTTCTCTCCAGTAATGTTCCATTACTCGATTCCATATACACTCTATGCAATGCACCTCATTGCGCTATTCTATATACTGCGTGTACATTAAACTCCATTATATCACATTACATCAATATACATGCAATACATAACATCATTTCACACTTTAACCATAAAAAAGTTACTATTCAGTAATTAACCCTTGCAAGGCCTTGCATCCCCCATCTATGGCACCATAACTTATGGTCCTTGTGAGTCCATCACCCTCACCCTGGCCTGGGATTTTTTCTTACACAGTACTAGGGGGTTGTAGTTTGCTCACGCTTAGATCTCGTAGAAGCGCTGCCTCAATCTCTCCAACTCTTGAGGCATCTGGTGCTAGTGTTCAGCTGTGTTCCCGTGATGCCAGGAGTCTGGTCGGTCTCTCATCTTGTGTCGTTGGTCCATAGCTGCTCTCCAGCATGAGGATACTGCTTGCTACTCTGTCCCTCTTCTATGGCTGCTGCCACAATGCCTGTGTGAGCTCTGGCCACACAATCAGATCTGCAGCATCTGTCTTTCTGCTCCCATGGGCCGTTCCATGACGCAGCTCCTTTTCTCTATATAGTAGGTGCCTATTGCGCCAAAGGTTTTCTGGGCTCCTGCACTATAGGAGGGGTGGCCTAGCTCTGCATAATCCCTATTAGGGGCCGAGTCTACATAGCTGCTTCACCGCTATCTCATTGGCGTGGGGTGGAGCTTCCAAGAAGCTCAGGCAAAATGGCGTGACCCATGACGCTTGAACATGGTGCCATGTGCACCTCTTCTGCTTCCCTCCCTGGCTGCGGCTCTGGCTGTCAGAGAGGGAGTTCTCAGTGCTTCTGAGACTAGCAAGATCCAGCCTCCTGCCTCTCCCTGCTCCCCCCACCTGGCAGGGTACTGGATCAGAGGGAGCGGGGCTAAGCGTGGCAGTGCCTCCCCTTTACACTTCAACTCCACCGATTGGTACTTGACTACTGTATCGAACATCCTTTGGGTGGAGATGCTGACACCATGAGCATACACCATAGACCTCAATAGAGAGGCTGAAAATCTGCATGTCAATTTTAGCAACAGATTTGGTGCAGAAAACTTGTGGCTTTCTGCCAGACTTGGAGAGGCCGAAATCCCCGACAAAATCCACAGCAAAACTTCATTAGTAGCTGCAGATTTCAAAAGTATTTTTCTGCAGCAGATTTTTAGTGCAGAACAAATCCACAACATTACTCACAGAAACACTGCATAAAAAAACGGCAGCAAATCCGTCCAGTGTGAACATGAGCTGATTGTGTAATTCAGTCTTTGGAACAGCTTCTATTGTGGCCTGTGCAGATGTGTATACGGCTGCAAAACCAGATGCGGTGCCAACTGGAAAATGCTCTGTGCCACGTCACCATGCTAAGAGACTGTGTGACTAATGTGGCCTACAATGTAACTAAGAGACTGTGTGACTAATGTGGCCTACAATGTAACTAAGAGACTATATAACTAATGTGACCTGCAATGTAACTAAGAGACTGTGTGACTAATGTGTCCTACAAAGTAACTAAGAGAATGAGTAACTAATGTAACTGAGAGACTATATAACTAATGTGGCCTACAATGTAACTTAGAGAACTTAGAGACTATATAGCTAATGTGTCCTACAACATAACTGCGAGACTATATAACTAATGTGTCCTACAATGTAACTTAGAGGCTATATAACTAATGTTGCCCACAATGTAACTAAGAGACTGTGTAACTAGTGTGTCCCGCAATGTGACTGAGAGACTATATTACTAATGTGGCCTACAATATAACTAAGAGACTGTGTAACTAATGTGTCCTGCAATGTAACTGAGAGACTATATAACTAATGTGTCCTACAATGTTACTAAGAGACTGTGTAACTAATGAAGCCCATTGTCTCAGATCTCTCCCACAATCTGTTTATACCCAGGACTGCGATGGTAACAAGAGGGCATCCGCTACGTCTAGAAGAAAGCAGATTTCATCACCAACACAGAAAAGGGTTCTTTACTGTAAGAGCAGTTAGACTGTGGAACTCTCTGCCTGAGGAAGTGGTGATGGCAAAATCCACAGAGGGGTTTAAAAGGGGACTCAATGTCTTTCTAGAGGTGAAGGATATTACAGGATATAAATCTTAGGTAAATTGTTAATCTGGGTATACAGCAGGTAGGAACTATTAGGGGTTGATCCAGGGAACAGTCTGATTGCCATTAGGGAGTCGGGAAGGAATTTTCTCCCCAATTGGGCTAATTGGCTCCTGCTTCTTGGGGTTTTTACCTTCCTCTGGATCAACAACACAGGAGGATAAACAGGATGAACTAGATGGACATTGTCTTCATTCGACCTTACATACTATGTTACTATGTAATGTAACAAAGAGACTGTGTAACTAATATGGCCTATAATGTAACTAAGAGACTGTGTAACTAATGTCTCCCGCAATGTGACTGAGAGACTATATAGCTAATGTGTCTTACAATGTGACTGAGAGACTATATTACTATTGTGGCCTACAATATAACTAAGAGACTGTAACTAAAGTATCCTGCAATGTAACTGAGAGACTATATAACTAATGTGTCCTACAATGTTACTAAGAGACTGTGTAACTAATGTGGGCGTGATCCAGGACCTGTCTGGTCGTATGGTGGCCCGGAAGCAGGGGGAGTTTGTGCATGTTTCTGCCGACCCTTGTATTCCTGAGCCCAAGTGTCCTCTTCCTGAGGTGTTTTCAAGTTTTTTTGTTTTCCAGCATGCATGTAGATTATACTTTCGGATGCGGCCTCGTTCATCCGCTGAGAGTCCCAGAAAGTGGGATTGATTATGTTCTTACTTCGGGGTGCCCCTCAGACATGAGCGTACTCCTTACCTGAGAGTTCGGCTTGCCTGCAGTCAGTTGATTTATTTTTTCGGGAACTTGGAGGCATTTTTGATGAGCCGGACCGTGCGGGGTTGGCGATCTCTCATCTAATGTCTCTACGTCAGGGGCAGCATTGGGTAGAGGACTATGGCTCTAAATTTAGACAGAATGCAGGGAAAACCTCTTGGAATGATGGCGCCCTTAGAGACGTGTTCTTGTTGGGGTTGTCTGACGCTGTCAAGGATCTGCTCATTTCCCATCCCGCACCCGTAACACTCAATGATGCGATGGAATTGGCGGTCAAGGCTGACAGGATGCTGAGATCTAGAAAAGAGGAACGTCAGGCCCGTAAGGCTAGGGAATCCAGCAGACCCACTCCCACTTCTCCCATGCCAACTTCTGGTGCCAAGCCTATGGAAGTGGACCAGCTAAGTTCTGAGGAACGGCGACAGTTCCGGAAGGCTCAGCATCTCTGTCTCTATTGTGGGAAAGGCGGACATCGGGTAGCGACCTGTCCATAGAAGCATCTACAACATCAGTCTGAACTGACGGAAGAACTTCAGAGCCTAGGCGACTGTTGGGAGGGTAGCCTAGGATCACAGGTACTCCCTAAGTTGTTGGTGCCTTGTCAGATTGGCTTCCGGAATTTTACTTGGTCCGGTCAGGCTTTTATTGATTCGGGTGCTGCCCCCAATTTGATTAATTTAAATTTTGTCAGACCTCTGATAATTGAATTCTCAGCGTTGTGGTGGTAGCTGTACAATCTGATCTCGTTCCTCGTCTACGGAGTTGTCAGCAGGACGCTCCCTCGGGGGTGCCGGAGGGCAGATGGTTTGTGCCAGAGACCTTGCGTCTCAGAGTCATTGAAGAGTCTCACTCATCTGTTCTCGCAGGCCATCCGGGGGTTATGGGGACTCTGGATCTTTGTACTAGACACTACTAGTGGCCAGGCATGTTTCTGGGAAATCTGCGACTTTGTTAAGGGATGCTCTGTCTGTGCACGCAGTAAAAGTCGTCATCGTCGTCTGGAGGGTTCCCTGAGACAGTTACCGGTGCCTTCTCGTCTGTGGTCGCATTTATCGGTAGATTTTATCACCGATCTACCTGAGTCTCAGAAGTTCACCACAATTTTGGTTGTTGTGGATCGCTTCTCAAAGATGGCACATTTTGTGGCACCAAAGAAGCTACCTTCTGCTATATAGTTTTCCAAGACTTTTGTAAAGAAATCATTTGTCTACACGGGGTACCCGAGAACATTGTGTCTGATCACGGGATTCAGTTTGTTGCACAATTCTGTAGGAACCTGGGAACGTCGCTTTCCTTCTCTTCAGCATTCCACCCGCAGACTAATGGTCAGACGGAGCGGAAGAACCAGGATTTAGTGCAATATTTACGGTTGTTTACTAGCGGGAAGGCTCATCAGTGGGCAGAATTCCTGCCGTTGGCAGAGTTTGCACTAAACAACCGCACTTGTTCTTCCACTGGGGTGTCTCCATTCTTTTGTGTATATGGTCAGCATCCTCGCTTCCTTACAGCTATTTCTGCGCCGTCTGCCTGTCCTGCAGCTGATGTCGCCACAGATGCGCTGCAGGGGGTATGGAGAGAAGTACAGAAGAACCTGGAAGCATCGGGGGCTCGTATGCAGTTGCGTAGTGGGAGGAGTCTGTCAGTATCTGAACCTTACAGGATGGGACAGAAGGTATATTTGTCTTCTAGAAATCTCAAATTGAAGGTTCCGATTTTAAAAAAGGGCGCCGCGTTACATGGGTCCCTTTGTCATCACGCGGGTAGTAAACCCGCTTGCTTATGAACTTGATTTTCCAGCTACATGGTGGGTTCATAGGGTTTTTCACAAGTCATTATTGAAACCTTTTGTCCCTTCGGTAACTAAGAGATTGTGTAACTAATGTGGCCTATATTGTAACTAAGAGACTATATAACTAATGTGCCCTGCAATGTAAATGAAAGACTATTTAACTAATGTGTCCTACAATGAAGGGGATGAAGGAAACTCCTGTCACAGCTATGGCAGAAGTCCGTGGTATTCTCCCTTTGTTTTCAATGGGTCTAGCACTGCTGCCGCTGGCTACATTGTAAACACTGGCGATGTTCCAGCGATTATCCAGCGTTTTTCTTGCGCTGCGAGGCGAGTGTTTTCACTTGCTCTCGCAGTGCAAGATAGAAAAAAACGCCATTGGGTGTCCACCCTAACTAAGAAACTGATCTCTTGTGCATGCACCATGCACCTCGTGCGCACTGTGCTCTGTAAAGTCAAGATGAAATAATGGCAGTACATGGCAGGAGTGGCACATGGCCCGTGAGTGCGTTTTCAGCATTACCACAGCTGATATCAAGACAAAGGAAGTGGCATCATGCGGGAGGAGTGGGCGGATATGTAGAGGCCCAAAGTCTATATATCTGGCCCCTCCATAATTGTCATACATGTCATGTCTTTTATGTGGATGCACTGTGCAGAGTGTCTTGTCTGCTGTTATGTGTATTGCACAGCTGCAGCATGTGAGAGGTTAATGTCTAAAAGTAGCTGGGAAGATATCTGGGAAAGTATCAATATCTGTCTAGTCACGTGATGTCTGCACCCTCTAAATGTGAGTGATTGGGGTGTGGTTGAGAGTCCATGATCTTCAACGGTAGTGAGAGTGCCGGCCGCATAGCGGTACCTTTAACCCTCATGTGGTAAAGAGAATGGAGGCTGAGGAGAGGTACTCAGATGTCCCCATCCCAGGAACCTCATCTGAGAGTGAGAACTGAGTGGAGAGAAGAGTCCGCCGTACAGTGATCCGAGTTCTAAATTAAGTGAGTGTCTGTGGAGTGTTCCTACCCCCTTCCTCCTCCGGTGTGTTCCCCTTCCAGGAGCGGTACCTTACAGATAACATGGCCTGTAGGACCGGCCTCATCCTGTGTCTCTACTCCGACCTCACAGCCTAATGTCCTACCTGCACTGGCGTGTATTAAGCTGTATGCCGTCAAGGTTCAAGTAAAGTCCCAGGGACTGAGGTACTTCAGCTAACTGTGTGCGTGGACTTTCTTCATTTATCTGCCGGGTACAAGCTATGGTGAGAAGGAACGGTGGCATCACACATGACAAGTCTACAGTCCACCACACGTATACAGGTAATGGCTGTCCCAGCATTGTCTGGAAGAGGCCTAGCGGTACTTGGGCCGGGGTACTGTGTGTCCCTCCAGGGAGGAGTCTGGTGGAGCCACCGTGACAAGCGTCAACTCTACCCTCCCAGCTCCTCAGTGCAGGCCTCGTGTCTGCGTGGCCAATGGGGCACCACAGATACAGGCGGTGATGCGTCGATTCAAAGAGAAGATGGCACCGCCTCTTTGACTCGAGGTGCTGCATTCATGTAACTGGCATGCAAGTAAGATTTCTTGCAAATGCAAAAAAAATGTTTTTTGTATGCAGTCATGTCTGCCTTACTTGTGTTACACTGCTTAAAGGGGTTGTCCCGCGCCGAAACGGGTTTTTTTTTTTTCCAACCCCCCCCCCCCCCCCCCCCGTTCGGCGCGAGACAACCCCGATGCAGGGGTTAAAAAAGATCACCGGACAGCGCTTACCTGAATCCCCGCGCTCCGGTGACTTCTTACTTACCCGGTGAAGATGGCCGGCGGCATCTTCTCCCTCCGTGGACGGCAGGGCTTCTGTGCGGTCCATTGCCGATTCCAGCCTCCTGATTGGCTGGAATCGGCACGTGACGGGGCGGAGCTACACGGAGCCCCATTGAGAAGATAAGAAGACCCGGACTGCGCAAGCGCGTCTAATTTGGCCATTAGACGGCGAAAATTAGACGGCAACCATGGAGACGAGGACGCCAGCAACGGAGCAGGTAAGTGAAAAACTTTTTATAACTTCTGTATGGCTCATAATTAATGCACAATGTACATTACAAAGTGCATTAATATGGCCATACAGAAGTGTATACCCCCACTTGCTGCCGCGGGACAACCCCTTTAAAGCTATGGCAAGGGATTGACAACCATTTTCCCGGTGAGAGATTCCCTTTAAGACAGGCAGTGACTGAAATCAATCATCAGCATAACTTCAGCATTGCACAGGTGTGGCAGCCGTGACAAGGCCGCAGCGCATGCGGAGCCGCTGTCTGTCATCAAAAACCATTCTCACTTCCGGAACAATGTCCATAACCGGAATCTACAATTCAACATGTTTTAAATCAAGAGCAGTGTAAAATTCTATAAGGTGCTCTTACTTTACCCAACCAAAGCCTGCTGGAGTAAGACGCAAGAAATGTACTAAGATGCAAGTCTCTGGTTGTCCGTATGGAGGAAGTTCAATCTACGCTCGTTGTGCATGAACCGGGGTTTTTGTTTTTCTTCGGGTCGTTCAAACTCGAGTTTGAAAGAAAAACAGTGGGGAGATAAGTGCTGCCCCGGTAGTATCGACTACATGGAGGATAGAGCAAGCCCTATCTATTCTCGCCCGTACTATTAATGGGCAAGAATACCGCTAATGAAAACAAAACAAGTGAAATGAATGGTTTTGTTGCATCCCATAATGCAGCTGTGATTATCACGCCTGCATATGGCCGCTTTCACACGGGCGACAAAACCGCACGAGTTTCCTGCCAATGCGACAGCGCTACAAAACGCATGTATGTGAAGCCCACGCTTTCCAATGGGTTCTTTCACAGAGTGCCACGGCTCAGCCAATCACTACAGCACTTGATGAACCAATCACAGCATCGCACTGAGTGACTGTGATTGGTTCATCGAGTGCTGCAGTATTGGCGGAGCCGCGGCGCTGGAGAACCAATCAGAGCCAGCACTTCCTGGAGGTAGGATTTTTGAACCCACTGATCAGGAAGTGCTGACTGAATACTACAAACAAGTGCGGCAGAACTGCTGGAGGAAAAGTGCGGCAGAGCGGACAGCGCCTGTTAGGTGATGTATTGTTTTTTTTGGTTTTTTTTCATGTATCCAGGGCTTATTTTTGGGGCAGGGCTTATATTTCAAGACCCCCCGAAAATCCTGGCAAAAGAGCTCTGCGCAAGTTTGTAGCGCCACAAAATCGCAATGTCGCCATGAGAAAACTCAACGATATCGCACAGAACACAGCTGTGATATCACTGCGATACTCCTGTCGCCCGTGTGAAAGAGGCCTACTGGGATGAAGTCACGCCATCTGAAGAAGCCTCAACATGACTTTTACTGCATTAGGGGTCCCACCCACTTACGTATTTTTAACGCGATTGTCAATGGGACTTTCTAATGTTAAAATCCCAAAGCACAAAAATCGCAAAGCGCCAACTTGTTTTTAACATTATAAAGTCTCATTGACAATCGGGTAAAAAAACCGCAGAGTTAACGCAACGCTAAAAATCACAAGTGTGTGGGAGCCCTAAGGCCGCCTTCACACAGGACCTCTGAGCTGCCGAAGTCCTGCTGCAGAATCCCTGCTGCGTTCCTTCAGATCGTCAGTCTTTGCCAAATTTGCTTCGATCTTTATTGCAGTTTTTGTGCACTTGCGCTTTTATTTTGCGGATTTTCCGCTGTGGGCGTGCTGCGGTTTTGCCATCTGGTAGCGGTAGTTCTTCCACGGAGCTCACACTGGCAAACTTCATTTTCAAGCATCAACATTTGCAGATATCCAAGCACATTCAGTGTATTTTTGCAGCGGACTGTTTTGCGGGTGTTTTTACGCTCCACATTGATCTTATGGCGATTTCCGCACAATTTCCGCAACACCAATGCGCACGTCGCAGGTTTACAATCCGCAGTAAATTTCTAATTTCTTGTAGGTTCGCTGCAGATAAATTCCACTAGGTGTGGAGGAGATTTGTTGGCTCTTCTCCCCCCGTCTCCTGGCGGTGTGAACGCGGCTGTATGGTAACGCTCTCTGGCGGTTTCTTCACCATTTCCTTTACAATGGCTATTGTTGTGGGAAGATAAGAGAACAAGAGCTCTTTAAAGTGACCCTCTGGTTTGGGGACAAGATTCTGTGATGGAGCCGGAGGGGTCGGGGTATATTACCTGCTGTGATTCTTCTCCTCAACCCCTCCAATCCAGGGTGAATACAGCAATTCTGTAACTATCCATTGCACACAGTGCTCTGCTTTCTGATTGGTTACTGCTGATCATGTGAGCAGCTCTGTCTAATCAGAGAGTATATGTAGTGCATCAGAGGTCTAACACTTGCACTGCGATGCTGGCATTAGATAGTCAAAATATTGCATCAACCATCTTGGATTGTCGAAATTGGGAACTGGAACTGGTGGATCAGAAGGGCGGCAGAGAGGAACAACTGCAGGTAGTATAACCCCCACTCCGTGAACTGTGGAGAATTTTGCGGGGCAGCTGGAGAGTCACTATAAGGCCGGGTTCACACGGGCCGAATTGCCGCGGAATTTCCATGCAGATTGTCCGCAAGGAAATTCCGCCAGCGACTCCTGATCCCCGCATTAGCCAGCAAAGTGGACAAGATTTTGCAAAAATCTCATCCACACGCTGCAACCAAGCCGTGCAGAAACGGCCATGCGGCGCGGAAAGCAAAGACGCAGCATGTCAATTCTTTTTTCTTCCACAGCGGCCTCTCTCCTCTCTATGGGGAGAGATGGCCGCAGTGGAAATGCAGGTGGCGAAGGCCATTCGAAACCCGCAGCTGCGCTTTCCCAGTGGAATTCTCGCGGCTTTTCGGTGCGGCCAATCTGCGAGAATTGCGCTGGAAATCCGTCCCGTGTGACCCAGCCTAACTGCTTGGGGTAACTTGTTGCAGAAAGTTATCGCAGTCAAGCTTAACTTTGCTGCATCTGTGGGCAGACGATGGAGGGGTCCGCTAGTGGTAAAACACATGATTATTGCTGAATCTCCGACTGCTATCCATGAGCCTCCGGAATGTGTGATCTACAATATTCCCATCGCCGCAGCTCATACATGCGCAGCCGTTTGTGTTTTGTGCTGCGGTGGGTAAATCTTCCTGGAGCAGATTTTGCCCAGATAAATCCCCCCATGTGACCTCCGGGGGGACAGATGCTGCACTTTGCACAGGCGACAACTCCATTTATTTCTATAGCAATAGGTCACCTTCGCTGCGACACGGAAATCACATTCTGCTCAGTTTACTGCAATCTATCGCCAGACCCCGGACAGATGAAAGAGGCGGAGTTTTGTTTATCGCACATAATCCACTTCCACGGACGGCTTCCTTTAATGATTATGTGCTTAGCCTAAGAAGCCGAGAAGTTCACTTCTAGGGGGCTGATTGACACAAAGGTCACAGTTCGACTCTTAAGGGGTACAAACTTAAAATCTATTTTCCCTGTTGTCAGCCAGTTCAAGCTGTGAGGTGTTAAAGGGGTTGTCTCGTGAAATCAAGTGGGGTTATACACTTCTGTATGGCCATATTAATGCACTTTGTAATATACATCGTGCATTAAATATGAGCCATACAGAAGTTATTCACTTACCTGCTCCGTTGCTGGCGTCCCCGTCTCCATGGTGCCGTCTAATTTCAGGGTCTTCTTGCTTTTTTAGACGCGCTTGCGCAGATGGGTTTTCTCCCTTCGGCTCTGCTCGGCAGCATCGGCGTTTTGGCTCCGCCCCCTTGTACGCGTCATCGCGTAGCTCCGCCCCATGACGTGTGCCGGTTCCAGACTCCTGATTGGCTGGAATCGGCACGTGACGGGGGCGGAGGTACGCGATGACGTGTACAAGGGGGCGGAGCCAAAACGCCGATGCTGCCGAGCATTGCCCAACACAGCGGATGTAACGTCAGCTGTAATGCAGGTGGGCTAAAAATTCATTTGATTACACTGTAGGCGAGGGCCCCCAAAAATTGCTGTATCAACAGTACTAATGTACATCAAAAAAATTGGCCCTGGCCAACCAAGAGGGCAGGTGAAACCCATTAATCGCTTTGGTTAATGTGGCTTAAGTGGTAACTAGGCCTGGAGGCAGCCCAGTTTAACGGAAAATTGGTTCAAGTTAAAGTTTCAACGCTTTTAAGAGCATTGAAACATATAAAAATTGTTTAGAAAAATTATGAGTGAGCCTTGTGGCCCTAAGAAAAATTGCCCGTTCAGCATGATTACGTGAGGTTTCAGGAGGAGGAGCAGGAGGAGGAGGAGGAATATTAGACACAGATTGATGAAGCAGAAATGTCCCCGTTTTGGATGGTGAGAGAGAACGTAGCTTCCATCCGCGGGTGCAGCCTACGTATTGCTTACGTATCGCTGCTGTCTGCTGGTGGAGAACAGAAGTCTGGGGAAATCCAGGCTTTGTTCATCTTGATGAGTGTTAGCCTGTCGGCACAGTCGGTTGACAGGCGGGTACGCTTATCTGTGATGATTCCCCCAGCCGCACTAAACACCCTCTCCGACAAGACGCTAGCCGCAGGACAAGCAAGCACCTCCAGGGCATACAGCGCTAGTTCAGGCCACGTGTCCAGCTTCGACACCCAGTAGTTGTAGGGGGCAGAGGCGTCACCAAGGATGGTCGTGCGATCGGCTACGTACTCCCTCACCATCCTTTTACAGTGCTCCCGCCGACTCAGCCTTGACTGGGGAGCAGTGACACAGTCTTGCTGGGGAGCCATAAAGCTGTCCAGGCCCTTAAAGACTGTTGCACTGCCTGGGATGTACATGCTGCTCGATCTCCGCACCTCCCCTGCTACCTTGCCCTCGGCACTGCGCCTTCTGCCACTAGCGCTGTCGGATGGGAATTTTACCATCAGCTTGTCCGCCAGGGTCCTGTGGTATAGCAACACTCTCGAACCCCTTTCCTCTTCGGGAATGAGAGTGGGAAGGTTCTCCTTATAGCGTTGGTCGAGCAGTGTGTACACCCAGTAATCCGTAGTGGCCAGAATGCATGCAACGCGAGGGTCACGAGAAAGGCATCCTAACATGAAGTCAGCCATGTGTGCCAGGGTACCTGTACGCAACACATGGCTGTCTTCACTAGGAAGATCACTTTCAGGATCCTCCTCCTCCTCCTCCTCCTCCTCAGGCCATACACGCTGAAAGGATGACAGGCAAGCAGCAGGGGCACCGTCAGCAGTGGGCCAAGCTGTCTCTTCCCCCTCTTCCTCCTCCTCCTCATGCTCCTCCCCCTCCTCCTGAATGCGCTGAGATATAGACAGGAGGGTGCTCTGACTATCCAGCGACATACTGTCTTCCCCCGGCTCCGTTTCCGAGCGCAAAGCATCTGCCTTTATGGTTTGCAGGGAACTTCTCAAGATGCATAGCAGAGGAATGGTGACGCTAATGATTGCAGCATCGCCGCTCACCACCTGGGTAGACTGCTCAAAGTTTCGAAGGACCTGGCAGATGTCTGCCAACCAGGCCCACTCTTCTGAAAATAATTGAGGAGGCTGACTCCCACTGCGCCGCCCATGTTGGAGTTGGTATTCCACTATAGCTCTACGCTGCTCATAGAGCCTGGCCAACATGTGGAGCGTAGAGTTCCACCGTGTGGGCACGTCGCACAGCAGTTGGTGCACTGGCAGATTAAAGCGATGTTGCAGGGTGCGCAGGGTGGCAGCGTCCGTGTGGGACTTGCGGAAATGTGCGCAGAGACGGCGCACCTTTACGAGCAGGTCTGACAAGCGTGGGTAGCTTTTCAGAAAGCGCTGAATCACCAAATTAAAGACGTGGGCCAGGCATGGCACGTGCGTGAGGCTGCCGAGCTGCAGAGCCACCACCAGGTTACGGCCGTTGTCACACACGACCATGCCCGGTTGGAGGCTCAGCGGTGCAAGCCAGCGGTCGGTCTGCTCTGTCAGACCCTGCAGCAGTTCGTGGGCCGTGTGCCTCCTATCTCCTAAGCTGAGTAGTTTCAGCACGGCCTGCTGACGCTTGCCCACCGCTGTGCTGCCACGCCGCACGACACCGACTGCTGGCGACGTCCTGCTGCTGCTGACACATCTAGATTGCGAGACAGAGGTTTAGGAGGAGGAGGAGGAGGGTGCTTTAGTGGAAGAAGCATACACCGCCGAACATACCACCACCGAGCTGGGGCCCGCAATTCTGGGGGTGGGTAGGACGTGAGCGGTCCCAGGCTCTGACTCTGTCCCAGCCTCCACTAAATTCACCCAATGTGCCGTCAGGGAGATGTAGTGGCCCTGCCCGCCTGTGCTTGTCCACGTGTCCGTAGTTAAGTGGACCTTGCCACTAACCGCATTGGTGAGGGCGCGTACAATGTTGCGGGAGACGTGGTCGTGCAGGGCTGGGACGGCACATCGGGAAAAGTAGTGGCGACTGGGAACTGAGTAGCGCGGGGCCGCCGCCGCCATTATAGCTTTGAAGGACTCCGTTTCCACAACCCTATACGGCAGCATCTCAAGGCTGATAGATTTGGCTATGTGGACGGTTAACGATTGAGCGTGCGGGTGCGTGGCGGCGTACTTGCGCTCCAACAGTTGCGCTAGCGACGGCTGGACGGTGCGGTGCGAGACATTGCTGGATTGGGCCGAGGACAGCGGAGGTGAGGGTGTGGGTGCAGGCCATGAGACGGTCGTGCCTGTGTCCTGAGAGGGGGGTTGTATCTCAGTGGCAGGTTGGGGCACAGGGTAAGAGGCAGCGGTGCAAACCGGAGGCGGTGAACGGCCTTCGTCCCACCTTGTGGGGTGCTTGGCCATCATATGTCTGCGCATGCTGGTGGTGGTCAGGCTGTTGGTGGTGGCTCCCCGGCTGATCTTGGCGCGACAAAGGTTGCACACCACTGTTCGTCGGTCGTCAGGCGTCTCTGTGAAAAACTGCCAGACCTTAGAGCACCTCGGCCTCTGCAGGGTGGCATGGTGCGAGGGGGCGCTTTGGGAAACACTTGGTGGATTATTCGGTCTGGCCCTGCCTCTACCCCTGGCCACCGCACTGCCTCTTGCAACCTGCCCTGCTGCTGCCCGTGCCTCCCCCTCTGAAGACCTGTCCTGTGTAGGCGTTGCACACCAGGTGGGGTGCTGCTCTTCCTCCGAATCCTCTGTGCGCTGCTCCCTCGGACTTACTGCCCTTACTACTACCTCACTGCAAGACAACTGTGTCTCATCGTCATCGTCCTCCTCACCCACTGAAAGGTCTTGAGACAGTTGCCGGAAGTCCCCAGCCTCATCCCCCGGACCCCGGGAACTTTCCAATGGTTGGGTATCAGTGACGATAAACTCCTCTGGTGGGAGAGGAACCACTGCTGCCCAATCTGAGCAGGGGCCCGAGAACAGTTCCTGGGAGTGTTCCCGCTCCTGAGCATGTGTCATTGTAGTGGAGTGAGGAGGCTGGGAGGAAGGAGGAGCAGCAGACAGAGGATTCGGATTTGCAGCACTGGACGGCGCAGAACTCTGGGTGGATGATAGCTTGCTCGAAGCACTTTCTGCCATCCAGGACAGGACCTGCTCACACTGCTCATTTTCTAATAAAGGTCTCCCGCGTGGACCCATTAATTGGGCGATGAATGTGGGGACGCCAGAAACGTGCCTCTCTCCTAATCGCGCAGCAGTCGGCTGCGACACACCTGGATCAGGAGCTCGGCCTGTGCCCACACCCTCACTTGGCCCTCCGCGTCCTCGGCCGCGTCCACGTCCTCTAGGCCTACCCCTACCCCTCAGCATGCTGTATTACCAGTGATTTGATTTCCCAGGCAGGAAATAAATTGGCGCAAGCCTGCAGGCCAAATATAATTTTTTCGCTTTTTTGCAAAGGGAAGGCCCCACTGCGGATATTCAATGAACAATACGTTTAATAACTGTGGTGTGGCCCTGAAAAAGTGTCACACAACTTTAGTGTAGCAGAGTTATTAACTCTGGCAGAGCAGGTATTTGCCAGTCAGGAAAGACAATGGCGCAAGCCTGTAGTAAACCGTAGCTGGTTGCGTGTGATTTTTGTACGTTCTCCACGCAGCACACACTTACACGGAGACCTTAGGACTGACACAGGCAGGCCAAATATAATTTTTTCGCTTTTTTGCAAAGGGAAGGACCCACTGCGTATATTCAATGAATAATAACTGTGTTGTGGCCCTGCCTACACAATTCTGTCCCTGTAGTATCAATGGAGGGTGCAATGCTCTGCACAGACGATTTTTAGGAAAAAAAAAATATGCAACACTGCTAACAGCAGCCAGCACAGTACTGCACACGCTTAAATTTGGCCCTAGAAAGGACTGTTGAGGTTCTTGAAGGCTACACTCACTCCTAACACTCTCCCTGCCTAAGCACCACTTCTGTCCCTAATACCGGGTGCAATGTTCTGCACTGCCGATTTTGAGAAAAAAAAAATTTCCACTGCTAACAGCAGCCTGCACACACGTAGATGTGGCCCTAAGAAGGACCGTTGGGGTTCTTGAAGCCTACACTCACTACAAACACTCTCCCTACAGCAACTCCAATAGAACAGCACTTTCCCTCACTAACTCACACGGCATCTGTGGCGAGCCGCGGGAGGGGCCGACTTTTATACTCGGGTGACATCTGATCGCCCCAGCCACTCACAGCAGGGGGGTGGTATAGGGCTTGAACGTCACAGGGGAAAGTTGTAATGCCTTCCCTGTCTTTCAATTGGCCAGAAAAGCGCGCTAACGTCTCAGAGAGGAAACTGAAAGTAACCGGAACACCGCGTGGTGCTCGTTACGAGTAACGAGCATCCCGAACACCCTAATATTCGCACGAATATCAAGCTCGGACGAGTACGTTCGCTCATCTCTATTGTTTACCTTTAATCTTCATCAGTCATGTTACTGCATGGATACAATACTAGAACCAAGCTTACAGCATGTATATGCTACTAAAATTAATTTTAATACATAGGTACACCAAAAGGAATCTTAATATATAGATACAATATTATAACCAATCTTACTAGGTATAAACAATACAATAATCAAGCTTACTACATACTGTAAACACAGTACCAGTGTCAAGCTTACTATATATACAGCAGCAGAACTGAGCTTACTACATAGACATAGAACCAATACTGAACTTACTGCATACATACAGTGCTAGAACCACTCTTGATACATATATATGGTACTAGAACCAAGCTTACTACATAGATTCCGTACCAGAACCAAGCTTACTACAAATATCCGGTAGCAGAACTGAGCTTACTACATAGATAACCAAGCTTACTACATATATACAATACCATAGCCATGCTTACTACATATACAACAGCAGAGCTGAGTGCGCCTAAGTGGGGGAGACCATGGGGATTGCAAGATGGCTGTCATGGGTGGCTCTGTAATCCCTCCTCGCAGTGGCGGTAATGGTGCTCAGCTCAGCTGTTGCACAGACACACAAAGAACGTATATGGATATGTTTGGAATCTGTAGTTGTTTTGTCACGGGTGATGCCAGTACTCCAACCTGAACTCTAAAGTGAAGCAATGGTGAAATAACTAGAGACGAGTCTAGTAGCTTGTCTTAGTAAACTGGGAGCACACAGTTTTACTTAAGCTTTTGAGATAATCAGTAGAAATTCACTTAGACTTTGCAGCCCTACAAGGATTTAGCAGAATCAGCAATGATGCAGTTTAACATGTTGAAAACAGTAGAATTACAACGTGAACACTTTTCTTCAACGCTCTCTCTGTTTCTCTGAGGTTACTCAGTAATGATTCCCCACAGGTTGACTATGGATGGCCTTACTGGAAGTGTCAGATGCAGGCATTGAATGAGAGTTGTAATGGACGCTGAACTAGTCCTGGCTTTGAATTCACCGGGTAATTTAACTCACTGTTTTGTGTAATGATGGCCTCCAACACTTTCCTCCTCACTGCTGGAAGAACAAGGGAGTGCAAAGGACCTTGCTACCCTTGCAGGCTTGCTGAATCACTGCACGCTCAGCTGCACTTCTAACACACCTCCTCCTCCGACCACCACTCACTGCAGACTCTCCTCTCCATTGGCTGCTCTGACCCCTCCTTCACTTCCTCTCTCTTCCCACACTTTTCTCTGCTCCCCTCCCCTTCTGCATATAGGCCCATACTAATTTTTTCCTGCCCTGGACTCTCCCACCAATTAGCGGGGGCGTGAGATATAGCCAATAGGCAACCAGCTATTGCCAGCACTAAGCTATTAGCTTAGGAAGAAGGGGTAAACAGGGTTTCCCAACCATGCGGCACCTTGTACGCCTCAGGGAAGCACATACACAGGAGTGGTAGGATAGATGTTAGTGTGACTATTTTGGAGGACCCTCTAGGCCAATACACATACTGTAGACATGGTACCAGAATCAAACTTACTATATATACAGTACCAGAGCCAGTTTTAATACAAGCATAGTACTAAAACCAAGCTTACTATATATATGCAGTAGCAAAACAGAGCTTTCTACATAGATTTGGTACCCAAACTAGGCTTACCACATAGATACAGTGTCAAAACTGAGTGCACTATATAGATATGATTCCAGATCTGGCGTCTGCCTCCTCTGACACCCCTCTGCCACTGGTCACTGTCACCCCCAACTTTCTGGTAGGCTGTGCAGTCAAGGCCGCATCACTCCTCCTTCCACTGCCTGGACCTATAGGTCATATGCATGCTCTCAGCCCACCTGTTTAAAGGCCAGGATGCTACCCAGCTTTTCAGTCTCCAGCCTATCCCAGCCCTTCCCATGTTATTTATGACACCTATTCCCTCTGAGAGGTGCATGGGCAACAAGTTTCTATTGTTCTTGTGTGCCAGTGAAGGGGTTTCTGTGTTGTGCTTGTTTTTCAGATTGACCCCTTGCCTGAATATCCAGCTTTCCTGTACTTCACCTGTCCTGACCCTGGTCTGTTTATGGACTACACTTACCTGAATGTCACCTACCTTGACCTCCTGCTTGTTTACTGTACTGTACAAACTCTGCCTATCCTGAGCATGCTCGTAGCATGATCCCTTGGTACCGCACTCTGGGGCTTTTTTGGTCCACGCCCACTGCGTAACACCATTTAGTAAAAAATATGAAAGAAAAAAGGGCCGTCATTACTTGTGGGGGGTCAGGCCAGGGACACAGGGGATCACCATTAGGGTACATTCACACACAGCATATTCTGGTGCACCGAAGTCTTTGTCTGTAAGAGTTTCCTTCACCCGGTACCCGGCGGCCTCAACAGAGCGCAGTACCGCTGGTCAGGTATTGCGGAAGTGCGATCACCTGACCAGCAGCGCTGTGTTCTCTAGAGGCCGCCAGATACCGGGTGAAGGAAGCTCTTACTGACTTGGGAGGTGAGCGCTGTATTTACATCTGCCCCGATGGTCTGGACTTTGGCTGTTTTAGATGCAGAAATGCTGTGGAACCCCGCATGGAAATTCTACGTCATTCACAATAGCAGCAAAGTGCAGGAGATTCTGAAAATCTCGTCTACAAGCTGCAGAAAAAATCCACATTAAACCTGCGTGGAAGTTGATATGCGATGCGGAATCCAACTGCGCAGCTTGTCAATGTTGTGGTCTTTACTGCTGTGAAAGCCAACGCTTCTCAATCAGGAGGTGAATTCTGCACTGAACTACGCCATGAAACCTGCATGAAAACTGCTCCGCTTTAGAGGCAGCCTCCTGATCTGCTGCAGACGATCCACAGAATATCAGCCCCTGCAAAATCCACAGCATTTCTGCAGAAGAGACCGGGTCAAAGCGTGCGCCATCGGTGGGAATTGTGACTGAAATAAGTTGTGCTTCCGTCGCTGATTTCAGAAGTTACTGCACTCCCTCTCACTTCCGAAGTCTTTGTGCTCTCGGCGCCTCTTCACCAGGCACCTAGTGGGACAGGTGATGTGAAAGCCGCCTGTGGTGCGGTACTCACTAGGGGCCGCCAGAACATCAGAGGTTAATTCATTCATTGTGATAAGCCCCAACCCTAGTCACATCCCTGAATAGAGCCCCTTTTTGGTAAGTGTGCCCTGCAGTAAAATTTTATTCCCATGGGTGCCCCAAGGCTGAAAATATTGGGAAACACTGCTCTAGAGTATGGTCTATGCTAGTGGAAGGGTTAATACTGTATCCCAGGTAGTCTAGGCTTGTGGAGGGGTTAATACCTGTTTTTATGTGGGAATATTGTGATTAACCTGCTAGATTTTGTGAAACAGCGCCACTCTTGTCCACAGGCGCTACCCGGTATTGCGGCTTTGTCCTATTCGCTTGAATTGTATCTCTACATTGCCCATTTACAATGTTGCATTACTTCTATAGAGCAGAAAAACTTATGGCACCCCAGGTAATGGGGCCGAGCTGTGACCACAACCCGTATGGCCGCGACAAATCTGTTGCCGCTGTCTAATTTTCCGATCAAATGTTAGTCTACTGTGACGCAATCAATAGGTCTGATCCGCACGGCTCCGCATAATTATCTGACACAAGCAATAAATATCATCTTGGGCTAAGAGTCGGATCGCTCCCGCTAAACGGCCATGAGAACGCCGTGAAGGCAGCAAAACGCGTCGGAATGGTAGAAACAAATACGATGCGAGCCGTCCCGTCCGTTTTACTATGAGTCTTGCTCATTTTTAGCATCACATTTCGGCGACCCCGGATGGCGATTTATAATGAGGTTAATGAGACAGATGACAGCAGAAATATGTTCCTCCAGTCTGCGATGGGGAATGACTGTAAATGTAACTGCAGATGGCGCCGAGCGCGGCCGCGGAACGACGGCTATCTCCATACTAATGAGACAATTTATGCGCGCATTCTGCTGTAAAGAGAAACAAACTGTAAAGCAATTGGAGAAAGACATCGTTTACAAACTGCATGTCCTACAATTAGGTTATTGATGTACAAATCAGCGGCGCCATTCCATCCCGCGCCCCGCAGCGTTCATGCCTCACTGTCTTTAGGATTCTGTTTATGCTAATGGAGATTCAGATCTCATTCTGGTGACTCCCAGAAGACCCCGGACTTATCTAGTGTCTGCTTATTATCTGCACCCAAAGGTGTCAGCAACTAAAGATGTATCTATCTCACATCTATCTATCTATCTATCTATCTATCTATCTATCTATCTATCTCCTATCTATCTATCTATCTATCTATCTATCTATCTATCTATCTATCTATCTATCTCCTATCTATCTATCTATCTCCTATCTATCTATCTATCATCTATCTATCTATCTATCTATCTATCTATCTCATATCTATCTATCATCTATCTATCTCTCTATCTCATATCTATCATCTATCTATCTATCTATCTATCTCCTATCTATCTTCTATCTATCTATCTATCTATCTCATATCTATCTATCTATCTATCTCCTATCTATCATCTATCTATCTATCTATCTCCTATCTATCTTCTATCTATCTATCTAATATCTATCTATCTATCTATCTATCTATCTATCTATCTATCTATCTATCTATCTATCTATCTATCTATCTCATATCTATCTATCTATCTATCTCCTATCTATCTATCTATCTATCTATCTATCTATCTATCTATCTATCTCCTATCTATCTATCTATCTCATATCTATCTATCTATCTATCTATCTATCTCCTATCTATCTATCTCCTATTTCTCTCTCTATCTATCTATCTATCTATCTATCTATCTATCTATCTATCTATCTATCTCCTATCTATCTATCTCCTATTTCTCTCTCTATCTATCTAGCTATCTATCTATCTCCTATCTATCATCTATCTATCTATCTATCTATCTAATTTCTATCTATCTAATATCTATCTATCTCATATCTATCTATCTATCTATCTATCTATCTATCTCCTATCTATCTATCTATCTATCTATCTATCTATCTATCTATCTATCTATCTCCTATCTATCTATCTATCTATCTATCTATCTATCTCATATCTATCTATCTATCTATCTATCTATCTATCTCCTATTTCTCTATCTATCTATCTATCTATCTATCTATCTATCTATCTATCTATCTATCTATCTATCTATCTCCTATCTATCTATCTCCTATTTCTCTCTCTATCTATCTAGCTATCTATCTATCTCCTATCTATCATCTATCTATCTATCTATCTATCTATCTATCTATCTATCTAATTTCTATCTATCTATCTATCTCATATCTATCTATCTATCTATCTCTCTATCTATCTATCTATCTATCTATCTATCTATCTATCTATCTATCTATCTATCTATCTCCTATCTATCTATCTCATATCTATCTCTCTGTCTATCTCATATAGGGCACTTTCACACGGCCATAGGTGTTTTTACGTGCACCCGCCAGCGCCGTAAAAACACATGAATGGGGGGACAAACCTAAAGTTTGTGCGCCCGTTTAGATGGCATGAGACCGGCGCATACACACCGTCGCCAGCTTACCTCCTCTCTCCTCCGATCTGGCTGTTTGCAATGGGAGGTGTGGGCCGGGGGTGGAGCCAAGCTCCCACCCCTTGTCCGCAGCCAGCAGTAGGAGGGGGCGGGATGGGGGAGGGGCTTAGCTCCACCGCATCCCGCCCCATTCCATTGCAAACAGCCAGATGCAAGGAAAGAGGAGGAGAGAAGGGGAAGGGAGTTTAGCAGTCATGCTACTAAACTCCCTCCCACCTCCCTTCTCCGGCTGCTGTTATTGCCTCCCATAGGAGGCCATGCAGTGGATGACGTATTCCGGCCTTAAAGAGAGTTCCATGACTATCTTTGCGGGCCAGCATTAAAGCGCTTGGCACTATATGGCCATGTGATCAAATGCATTGGAATCCAATGCATCAGATTGTAACGTATATTGGCCAGCTGTGAAAACGTCATCCGATATACGCTCGTGCGAAAGAGGCCATAGTAACATAGTATGTTAGGAGCCTTCTTTCCTCGAGACCTACTGAGCGCCCCCTTGTTACAGTTCTGGGAATAATAGATGATGGGAGAGATCTCTGTACTGACCCCTGATATATCTATACATAGTTATTAGAGCGCCCCCTTGTTACAGTCCTGGGTATAATAGATGATGGTAGAGATCTCTGTACTGACCTCTGATATATGTATACATGGTTATTTGAGCGCCCCCTTGTTACTGTCCTGGGTATAATAGATAATGGAAGAGATCTCTGTACTGACCACTGATATATCTATACATAGTTATTAGAGCGCCCCCTTGTTACAGTCCTGGGTATAAATAGATGATGAGAGAGATCTCTGTACTGATCCCTGATATATCTATACATAGTTATTAGAGCGCCTCCTTGTTACAGTCCTGGGTATAATAGATGATGGGAGAGATCTCTGTACTGACCCCTGATATATTATACATAGTTATTAGAGCACCCCCTTGTTACAGTCCTGGGTATAATAGTTGATAGAGAGATCTCTGTACTGATCCTTGATTCATCTATACATAGTTATTAGAGCGCCCCCTTGTTACAGTCCTGGGTATATTAGATGATGGGAGAGATCTCTGTACTGACCCCTGATATATTATACATAGTTATTAGAGCGCCCCCTTGTTACAGTCCTGGGTATTATAGATGGGAGAGATCTTTGTGCTGACCCCTGATATATTATACATAGTTATTAGAGCACCCCCTTGTTACAGTCCTGTGTATAATAGATGATAGGAGAGATCTCTGTACTGACCCCTGATATATCTATACATAGTTATTGGAGCGCCCCCTTGTTACAGTCCTGGGTATAATAGATGGGAGAGATCTTTGTGCTGACCCCTGATATATCTATACATAGTTATTAGAGCGCCCCCTTGTTACAGTCCTGGGTATTATAGATGGGAGAGATCTTTGTGCTGACCCCTGATATATTATACATAGTTATTAGAGCGCCCCCTTGTTACAGTCCTGGGTATAATAGATGATCGGAGAGATCTCTGTACTGACCCCTGATATATCTATACATAGTTATTGGAGCGCCCCCTTGTTACAGTTCTGGGTATAATAGATGGGAGAGATCTTTGTGCTGACCCCTGATATATCTATACATAGTTATTAGAGCGCCCCCTTGTTACAGTCCTGGGTATTATAGATGGGAGAGATCTTTGTGCTGACCCCTGATATATTATACATAGTTATTAGAGCGCCCCCTTGTTACAGTCCTGGGTATAATAGATGATGGGAGAGATCTCTGTACTGACCCCTGATATATCTATACATAGTTATTAGAGCGCCCCCTTGTTACAGTCCTGGGTATAATAGATGATGGGAGAGATCTCTGTACTGACCCCTGATATATTATACATAGTTATTAGAGCGCCCCCTTGTTACAGTCCTGTGTATAATAGATGATGTGAGAGATCTCTGTACTGACCCCTGATAGATCTATGTATAGTTATTAGAGCGCCCCCTTGTTACAGTCCTGGGTATAATAGTTGATAGAGAGATCTCTGTACTGATCCTTGATTCATCTATACATAGTTATTAGAGCGCCCCCTTGTTACAGTCCTGGGTATAATAGATGATAGGAGAGATCTCTGTACTGACCCCTGATATATCTATACATAGTTATTAGAGCGCCCCCTTGTTACAGTCCTGGGTATTATAGATGGGAGAGATCTTTGTGCTGACCCCTGATATATTATACATAGTTATTAGAGCACCCCCTTGTTACAGTCCTGGGTATAATAGATGATGGTAGAGATCTCTGTACTGACCCCTGATATATCTATACATAGTTATTGGAGCGCCCCCTTGTTACAGTCCTGGGTATTATAGATGGGAGAGATCTTTGTGCTGACCCCTGATATATCTATGCATAGTTATTAGAGCGCCCCCTTGTTACAGTCCTGGGTATAATAGATGGGAGAGATCTTTGTGCTGACCCCTGATATATCTATACATAGTTATTACAGCGCCCCCTTGTTACAGTCCTGGGTATAATAGATGATAGGAGAGATCTCTGTACTGATCCCTAATATATCTATACTTAGTTATTAGAGCGCCCCCTTGTTACAGTCCTGGGTATTATAGATGGGAGAGATCTCTGTACGGACCCCTGATATATTATACATAGTTATTAGAGCGCCCTCTTGTTACAGTCCTGTGTATAATAGATGATGTGAGAGATCTCTGTACTGACCCCTGATAGATCTATGTATAGTTATTAGAGCGCCCCCTTGTTACAGTCCTGGGTATAATAGTTGATAGAGAGATCTCTGTACTGACCCCTGATATATCTATACATAGTTATTAGAGCGCCCCCTTGTTACAGTCCTGGGTATTATAGATGGGAGAGATCTTTGTGCTGACCCCTGATATATTATACATAGTTATTAGAGTGCCCCCTTGTTACAGTCCTGGGTATAATAGATGATAGGAGAGATCTCTGCACTGACCCCTGATATATCTTTACATAGTTATTGGAGCGCCCCCTTGTTACAGTCCTGGGTATAATAGATGGGAGAGATCTTTGTGCTGACCCCTGATATATCTATACATAGTTATTAGAGCGCCCCCTTGTTACAGTCCTGGGTATTATAGATGGGAGAGATCTTTGTGCTGACCCCTGATATATCTATACATAGTTATTAGAGCGCCCCCTTGTTACAGTCCTGGGTATTATAGATGGGAGAGATCTTTGTGCTGACCCCTGATATATCTATACATAGTTATTAGAGCGCCCCCTTGTTACAGTCCTCGGTATAATAGATGATGGGAGAGATCTCTGCATTACCCCTGACCCCACAAAAGGGGAGTATGCTATGTTTTTTTTTCATGTGTGAAAAATGCGCACACCATATACGGTACTATGTATGAACGCAGTGACATTAATTGGCTCTATTGTCTGTGTATTGTGTGCGCAAACACGCCCTTGTGAAGTGTCCCTTACCTTGATTTTATGCCGCACTCCGGGGTCACGGGGAGAATTACCATACAGGGGAGCGCCAGGGCTGTGAGCCTTAATAAAGAGGCCAGGGGCTCTTAAAGGAGTTGTGGGCTCTTATAAGACAGCCGGGGTCTCTCATAATAGGCCCAAAGGCTCTAACAAAGGGACTGTGGATTCTAATAAAGGGACCATAGACTCTAATAAATGTTTAGGGGATCTAATAAAGGGCTGGGGGGCTCTAATTACATGTCGGGGGCTATAATGAAGTGGTGCAGACTCCAATGGGCCCCAGGGACACTAGTATAATAGACAGGGGGGGCTCTAATAAAGGGTGTAACTCGTGGGTTTTGACTGTAAGTATCAGAAGTCTTTCGGATAGAACTTTTAAGTATCTCGAGTCCCTGAGATGACTCGGATCATCGTGTCTGCAGAAAAGCACGGTAAGCCTGTAAAGCGCGGCACGCGGCCGGCACATGAGGCTGACGAGGAGAAAACGGAAAGCTGTTAGTTTGTTGGTATAAGCAAGTTTATTTGTTGGTATAAGCAATCCACCTGGACAGCCGGTGGGGAATGTAGGTCAATCCTTGATGGAGACGACTTAGGAGGTCTAGACATTAGCTGCTAGATGGATGTTGCTGCTCAGCAGCTTCACATTCTTAGAGCTTCTTCCAAGGAGCAGAAGCGGGACGGGATTTCTGCTCTATAAAGACGGTTGGAGAGAAGTAGCTGAGAAATAAGATATGGAATTACAGGGCGGCTACTGATTTACTGATGCAGCAGAGCTGGAAGTGTCACAGGATGCTACTTGTGCAGTGAGATAAGATAGGCTGCCACATAGTTCCTCTGGTCTGGGGGGCCGCAGTGCTCACATGAAGGGGGTCATCTGTAAGGATATGATCCCTCTAAGACAGGCCAACATATAGGCCAGCAAAGGATTTCTGGCGGCTGGCGGACTGTGCAATGACTATGATGTCAGGAAGCCAGTGGCCAGCATGACTAGCCTGTTGGACCTTGCCTGAACCACGGTCATGTGACGGGCCGCAAGGGAGGGGATAGGGGACATCAGCCGCGTCACCCGGGCCTGGTGATGAATTCTGCCATTGACATAGCCATATGAGGGCTTGTTTTTTGCAGAACGAGTTGCACTTTTTAGTGGTTTCATTTAATGTACTGAAAACTTTTAAAATTATTTAAGTGTTTGGAAATAAAGAAAAAAAAATGCAATTTCACCATTTTTGGTGGGTTTAGTTTCTACAGGGTCACAGTGCAGTAAAGATGACATATATACGACTGATATATCCATTCTTATGGCCGTACTCTGGGACTGATCGGGCGCTGTGAGGGCTCCCTGTTTACGGGGTGAGCTTTCATTACTCCCATCGGCGCCCGCAGATAACTTTTTGTTATTTTTTATTTTAATTTTATGGGAGACAAAATAGTTTTAAAAAGTCAATTCTGGCCTTCCGTCCCATTTCTATGGTCTTCGCCACGAAGGATAATATATTGTGTTATATTAATAGTTTGGACTTTTAGGGTGAATGCCCACGGACGCAATCACTATGTGTTTCCCGCTTTGGAAGAACGCACGTGAAATCCGCAGCTATTAGGTTCTATTGCACCTAATAGCTTCCTGCCTGCCGATGCTTACATGCGGAATTCTAGTCCTGGAACTATCTTTCCCGGACGGAATATGGCCGCTGCCATAGACTCCTATGAGAGCCAATGACAGCTGCCGGAGAGGGGAGGTGGGAGGGAGTTTAGCAGTGTGACTGCTAAACTCTCTCCTCCTTCTCACCGCCCCTTGCCGGCTGTTTGCAATGGGAGGGGGTGGGCGGAGCTAAGCCCCATTCCCTTCCATTGCTGACTGCTGAAAAGCAGAGAGCCAGCGAGGGGGGGGAGGGGGGGGGGGGAGAGGGGGCAGGGGAAAAACTGCTTAGAAGAGCTAAACTGTCTCCCCCGCCCAAGGGCTCACCGTATATGCACTGGTCCTGTGCCGTCGGAACAGATGCACAAACGTTAGATTTGTGTGCCCATTCACGCATTTCTATGGGGCCGGCAGGCACACGTAAAAACACCAACAGGCATGTGAATCCAGCCTTCAGGACTGCAAAATGTTTATATGTGTTCAGTGGCCTTGAAATGGTTAAATATAAGTATTAAAAAATAAAAATATTAAAAGTCCAAAAAGTCCCCTTTTCTTGGTATAAAAAATGACCACACTAAAAAATATTTCCATAATTGGTATCACCATCACCGCGTCTATAAAACTCGAGCGCAGTGAACGCTGTCAGGCATAAACATACACAATGGCGCCTTTTTTGGTCCCCCCATTTTCAAGGAAAAAAATTGAATAAAAAGCCATCAAAAAAAACAACGCAATATTTGTACCAAAAAATGATACCAATAGAAATTACAGCTCACTGCGCAGAAAACGAGTCCTCAAACCGCGCCATTGGCAGAAAACTAAAAAAGGTCATGGGGCAGAAAAACAAAACCACTCAAAAAATAGTGCAATTGTTTGCTTGTTTTCCTCCATTTAAAAAGCTTTTCATGACATTTTATGGTGTGTTAGAGGGCCACTAAATACTCATCCCGCTAAATACGAGCCTCAGCAGCTATTTCAGTGGACAAATAAAAATTTATGACTCTTGGAAGGTGGAAATAAAAAAAAAAAAACCTGAAAAAAATGAAATGTTTTGGTTCTGAAGGAGTTAACATGTTTTAGACAGGCGCAGAGTTATTTAACTTTTAGACTTTTTGCCCTTTTTTGTACATGTTGCAGTCTGACATTGTAACGCTGAGCACTTCTCCTCCGCAGTAATTTGCTGACGCGGCATTTTGGCGCTCCCGCACACCTGCAGTGATAACTTACAGTTTAGCGTTTTTTCTTGATGCTCCAGGATGTCCAATTTATCTCCGTGACATTATGAAATTGTTGCATCATCTTTGCTCTATAAATATCCTCGCGGCGACCGAATGTTCTGTGGTGAGATGGTAAAATGCCGGGACGATATGAAAAGTTCAGACAGTTGAGTGAAAGCGTAGAAGATAACAGCAAGAAGGTCGCAGTGAATGCTGCACTGTGTATACGGATGGCAGCTGTGCGGGATATAGGTGCAGATGCTGGCAAGAGACTGTATCAGCATGAGGCACTGTGGGCCACCTCTAAAGTCCTGAGTGGCCACTGTGACTGACACTAGTATGAGGACACTGCGGTTGGCACGGCTCCAGAGAAGGGGAGTACTGCGGCTCGCTCACTGATGACCGAACTGCTGATACAGGGACAATGTATCTGACACCGTTATGGTGGAACCAACTGACATTGTTCTGGCGGAACTGTAGATGACACCAGTATGAGGCATTGTGGTCGGCACTGCTCGAGAGAACAAGCACTGTGACTAGTTGTCTTATGTATGGTGACTAGAAGTCGAAATTTAGGCAGGACAGCTTTGGGACCCTGTTTCCTGCTTTCTGCTGGAACCCCAGCAGGACAGCCATTTGTCCCACTTTTGTCTTGCTTTTGGGACCTCTGATCCTCAAGAAGGTGATTACCAGCCGGGATGCTGCAGCTCCCCGGCTGATAATCAGTTTGCTGCATCGTGGCCGCATGCACACACTGCCATCAGTGTGTGCATCTGGGATCCTCCTCCCCTGACCTCTTCTTCTGCAGGAGAAAAGGTTAGGGGAGGAATCGCTGCTGCGGGCGCAGAGACTTCTGCCAGCAGCACTTGGAAGACCAGGAGGAGGGTAAGTATGTGGGTTTCAGGGGGAGTTCTGTAACTCCTGGGGCCACTGTGGCTGACACTATTACTACTGAGGCCACTGTGGGGGTCACTATTATTACTGGGGCCACTGTGGGGGTCACTATTATTACTGGGGCCACAGTGGGGGTCACTATTACTACTGAACTACAATGAACTTCTCCTGCCCCTGCCTTGGCTGACCCGCACTCCATAGGCAAACAGAATTTAATCATTAACCCTTTTGGGACCCACCAATTGCTTGTATGTTTTACAGACCAGCTGAACTGACGAAGGGGTTTTCCCTGAAATGTGTTTTCATAAGCTGATCACATATTTTATAAAATTAATGGAGACGATTTCCAAACCTTTGCTCACTTCCTACTTACTTTAACCTAGAGTGTTGCGCCTTCTCCACTGCCAGACTTTTAGTTCTATTCTCTTACTCTATCACGCCCACCCAGGTGGTGCATCATCTGGTCAGGCAGCACCTCCACTATTGTAGTTACCACTTCACACTCTTTACCACGTATGTAGTATCATTGCTCACAACAAACACAACTGTATGGGTTTTGCTCCACCCCTCTTTTTTCTCCACGTCTACATACTATTACCACTGAGGCCACTGTGGGGGATAACTATTATTACTAAGGCCACTGTGGGGGATCACTATTATTACTGAGGCCACTGTGGGGTCACTATTACTACTGAGGCCACTGTTGGAGTCACTACTACTACTGAGGCCACTGTGGGGAGTCACTATTACTACTGGGGATACTGTGGGGGTCACTATTATTACTGGCGGCACTGTGGGGGTTACTAATATAACTGAGGCCTCTGTGTGAGTCACTAATACTACTGTGGATACTGTGAAGGTCACAATTACTACTGGCACCACTGTAAGGGTCACCATTACTACTGAGGCCACTGTGGGGGACACTATTGTTACTAGGCGCAACATAGGGAAGCCTATTACTACTGGGGTCAATATAGGGGACACTGTTACCACTGAGACTGCTCTGCACATGATAGCGTGCCACAAGCTGATTTAGGAGATGTTTACAAAAGGTGGCATGTCCACCGCAAAAATTTTTCACTGCAAATTCCGTAGCATTTCTCCTTTCAAAAAACAGTCAAAATTTGTACCATTGGTGCAGATTTTGACTGGAAATCAGCCAAGTACCCGCTGCTGATGTCATACTATGCAACGCTCCCCTGCACCTCCTCCGAGGGCTTCCCGCTGTCAGCACTCCCCGGCTTCCGGTTCCCAGCGGCCTGGTCAGGTGATGCTGGTCAGGTTAGGCCACTACAGGCCGCTGGGAACCAGAAGTCGGGGAGTGCTGACAGCGGGAAGCCCTCTGAGGAGGTGCGGTGGAGCGCCGCATAGTTTGACATCAGCAGTGGGTAGACCACCAGTAGAGAGGAGAGTCTGACCAGACTGTTAGGAGGTGTTGGGACCAGTTGATGGGGGCACACAAGATGTCCGGGCTCAGGATGCCCCCTACAGACCACCAGTAGGGAGGAGCATCTGGCCAGACTGTTAGGAGGTGTTGGGACCAGTGGATGTGTGAGGGCACACAAGGTGACCAGGCTCAGGAGCCTCCGACAGACCACCAGTAGAGAGGAGCATCTGACCAGACTGTTGGGAGGTGTTGGGACTAGAGATGAGCGAGCACCAAAATGCTCAGGTGCTCGTTACTCGAGACAAACTTTTCGCGATGCTCTAGGGTTCGTTTAGAGTAACGAACCCCATTGAAGTCAATGGGCCACCCAAGCATTTTTGTATATCGCCGATGCTCGCTAAGGTTTTCATTTGTAAAAATCTGGGAAATTCAAGAAAGTGATGGGAACGACACAGAAATGGATAGGGCAGGCGAGGGGCTACATGTTGGGCTGCATCTCAAGTTCCCAGGTCCCACTATGAAGCCACAATAGCGGCAAGAGTGGGGGGGGGCAGAGCCTGGCCGCGGAACAACATGGCTGCTTGAGACCAGAGCTCCCTCAGCACGGCGCTCCCCGAGGTCTCCCTGCTTCATCCACAGCCGCGGAAATGAGAAGGATCACGAGGGACAAGGGAGGAGAACAGCCCTGCACCCCCAAATCATCCAAAAATCAGACAGGCATGCAGCGCTACCTGAAGGAGCGGGACTCCTGCTCTCCACACCCGTCCTCCAAGATGGCGCCGGCTCAGGGACCTGCTGCAGCTCACAGTAAGGCGGGGGACCTTTCCTCTGATGAGGAGGACTCTGAAAATGTGTCCTGGGGTTTTATGAGGGAGTTGATATCTAATGCCCTTAACCCCATCATGGCTGAGCTCACCGAAATAAAGGAAGATATCAAACAGATGGGCCGCAGGGTGGAGGATTTAGAGACTGCCTCAGCCTCCTATACCTCCCATGCTTTAGCCACTGCCAATATACTAAAAGAACATCATGACTGTCTGAACCGTGCACTTATCCTCCAGGAGGACCTGGAGAACCGCAACAGGAGATGTAATCTGCGATTCAAGGGACTTCCAGAGATCTGGGCCACAGAGTCTCTGCACAAGGTGACCTCAGAAATTTTTGAACAGCTCCTCGGTGCAGACAGAGCAGCCTCAATAACCATTGAAAGGGTACACAGGCTTTCAGACCCCCTCCTCCCCCTGCAGAATCTCCCCGGGATGTAGTCTGCAAACTGCTGTCTTTCCAGGACACTTCTGCTATACTAAAAGCCGCAAGACTCAGCAAAGGTGTTAGGTAGGGGACTCCCCTATCCAGATTTTCCAAGACCTTTCCCCAGCCACCCTGGCAAAACAACACATCCTCCGTCCCCTCCTGGAGGCTCTAAGAGCAAGGGACATATGTTACGCCTGGCTGTTTCCCTTCGGTATCAGCATATTCCACAAAAGCCGCAGACTCATAGTCCGCTCCCCAGAGGATCTCCGTAGCTGCTGGGAGCACCTAGAGATGGACCCTATAGAACTGCCTTGTTGGCTGCCTCTCCCGGAGTTCCCAAGTCTGCCTAAGCTTTCTCCACCGGAAGCTTGGCAGGTGGCAGGTAATTCTAAGTCCCCCAAGGGAAAAAGAAAGAAGATGAAGGAACCTCCAACCAATCTGGATACCTGAGCAAGAATGAGCACCTCCTTCTTTCCTATGTCTGGTGTTGCACTCAGCTAGACTGCCCTCAAGGACCTAGTTTTTTTAGACTGTTTGAGGCAATGTTTCTGCTTGCTTTCACCCCTTTGACCAGGCCCTATAGGGTATCGTTATTCATCAAGAGGTCCAGAGAAGATAGGCATTGCCCTCTCTACTCATCAGCCCAGCTGACTTGTGTATTGCTGTTGCACTGTTTAACTTTTGTCTCCTTCCTCTCCTTTTTTCTTTTTGAGAAGGTTTCCTCTTTCCGCGACTGTTACATTTGTTCATTCAATGTTAAATGACCTGGTGAGCGCCTGTCTGACCAGGCTGATTTCATAGTTGTCTGCCCTTTAATTCTAAAGCACAGACAACTCGCTCCCACTCAGACCCAAGTCCACGCTCACCTGGACTTGGTGACACTAATTTACTATCTGTTCACGTGATTGTAATTTCTGTCTGTCCATTTCCCACACCCACCACCCATCCACCCCTATACCCCAACCCCCCCTTACCTCTCCTTACCTTACTACCCCTCCTGCTTCCCGAGTCCACCCCCTCTAGCCTCTGCCCGCATTTTGGCTAAAGAAGTGGTAAATCAAGCTCTGTACGACATAGTTTATCAAGCGGGTAATTTTCTTCCTCTTTTCCCCTTCAAGCAGGAGAAATACTCGTCTGCTCTGTCCTGGCAACATGGATGACCTCCTTCGTGTCACCACACTTAACGTCAATGGCTTGAATTCCCCAGCTAAGAGGCACCACATAGCACTGCTGTTAAAGAGGTACGGTTCCGGAGTCGTGTTCCTGCAGGAGACCCACTTCAGGGGAGACAGATGCCTGGCCCTACCGGGTAAGCAGTATCCACTCGCATTCCACAACTCTCACCCATCATCCACCTCAAAAGGGGTCTCTACCTTGCTACACAAATCACTTAACTTCACTTGCGAGGCATGCCACTCGGACGAGGAGGGTAGGGTTCTCTCCCTGAGAGGACTGCTTAACAATACCAAAATAACCCTTGCAAACTTATATACTCCAAATACCGACCAGGTAGCTTGGCTGACTAAACACTTAGAGACACTTCGCTAACGGCCTGATTATTCTCGGCGGTGACCTAAATCTCACTCTCTGTCCCCTGCTAGACTCCTCGGTAGGGAAATCGCACATATCCCAGAGGAAACTGAGCAAACTCATTTGTTCCCTCTCCGAGTTGGATCTGGTAGACAGCTGGAGATCTCTGAACCCGACTTCTAGGGACTACACCTTCCTATCGCGGGTCCACTCCTCCTTCCAATGCCTTGATTATGTATTTGTGTTCTCTTCCCTCCTCCAACACGTAGAAAAGGCCTCAATCGACCCTATAGTAATTACGGACCACGCTCCGGTCCATTTGGACCTACACCTACCGAACCTCCTCCCTCGCGAATGGCGCTGGAGACTCAACCCCTCCCTTCTGGACTCAGAAGAGGAAAGACTGCAGCTAAAAGATAGGCTAAACAAGTCAGATGATATCCCACCCCCTGTGATATGGGGGGCCCATAAGTCCTTTACAAGGGGTCTCTTGATTGCAGCTGGTTCTAGAGCGAAGAAAAAACAGCAAAAAGAAATCGACCACAAACTTTCTCAAATCTCCAAACTTGAACGCGCTGTGAAACTTTCCCTGTGTAGGACCTCTTCTGAGGAATTGGCATCCCTTAGAAGGGAACTCAAACTCATACTTGAATCCAAGTACAACAAAAAACACATTTACCTCAGACATGTCACCTATGCACAGGGGAACAAGGGTAGTAGATATACGTCTGCACTTATTAAAAAGGCCCGAACTAGAAATTTCATAAAAACTATTAAAACCACAGAAGGCTATAGAGTTTCCTCCACACCCAAAATCGCTAGGGAATTCCAAAGTTTCTACTCCCGCCTTTATAATATTCGCGATCCCTTCTCCCCCGATGCTACTATTAACTTCAAGAAACAGGTTGACTCTTTCCTCAAAGAAGTCAACCTCCTTAAATTAGATTAGGAAGAGGCTGCCTCCCTTTTGACTCCCATTACTTCCCAGGAAATTGAAGATCTTATAAGTACTTCTCCTCCGGGCAAAAGCCCAGGCCCAGACGGCTTCCCCCTTATATATTATAAAACATTTAAAACCACCCTCATACCAAAGTTAACCGATCTCTTTAACTCACTCCTTCAGGGATCCCCCCTCCCAAGACAGGCGCAGGAAGCTCATATTGCTCTTGTCTTTAAGGAAAACAAGGACCCCGAATCCTGTGGGAGCTATCGCCCTATTTCCCTCATCAACTTCAATATGAAGCTCTGGGCCAAAATTCTGACAAAACGACTCGAAAAATTCATTACTAAACTAATCAACCCAGAACAATTGGGCTTCGTCAAGGGAAGGGAGGGCAGAGACGGATGCCTCAGGCTACTCCACGCAGCGAAATATTCCCAAATACACAATATACCTCTCGCTTTTGTCGGCACAGACGCCGAAAAGGCGTTTGACCGAGTTAATTGGCTGTACATGGAGCAAGCTCTGAGGCAGTTTAACATCCCGCCGGAATTTGTTTCAGCAATATTTTCCCTATATGCGATGCCCCAAACTCAAAATTAACAACTCTCTCTCCCCTGCGTTTAATATAAATAATGGCACGAGACAGGGGTGCCCTCTATCCCCTACTTTATTCATACTGGCTCTTGAACCCTTCCTTCAAAAAATCAGACTAGACCCCCTGATACAAGGACTAAGAGTAGGGGGAGAGACCCTCACGGCCACTGCCTATGCTGACGATATTATATTCCTCATTACAAATCCAGAATCTGGCCTCCCCCGTCTTATCACCCTTCTCGAGAACTTTGGAACCCTTTCCAACTTTAAAATTAATCTGGCCAAGTCGACAGCCTTAAATATATCAATACCTCCCAATCGCTTTAAGGCCATTAAAAATAAATCCCCACTTGCCTGGTCGGACACAAACATAGAATTTCTGGGCATTAAGCTCACAAAAAAGACTGATGACCTGTACCAGACAAACTTCCCCCCCGCTATTGCCGAAAATTAAAAAATTACTGCGATCCTATGATCTGCCGTTCATATCTTGGCTAGGAAGAAAAAATATATTAAAATCCTACATTATCCCTATTATCCTATACAAAATAAGACTTCTTCCGATCCATATCCCATCCAGTTTTTTCAAGGCTCTACGCACAATTTTCACCAGATACCTAGGCTTGCTCACTGCCTACTCATCAGGAGGCGATCGGAGGGAGGAGTGGACCTGCCATGCCCTCGGGAGCTTTATTTGGCTACCCAACTAAACCACTGGTTAGAATTAGTCCACCCGATCAAGGACCCTATGATCCAGTCCCTGGCTAGAGGAGCCTACGGTTCCACTTTCTTTGAGGATCTGTGGTTCCCGGGGGGAGGGGGAAGGCAGGGGAAGACAGAGAAGCAACCCCCTTTTAAGAGGGGTAATAGAGACCTGGGCAGCGCTAGGAAAGACTCTCGCCCCAAGTCCTTCCCCATATGCACCCCTATCAGCATTACATAGATTCATAGGCCTATCGATAGACCCCTGCTCCGCGGGAGTCTGGAAGATCCTAGACAATAAAAACTTTCAGGATGCTTTGTCCCTAGCAAATGCGGCCCCCCTTTCCTCCCTAGAGGACCTTCTCCCGGGTCGCACGCTTCCGTTCCTCGTTTTTACCCATCTGCTGAAAGTCCTAAATGACTTTCTGAAAACACACAAAACCCCCAGACCACTCACCCCATTTGAATCGGTAATTGAGGGGCCTTCCTCCAATCCCAGAAAAATATCTTATATCCGCAAACACTTTATTTCCCCCTCAAAGCCTGCGAAGCCTGCCTTCCTCACCTCGTGGGAGAGAGAACTTCATATATCATTATCTCCTAGTGAGACTAAGCTCATATTAAAGACTGCGTTTGGTCTCTCTCCTTGCGTCACCTCTCAGGAATCACATTACAAGCTTCTAGCAAGGTGGTATAGAACCCCACAATGGCTACATGACCACAAACTAGCTGCACTAGACAGTTGCTGGAGATGCGAGATGGATACTGGATCATATCTACATATTTGGTGGGAATGTCCCGGCATATCCCCCTTCTGGAGGGACGTGGGCGAGGTTCTGAAAAAGCTGTCACCTGGCTTGACGCTCTCCCCTGGAGTGGTTCTCCTGTGGAGACCGACCTCTACCTTTCACCCCATCAAACACAAATTGATCGCTCTGCTATTAGACACTGCTAAGGCCCTAATTCCTTTGCTATGGAAACAAAAAGAGCCTCTCAAGCTTGAGAAAGGCCATTGCAATGGCCGAAACATCGCGTGTTTTATCTGCTAAATAAAGGTAACCTGTTTTTACTGCACCTGGACTACTTCTGCTGCTGTCACTCAATTCACTACTGGGATTTCTGTAGAAGTAAAGGCAGACCCCAGTAACATGTCTGTCGCCGCAGTATAAGCAGACCCCTGTAACATTTCTGTAGCAGAAGCATAGGCAGACCCCGGTACCATTTTTGTAGCAGAAGTATACGCAGACCCCCTTTAACATGTACTTGGTGGAAGTATAGGCAGACCCCAGTAACATTATTGTAGCAGAAGTATAGGCAGACTCCTGTAACATTTAAGTGGCAGCAGTATAGGCAGACCCCTGTAACATTTATGTGGCAGAAGTATAGGCAGACCCCAGTAACAGTTATGTAGCAGCAGTATAACCAGACCCCAGTATCATTTCTGTAGCAGCAGTATAGGCAGACCCCACCACCATTTCTGTTGTTGAAGTATAGGCAGACCCTAGTAACATTTTTGTAGCAGAAGTATACGCAGACCCCTGTATCATTTCAGTAGTAACACTATAGACAGATCCCAGTAACATTTCTGTAGCAGAAGTATAGGCAGACCCCTGTAACATTCAAGTGGCAGCAGTATAGGCAGACCCCTGTAACATGTAAGTGGCAGCAGTATAGGCAGACCCCTGTAACTTTCTCGTAGCAGAAGTATAAGCAGGCAGACCCCAGTAAAATTTCTGTAGCAATATGCCAACCTCTGAAACATTCGGATACCATGAGCGTAGGCGAAGGCCGGAAAAATTAGTTGGATAAGAGTGTAGGCGTGGGCCCGAAAAATTAGTGTACAACAAGTACAAGTGTACCTTTGAAAAATGTATAAATCAAAAGGGCAGGTGAAACCCATAAACATTTTTTTAAAGATACAGCTCACTTGCTTAATTTGTAACAGAGCCTGGAGGCAGCCCTGTTGAAAAAAATGGTTCATGTAACAGTCTCAATACTTTTGAAACTTACAGTAGAAAAATTGTAAAAACATTGGTAGATGTAGATGAGCCTTTTGGGCTGCAGAAAAATTGGCCGTTCAGCGCGATGACATGTTGTTTCTGGAGGAGGAGTAGCAGGAGGAGGACTAATGTCAGAGACAGATTGACAAAGATAAATGCGCCATTTTCCCGGTGATACAGAAGAGTGCTTTTATCTGCGGTTGCAGTGAAAAGAATCTTTAGGTTCCGCTGCTCTCCACTGGTGGAGAAGAGAAGTCTGGGGAAATCCAGGCTTTGTTCATCTTTATGAGTGTCCGTGATGATTCCCCCAGCTGCACTAAACACCCTCTCTGACAAGACGCTAGCGGCAGGGCAAGTCAGCACCTCCAGGGCATACAGCGCAAGTTCGTGCCACGTGTCCAGCTTTGACACCCAATAATTGTATGGAGCTGAGGCATCACGGAGGACAATGGTACGATCGGCTATACACTCCCTCACCATCTTTTTACAGTGTTCCCTCCGACTCAGCCATGACTGCGGAGTGGTGACGCAGTCTTGCTGGGGAGCCATAAAGCTGGCAAAGGCCTTGGAGAGTGTTCCCCTGCCTGCTCTGAACATGCTGCCTGATCTCTGCGCCTTCCTGCTACTTGGCCCTCGGAACTGCGCCTTCTGCTGCTAGCGCTGTCAGATGGGAAGTTTACCATCAGTTTGCCCACCAGCGCCCTGTGGTATTGCATCACTCTCGAACCCCTTTCCTCTTCGGGAATGAGAGTGGAAAGGTTCTCCTTATACCGGGGGTCGAGAAGGGTGTACACCCAGTAATCCGTAGTGGCCAGAATGCGTCTAACGCGAGCGTCATGAGAAAGGCAGCCTAACATGAAGTCAGCCATGTGTGCCAGGGAGCCAGTACGCAAGACATGGCTGTCCTCACTAGGAAGATCACTTTCAGGATCCTCCTCCTCCACCTCCTTCTCGTCCACAGGCCATACACGCTGAAGAGATGGGAGGCAAGCAGCATGGGTACCCTCTACAGTGGGCCCAGCTGTCTCTTCCCCCTCCTCCTCCTGCTCCTCCCCCTCCTCCTCCTCCTCCTCTTCCTCCTCCAATACGTGCTGAGATATAGACATGAGGGTGCTCTGACTATCAAGCGACATACTCTCTTCCCCCGTCTCCTGTTCCGAACGCAAAGCGTCAGCCTTTATGCTTTACAGCGAACTTCTCAGCAGGCATAGCAGAGGAATGGTGACGCTAATGATTGCAGCATCGCCACTCACCATCTGGGTAGACTCCTTAAAGTTTCCGAGGACGTGGCAGATGTCTGCCATCCAGGCCCACTCCTCGGTAAAGAATTGGGGAGGCTGACTCCCAATATGCCGCCCATGTTGGAGTTGGTATTCCACTATTGCTCTACGCTGCTCATAGAGCCTGGCCAACATGTGGAGCATAGAATTCCACTGTGTGGGCACGTAGCACAGCAGCTGGTGCTCTGGCAGATTAAACCGATGTTGCAGGTTCCACAGGGTGGCAGCGTCCGTGGTGGACTTGCGGAAATGTGCGCAGACGCGGCGCACCTTGCCGAGCAGGTCTGACAAGTGCGGATAGTTTTTCAGAAACCGCTGAACCACCAGATTGAAGACATGGGCCAGGCATAGCATGTGTGTGAGGCTGCCGAGCAGCAGAGCCGCCACCAGGTTACGGCCGTTGTCACACACGACCATGTCGGTTGGAGGCTCAGCGGCGAAAGCCAGAGGTCGGTCTGCTTAGTCAGACCCTGCAACACCTCTTGTCACCTAGGCTGAGTAGTTTCAGCATGGCCTGCTGACGCTTGCCCAGCGCTGTGCTGCCACGCCACACCAACTGCTGGCGACGTGCTGCTCACATTTCTTAATTGAGAGGTAGAGGTTGCGTATGAGGGGGAGGGGGAGGGTTTAGGGGAGGTGGCATAGACCGCCACAGATACCCGAACTGAGGAAGGACCCGCTATTCTGGGTGTGGGTAAGAAGTGTGTGGTCCCAGGCTCTGACTCGGTCCCAGTCTCCACCAAATTCACCCAGTGTGCCGTCAGGGAGATATAGTGGCCCTGCCCGCCAGTACTTGTCCACGTGTCCGTGGTTAAGTGGAACTTCCAGTAACCGCGTTGGTGAGGGCACGATTGATGTTGCGGAAGACGTGCTGGTGTAGGGCTGGGACGGCACACCGGGAAAAATAACGGCGACTGGGGATCGAGTAGCGTGGGACCGCCGCCATCATGTTTTTGAAAGCCTCCGTTTCCACAAGCCTGTACGGCAGCATCTCCAGGCTGATCAATTTGGCAATGTGCACGTTTAAAGCTTGAGTGTGCAGGTGCGTGGTGGCGTATTTGCGCTTGCACTCCACGGCTTGCGCTAGCGACAGCTGGATGCTGCGCTGAGAGACATTGCTGGATGGGGCCGAGGACAGCGGAGGTGAGGGTGTGGGTGCAGGCCGGGAGACACTCGTGCCTGTGTCCTGAGAGGTGGGTTGGATCTATGTGGCAGGTTGGGGCACAGGGGAGAGGCAGTGGCGCGACCCGGAGGCGGTGAACGGCCTTCGTCCCCCCTCGTGGGGTGCTTGACCATCATATGCCTGCACATGCTGGTGGTGGTGAGCCTGGTACTGGTGGCTCCCCGGCTGATCTTGGCGCGACACAGGTTGCACACCACTGTCCGTCGGTCGTCCACGCTCTCACTGAAAAACATCCACACCTTTGAAGACCTAGGCCTCTGCACAGTGGCTTGGCGAGGGGGTGCTTTGGGAAACAGTTGGGGGAGTCTTCACTCTGGCCCTGCCTCTACCCCTGGCCACCCCACTGCCTCTTCCAACCTGTCCTGCTGCTGCACTTGCCTCCCCCTCTGAAGACCTCTCCTCAGTTGGCTTAGCGAACCAGGTGGGGTCAGTCACCTCATCGTCCAGCGGCTCTTCCTCCAAATCCTCTGTGCGCTCCTCCCTCAGACTTACTGCCCTTACTACTACCTCACAGATAGACAACTGTGTCTCATCATCATCATCGACCTCCTCACCCACTGAAAGCTCTTGAGACAGTTGCCAGAAGTCACCAGCCTCATGACCCGGACCCCGGGAACTGTCCAAAGGTTGGGCATCGGTCACGACAAACTCCTCAGGTGGGAGAGGAACCATTTTTTCCCAATCAAGGCAGGGGCCTGAGAACTGTTCCTGGGAGTCTGTCTGCTCATCAGAATGTGTCATTTTCATGGAGTGAGGAGGCTGGGAGGAAGGAGGAACAGCCAGAGGATTCAGAGTTGCAGCAGTGGACGGCGTAGAAGACTGGGTGGTCAATACATTGCTAGATGCATTTTCTGCCATCCACGACAGGACCTGCTCACACTGCTCGTTTTGTAATAAAGGTCTACCACGTGGACCCATAAATTGTGATATGAAGCTGGGGACCCCAGAAACTTGCCTCTCGCCTAATCCCGCATCAGCCCGCTGCGATTCACCTGGACCAGGAACTCAGCCTGTGCCCACACCCTCACTTAGACCTCCGTGTCGTCGCCCGCATCCACAGCCAGGTCCTCTAGGCCTACCCCTACCCCCCTGCATGGTATATTACCAATAGAGCAGACACAAAGCGGTCTGAATAATTATGCAATTAGTGGCGTGCAGTTGGAGGCTGACAGTGGTTATGTTACGCACATTGCAGTCCGCAAAAAATTATACGCTGGGCTGCAGAAAGGCCTAGCTGGGTAATAGTGAGCCACTACAACAGTAATGCACACGCTCATAGGTAGCCCTAAGGAGGAGCTTTTTTGGGGTACTTGTTGACAGGATTCTACACTACCACTGTCCCTGCCTGACCAATACTGCCCCTATACTCTGTATAATTGACTGCAGACTGAGAACGCTATAGCTGTAATGGCCTGCACAGCCCAAGATGGAAAAAAAAATTTTGGTGCAAAACTGCTCCCAGCAGCCACAACAGTAATGCACACTGTCAGATGTAGCCCTAAGAAGGACCGTTGGGGTTCTTGAAGATGCTAACACTTCCCCTATAGCAGCAGCAGCACTCTCCCTAATCTCTGCCAGCATGTGTCTGAGGCGAGCAGCAGGGGGGGATGGTTTAAGTACTCGGCGGTCACTTGATCTCACCAGCCACTCACTGCAGGGGGGTGGGATAGGGCTGGAACGTCACAGGAGGAAGTTGTAATGCCTTCCCTGCATATCTATTGGCCAGAAAATGGCGCAAAACATGCAGGGAAGGAAATGGAATTGACTCGAGTAACGAGCATCTCGAGTACCCTAATACTCGAACGAGCATCAAGATCGGACGAGTACGTTCGCTCATCTCTAGTTGGGACCAGTTGATGGGTTAGGGCACACAAGGTGACCAGTCTCAGGATGCCCCCTACAGACCACCAGTAGAGAGGAGTGTCTGACCAGACTGTTAGGAGGTGTTGGATCTAGTGGATGGGGGCACACAAAAACATAACCTGTTTGTGGTTCCTGAGGACTGGAGTTGGAGACCCCTGATCTAGAGCCTTAGTTGCAGAAAATGTGGAGCGGTATGTGGCAGGATACCTTACAGAACCTGCATGCCTCCATGCCCTCCGTATCACATCTTGTATCCAAGCTAGAGGTGGTACAACAGGATACTAGAGCATCCATGCCCACCCATTTGACATCTTAGATACAAGCTAGAGGTGATGCATCAGGGTACTCGAGCCTCCATGCCCACCTGTATCACATCTTGTGTCCAAGATAGTGGCGGTACAACAGGGTACAAGAGTCTCCATGCCTGCCCACATCACATCTTGTATCCAAGCTAGAGATGGTACAACAGAGTACTAGAGCCCCCATGCGCACCTGTATCACATCTTGTCTCCAAGCTAGGGGTAGTAAAACAGGGTGCTAGAGTCTTCATGCCCACCCATATCACATCTTAGATACAAGCTATAGGCGGTACAACAGGGTGCTAGAGCCCCCATGCCCACCCGTATCACATCTTGTATCCAAGCTAGAGGCGGTACAACAGGGTACTAGAGCTTCCATGCTCCCGTATCACATCTTGTATCCAAGCTATGGGTGGTACAACAGGGTGCTAGAGCCCCCATGCCCACCCGTATCACATCTTGTATCCAAGCTAGAGGCGGTACAACAGGGTACTAGAGCCCCCATGCCCACCCGTATCACATCTTGTATCCAAGCTAGAGGCGGTACAACAGGGTACTAGAGCCTCCATGCTCCCGTATCACATCTTGTATCCAAGCTAGAGGTGGTACAACAGGGTGCTAGAGCCTTCCTACAAGGGGTTGGTTCTCCACAATAAATGATCCTTTTGCTCTGATATTGTAAGCATTAATATCAACATTACAATCAGACAGAGAGCGTTTCACTCCATTCCAACAACTTCTAGGAAAGGGATTGTTTTTGACAATAAGTGTATGTACCCCACACTGTATCCTGTAAAAATGACAACTTGACCCAGAAAAATACAAGATCTCATGGAGCTATGCTGTAGGCAAAAATAGAAAAAAAGCTCTGACCGCTGAAACACAGAAGGGTGGAAACTTAGTTAGTTCTTACAAGAGGTTTTCTGAAATACACCAGATTTTCCTTCGTTTGCTGCTGTTTTCATTCTGTTTCATATCTGTAAGTTCTCATATTCAAGATGTCTTCTCCATGTTTCTGCTGCTCTGCTGTTTGCAATCTATATTCAGGGAGGGGGATGTAGTTAGCCTATAATTCTGCCAGTAGTTCACTGTCCTGACTTTCCATGCTGCAGGAGGCCCACCTTTCTGCTTTCTCTGGATGATCAGGCACGTACAGATATTCTGGCCAAATAGTTAGGAATTCTACAACATTTTTAAAGCCAGTACATTACAGAAATGATGAGACTAACACAAGCGGGTAGATGAGCAGAAGTTGTGTGATAAATTACTGCCACTTTAAGGCTAAAAATAATTATGTAATTAAGAGGTTAAAATGCCCTATAGATCCCTTGTTATGTTCTTTAAAGGGTATCGCAAATTGGGTCTAAATCGCACCCTTTCAGTCAAGTTGCTTAAAGTTCTCATATTTTTTCCATCTACCATAATTTTTTACCTTTTTCTGCAGTTTCATAAAAATGAACAATTTGGAAATATTCATTTTCCTCCCTTTTTTTCATTTCAAGGTAGCAAAAAACAATAATTTCTGAATTCCTCACCAGGTGCCCCACACCTTCCTCCCCATGTAATGTAATAGACATCATTAGTGCATATGTTACCATGTAGCCGCCAACAGAAGTCAGCGGGGAGGTAAGTGGAATTGAGGAGCCGCACGTTTATGGATCTATATTGAAATTCTGCACCCGATTATAAGTCTCATAAATCTGTCATGATGGGGAGGGATGATGTGAAAGTTTTTCCTAGAGTGTGACTAAGAACATCACACACTGTAATTTCAAAGGTTTTAGTCAGATGGATATTTTAAGGGCCTGGAAGACTAATGTCTGCACTCTGCTGCTGGTTGTAGAAATGGAGTGGGTGGAGACATGCTTAGAACTCATAGAACCCAATAGTAAAACTCAGAATTGCCCTCCCCACAAAAAAGTCACGTGATTTGGGGGCGTCACGTGAGCGCCTGTCTTAAATTGTGTGAAATGGATCATTGACAGTAAAACGGACCATGCACAATTTAAGACAGGCGCTCACGTGACGCCCCCAAATCACGTGGACACAAACGTCACCATGCTTAGGATATTGATACAGGGAAGGGCCATTCACAATCTATGGTGGTCCACTCCATACAGACGCTGGAAACGCCCACCGGAAGAGGAGAACAGATGGGATATTGTCATTAGAGACCATACAAGTAAGATCTCTATATATATGATGTGTTTTTTAATGATCTGTGTGCTTAAAAAAGTCGCCCTGTAGGCGACGAAACGCGTTGCACAGAAAATTGCCTCAATAAACTGATGACCATAATAAGAAGTGTTTGGAGCCTGATCCTGGTGGTTTGGTCTGGGTAGCGCGGGCGTTTTTTCTACAAATTACCATATCAAGTTTCTTCTGAGTGGGTCCTACTATCCAGTAGGACACAGAAGCCCAGCAGCTTATCAGACACACCGGGGGATATATAAGCCTATCTGTATCTGGAGGTGTTGGTGAGGCTTCTATGCAGGAGCACTCACCAAACACCGGGTAAGTCAATTTCATTATTACTCAATAATAATACTCTATTGGGCACTATACCCTATATCGCTTTATTACTCCAGGCCACTACGGGTAACGCCTCTCTTACGTGTTTTTGTTGTTCTAGATAAATGAAGGTGATTATTATAGCGCCAACTCTTTGCTCCTCAAAACTATACTACCCCCCTGGTCCCTCATTAATAGTGTTCCCCCTTTGCTCCTTAAAAGTTATAGTATCCCCCACTGTACCCCACACACTCTAGATATGTATATATATATAATATGAAGATCACCCCTGCAGCTCCCAGACACCTATAATGTCACAGGCGCAGTTCACGGAAACCTGCCACAGACCCCAGATCATGTAATGCTGGCTGGACCCCAGGCATGAGATACTAATGGCCCTGATCCCCCTACAGCCAAAAAGGCCATGATAACTCAGAGCAAAACAACTGCTACAATCCAGATGGAAACCTCTTCCTCCTTATCAACCTAGGCATGACCCGCCACCATTATGGCAATCCCCCTGGTGGTCAAAGACTCAACCAAGCCTCCACCTTGGCCGGATCTTTCACAGTATATAGCTAGACTCCTCTCCCATCTCCTGCTCTCAATACATTCAACCTCTGGAGACGGGAAGAGTAGGGATGCCATCCTGCAGCACTGTCTTAAGGCGGCCCAAGGAGTCATGGCGGCTCCATGGGCTCACAGCAGCCACGTCGGCATGCCACTGCAGAGTGGTATTCATTGCATTTTTAGTGTTTTCTTAAATACAAGCTGTTAATTATTTCTTTGATTGAGATGGGTTAGAGTAGACATAAGGACTGCAGACACTCAAAGATGCACGGCACTCAAAGCTGTGGTGGTAGAAATTAAATACCGTAAGATTTCCTTGGTGTGACTTTTTTAATTGATTCAATGCATCCAAAATTAAAAAATAATGAACTTTGAAATTAGTCTTTAAAAAAAAAAAAAAAAAAAAAATTGTAATACATATTCTCAAACCGACCTACCCCTTTAAGCTTTCCAGTTAGACAGTGCATTAAAGGGAGAGCTCTAATCCATTCCACCTTAAATAAATAGCATTAGCCATGCTGCATTGTTCTATACATAAAATGCCCATATAGGTTTATCTAATGTTTATAAGATCTCATCGAGGCGTGTTAAGCCCATAGGAGATGCAGCGCAGGTCCCGTCTACTACATCGCATCCTAATAACATACATCAGAGCAGAGAGGAAATGAAATCCTGCTTTGCAGGGTATAATGCAAGAGTCAGGCAGCGTAGACACCGAGTTCAATGTGCTCATTAGAATTCCACTAACGGATTCCTCCCTCAGAATCGTGAATATCAATGTGTGTGTACGATAAGCTTAACATAGAATAGTCCGTCTCATTTAGATGTGGAAGGTTCACACATCCCCCCCCGCCCCCCCACCCGCTTCCCACCGCCTCATTTCAATTCTTTAACTCACTTGTTCTGCAAAGCTTCCTATACTCAAGGGGGAGAGAAAGCGTCGGTACAGAATAACCAAACTGTATCCATTAATATTTGCTACATCCCAATGTAGACGCCCTCCGAGGAGACATACACTGTGCACAATAACATGTCCAATCAGACTTGTAAACCTAGTTCAGTGTCCACGACCTAAAAATAAAAATACCTTGTTGACATTTTTACAGATTTTTCTCTTTTTTTGAAGTGACATAATCTGCCGCTTTCAGTCTACATATTTCAGAGGTTGTTGTTAAATTTTAATGAGTTGACTGCTGGTTGCTGGTTTAGTCGGTGCAGAATAAGATGGGGGGAGTCAAGGAACAGAACGAGCCGGAGAAAGCCAAGAAACTATTAAATAGATTCAGAGTGAAATTTTTTTACAATTTTTAAAACATATTTTTTAATTTACTTTTCTTTCATTCTTTGGAATTCAAATTAGGAGAAATCATCAGTGTCGCAGAGCGTTGCGGGCCGGAGAGTGGAAATCATGTTTCTTAATTTGTTGGCATTTGATAACTCTATAAATCCTAGTGTTGGATTTCATTTGCAAGCCATTATACTGGCAGGAGAGCATTCAGAAAAAGTGCAAGCTGAAAAATAAATCTATGTAGAGAGCCGTAATTTGCAGCGTTGTAACAGATTTGTGTCACTTTGGCTGCCGAAGACTTCAGAATGATCTTTTTTTTTTTTTTTAATCGGCTGTGAAAGTTTGGTGGGAAGAATGCGTCAATCTAACTCTAAAACTAGGGTCTCCTTCCAACTCATCAATCCAGCAGGTCAACGACCGGAGCTCCTCAAGCTACAGCGGCCCAACTGTCTGAGCACTTTAGGGAGATTTATGAAACTCTCTTAAATAAAAATTAGCTATGTTGCCCCTAGCAACCAATCACAGTGCAGCCTTCATTTTTCAAGAGTACAATATGAAATAAGATGTTACTTCTGACCTGGATGTATTGATTGCATCCTTAAAGGTGGAATATACAATGTTGGAAACGGAAAGTGTTCCACCCAGGAGAAATTGGTGGAATTTCAGGAAATCTGGTAAATGAGTCACATGTAATAAATGATAGCAAATTTCAATGAATCAGGCAATTTATTACCTTTGGGTACAGGTGTCAGTAAGAAGTATGACCACCATAAGCCCCAGTACAGGTGTCAGTAAGAGGTGTGCCCACCATGAGCCCCGATACAGGTGTCAGTAAGAGGTGTGCCCATCATGAGCCCCAGTACAGGTGTCAGTAAGAAGTGTGCCCACTGTGAGCCCCAGTATGGGTGTCAGTAAGAGGTGTGCCCACCATGAGCACCCATACACTCTTGGATCCTTACAGGTATTGAATCAATAAGTGTTGGGATATCTTGTTGAGGTCCCTTCATCTCGGCATGACTTGTGCAGTCAGTTGTTGTACAGTTTGTGGTGGGTGGCCATGGGACTAGAGATGAGCGAACCTACTCAGCCACGCCCCTTTCCCCCCCGAGCGCCGCGATTTTCGAGTACTTCCGTACTCGGGCGAAAAGATTCGGGGGGCGCCGTGAGTGAGTGGGGGGTTGCAGCGGGGAGTGGGGGGGAGAGGGAGAGAGAGAGGGCTCCCCCCTGTTCCCCGCTGCTACCCCCTGCTCCGCCACGCCTCCCCCCGCCCACCCCCCCCCGAATCTTTTCATCTGAGTACGGAAGTACTCGAAAATCGCGGTGCTCGATCGAGTAATTACTCAAAACGAGTATATTCGCTCATCTCTACATGTGACGTTATGTGTCTACCTATGGCATCCCAGACATACTCTATTGGGGATAATTCTTGGGACCATGTGGGCCAATCCATGGTCATGACACTTTGCAAGATGTGTCTTGTGATGGCTGCAGTATGTGGACGGGCATTATCTGGTTCAATGATACTATTTTGGATGGTGGTTATTAATCCTTTCCAATCCAATTTGTATCCTGGTTTTCCTAGGGGGCTCACTCTTTTTCTGCTGTTAAAAAAACGGCGCTATTTGCTGGCTAAAGCCAGTACTGCATGAGGTGACACGTTGGATAGGCTCCGACAGCAGAGAGGCTGGCAATATACAGTAAGAGAACCCCGACGGACGTCTTCCAACATCGGAGCTGTACAGCCTTAAGTCATAATGTCTTTAGACGTCAGGCAGTGGATTGGAAAGGGTTAAGGGTATGGCCGTCATTGTGCCTTGAACAACCACCAATTCATAACTGATTGCCCCCCAAACTATAACTGCAGAAGTTGGACCTGCGTGATGCTCTCAAGCCACAGCAGGGTGAGCCCTATCTCCAAAACACTGACAGATACGTTGATGATTATTACTGTAGCAAGCCAGAGGTAGCCGGAGTGGGTGGTGTCTACATATTGTCACAGTGGCAGCTACTCTGACAGATATGGCGACTCCTGCAGCAGGCGGTTGGTAAGAGTCTCTGCGTAGTTTAGGTACTGACTGCTGATATCTGTATGTGACGCCAGTGCCTTTATATGAGAAAAACCTTACTTGTGATAGTGAATTAATGATACCAATCCAACTGGATCCCAGTAAATCGAAGGCCTGTAGTTTACTATGTAATGTCCGGTCATGGAGACAGCTCACTCTGGTGGATTTGGAAGCAATGGTAACAACAACCGTTACATTGTGTCCACATTGACAAGGTCAGATTTCCTACTTCTCTCAGGATGAAGGTTATTTGGATACAAGAAAGATGTTCCCTTTCCTTTGTCCGGGCTGCCAGCGACAGGCTGGAGGGGCTGGTGCAGGGTAGATTATATTCCCATGTTAGCTAACTGAGCAAGGGGAGGTAACATTCACTATTATGATGACCTCTCTCCCTGATTGGCTCCGATTTCCTTACTCAGGATGGAGGAGAAACACCGCTACTCTCCGTGCATCCGCCCTCTATCTCTTCTGATGACACACTCGCTGTCTCACCGCACTATATTCCTCTCCTGCTCCTGTCTTTGTGTCTGCCCTCTTCTGCTCCCAATATCCAACTCCCAACTGACAACGTACCCACACTTAAAATGACCTTTTCCATATGGGGTCTGGTGTTGCTAAGCAACTAAAGCACCAATCAGTAAGCTGCAACTAAAGCACTGATCAGTAAGGCCACTTGTCCACGGGCGAGGCAGATTCTCGTGAGTGGATTTCCGCCACGAGAGATGATTTAAAGTCACCGCAATTTACCGCAATGAACCTATTACTATTATAGGTTCATCGTGACAAATCGTGGCATGCCGCGATTTTTAGACACCAGCGGAAAATCATGATAGATTTCCCACTCGTGTACATCGGGCTACGCATTCCATAGTTAACCTATGGAAAGTGTTTAAGCATGATCCTCATGCGATTTATTGCCGCGGATCACACTATGAACTATCGCCCGTGGACAGCCAGCCTGAGCTGTTGCTAGGATAGCTATTTCAGGAATAACAGCTTCTATCTTAGGTTGGGCTCAGAGTAAGATCCCAGAAACTTATTAACTCTCTTTGACCCTCCGGGTCACTACATTACTTTGCAACTGTTCTCCATTTATGTGTCTAGTAGCTTCTAGCGGCACACCAAGTTAACAGAATACACACTGGAAGGGCGTTGAGAATGCAGCTCATTTTTAAGCAATGAATTTACAATTCTCTGTGGGGTGACTCTGACTTCAACCACTGCTGGGATCTGTGCTGTGATGGTCCGTCTATTTACAAGTGCTATCCACAGAATTTGGCGGTCTTCACGTGGCTTTGTCCTTCAGCATGGCGCTGTGCCAGGTCTGTGAGTACTGGAGCCGTCCTGTGTCCACTGAGTGACCCATCTGTACTGACATCACTCTACGGCCAGGCTTGTGGGAGATTTCACAATATGATGCCCCCATTTCCAACATGTGAATTATCGGACCTCTCTCACAGTCAGACATTTGGTGTATGGTGTTTGAACTCTACAATTTGGCCAACCTGGTCACCGATAATCTATAGAAAAAAATGACAAAACACACTTTACTACTTACAGACTAAAATAATGCAGCGTTTTGCATAACAAAGGGCCCCATAATTTCCATACTAACACACAGACTACATTTAGTTTATAATTATTCAACACTTCTACCAGTAGCATTTGCCTCTTGGCCTCTTCTACAAGTAGACACCAGCTGGCAACTTCCTTTTCTAATTGCGCTTCATTTCTCCTCTTTGCAGCTTGACATGCCTCTTCTGCACACCCATTGACCTTCAGAAGAACCACTATCCAGGCTTGCATCTGTACAAGTTCCTCTTGAACGCTGAGCAACTGTTCACTTTCTTTCTGATCTTGGACCTCGGGGTTTGCACTGACTACATCTACTATCATCAGAGAAGCACTCTTTTTCTTCTTCTTTGCAATTTTAATATCTGTAGTCCCAGCAGACATTTGGTTGCTAATAGCAACTACCTCCATTTCACAGGAAACTACACTGGCAACACCTCTCTCTAGTTTGCCTTCACTTTCAGTACTACATGCAGTCTTTCCATTCTTTCTACTATCTATCACTAGAGGCCCATTTGAGATAATTCCCACATGGGTTTGGGCTGGATTCTCTGTAACAGCCGGTTCACACTCTGCATTCACCTGTGCAGATTGTGGAATACCTTCAAAAATTCTAGACATTTCATAATCTTTCTCACAAGAGGCTTCTGTGTCAATAAAAAAACTTTTCCTGCAACACATTTTTATCAATACATTTTTCAAATCTGTTTTCATTAGACACTAATGCACACTGTGGAGCTCTCACTGCACCGTCCTGCAAAGAAAACATATCCTGCAATTCCCATGACTTCACCTTTTCTTTATCACCATTTGGCACCAGACATTTCAGTCCGTACCGCAGCTTCTCAAGGCTCACTGATGAAGCTCTTTGAACAGAGTTCACATTATCGGTTACTGTGCCTCCAGCCAGCAACCGTTCACAGGCGTGTTCAGCCTGATGAACGGCAGGTTGTGTAGGAGGCGGCACCCGATCCTCTCCATCCCACAACTGCTAGAAAGAAGGGAAATCTCTGCCCAATATAACCATCACATTTAATGCAGTACATTTGGCAAGTTCATGTTGTGTTGTCCCATAGTCCGTCACAAATAGTAGGAATGGAGTGAAGGAAATTAAGTATTTGCCCCCTTGCTGATTCCGTTAGTTTACCCGCTGTCAGACATGAACAGTCTATAATTTTTAGGGTCGGTTAATTTAAATAGTGAGAGATAGAATATCCCAAAACAATCCAGAAGATCACATTGTCCAAATTATATTGATTTATTTGCATTTTGTACAGAGAAATAAGTATTTGCTCCCCTACCAACCATTAAGAGCTCCGGCTCCTCCAGACCAGTTAGACGCTCCGAATCAACTCGTTACCTGCATTAATGACAGCTGATTTAAATGGTCACCTGTATAAAAGACTCCTGTCCACAGACTCAATTAATCAATCAGACTCTTACCTCTACAACGTGGGCAAGACCAAAGAGCTTTCTAAGGATGTCAGGGGCAGGATCATAGACCTGCACAAGGCTGGAATGGGCTGCAAAACCAGAAGTAAGATGCTGGGTGAGAAGGAGACAACTGTTGGTGCAATAGGAAGAAAATGGAAGACATCCAAAATGACTGTCAATCGGCAGCGATCTGGGACTCCATGCAAAATCTCACCTCGTGGGGTATCATTGATCATGAGGAAGGTGAGAGATCAGCCTAAAACTACATGGGGGGAACTTGTTAATGATCTCAAGGCAGGTGGGACCACAGTCACCAAGAAACCCATTGGTAACACATTACGCTGTAATGGATTACAGTCCTGCAGTGCCCACAAGGTCCCCCTGCTCAAGAAGGCACATGTGCAGCCCGTCTGAAGGTTGGATGATTCTGGGAATGATTGGTTGAAGGTGCTGTGGTCAGATGAGACAAAAACTGAGTTCTTTGCCATTAACTCAACTCGCCGTGTTTGGAGGAAGCGAAATGCTGCCTAAAAATGAAAGAACACCATCCCCACTGTCAAGCATGGAGGTGGAAACATTATGTTTTGGGGCTGTTTCTCTGCTAAGGGCACAGGACTTCTCTGCTAAGGGCACAGTACTTTTATGGTACATGGCTCCATCAATGGGAGAATGGATGGAGCCATGTACCATAAAATCCTGAGTGATAACCTCCTTCCCTCCAACAGGACATTAACAATGGGTTGTGGCTGGGTCTTCCAGCATGACAATGACCCAAAACATACAGCCAAGGCAACAAAGGAGTGGCTCAAAAAGAAGCACATCAAGGCCATGGAGTGGCCTAGCCAGTCTCCAGACCTTAATCCCATAGAAAACGTATGGAGGGAGCTGAAGATCAGAGTTGCCAATGACAGCCTCAAAATCTTCATGATTTAGAGATGATCTGCAAAGAGGAGTGGACCTCCTTCTGACGTGCGCAAACCTCATCATCAACTACAAAAAGCCTCTGACTGCTGTGCTTGGCAACAAGGGTTTGCCACCAAGTATTAAGTCTTGTTTGCCAGAGGGATCAAATACTTATTTCTCTGAGCAAAATTATAAATATATATAATTTAGACAATGTGATTTTCTGGATTTTTGGGGGATATTCTATCTCTCATTGTTAAAATTAACCGACCCTAAAATTTATAGACTGTTCATGTCTGACAGCGGGCAAACGTACAAAATCAGTAAGGGATCAAATACTTATTTCCTTCACTGTATATATGGAAGCACTAGTGATACCTCCTGGCTGGAGTCCAACCTGACTGATTGTTGGGTTCCACCCACCGACTACTTGCATTTCCTCTTTTCCCATTTTGCTGGCCTCCTGGCCAGAGGATATTCATGCGCACAGCACTCCATACTGTGATACAAACCCGAACAACAGAGTCCCTTGATTTGGCGGCCGTCCTCTGCTGCACAATACCTTCGTTGCTCCGTGCATCCTCCACCAACTGTAGCAACTTGGGGGTTACTCACTTGCAGGGACCGCTGCCTTCTTCCCCTGAGATGGTTGGCACCACTCTCACGTAGACTCTGGGCCACCAAATTTCTTGAAAACTCTGTCTTCTGACAGCTTTATTGCACACAGCAAAGTTTTACAGCATCAACACACTGCATATACGCTGGACTACAACATATCTTCTGGGTTGACAATCCGCAGTGTCCTTGTCGCTATACCCAACCAGGGCTTCAAGAGGGAATCCTTCCCTGACAGACCTGTGATAAGCATAGTCTGCTCCGCATTGGACCTCAGGCTTGCAGCTCCTGTAGCTTCCTCCACAGCCTCTTAAGCCCCATTTCTATGGGACACCTGCCGGTCAAACGATAGCTGACACTCGTCCCCGCATGTACTGAACGGCCGCTGTGTTAAGTGAATGGAGAGGGGCGGGGGAGAGTGTGGCGAAAAATCTCCTGCAGCCGCCCCACTGCGAGCCAACGATACTAGCTCCCATGCAACAGCACCACAGCCAGTTTGTGCGGGGACGAGTGTCGGGCATCGTTTGTAATGGCTGTGATTGATTCATCGAGCGCCGGCTCTGATTGGCTGAGTCGGTGCTCCTGAATCAATCACAGCAATCTCTTGCTGGAGGCAGGGATTTTAATCCCTGTCATCAGCAATAGATGGTCCATCAGTGCTGACAAGTACCCGGCGGCCTGCCTGGAGCTCTGGAGAGCAGCGGCAGGGCCCGAACAGCAACTACTAGGTGAGTATTACTTTTGCTGAAAACGCAGCCAAAATGCTGGAAAAATGCATGCCAGCGCTGCTGAAACCGCAGTAAATGCAGCGTTAAAAAATGTGTGAGGGAGGCCTGACGCCTTAAAAAAAAAAAATAATGACAGAATTGATGTTTTTTTTCCCCTCTCTACAAAAAATATTTTAAAAAGTTCTATAATACATGTACCCAAAACTTGTACCAATAAGAACTACAGCTCGCTCTCATACGGCCACGTTGATGGAAAAGTAATAAAGTTATGGCTTTTCCATAGTAGCATTGTACGTAAGGCCACGCAGTCTCGCCTATTACCCCCAATGTTGATCCAGAGGAAGGCAAAAATACGTCAATACAGAAGAAACCAATTTTTCACATTTAAGGGAAAACAATCTGGCAATCGGAATAATCTTCAGATCACCGATCCTTCTCTGTAATCCGGAGGTTCTAAGGGAATTTTGAAAAATGTAGATAAAACTCCCCCCAAAAATCATTGCATTCTTAAGACCAAAATAGACTGCGTCACTAAAGGGTTAAATAGAAAACCTACCCATAGGTCTGTGGCACATAACCGTGCGCGTGTTTGCGGCACACTTTTTGGGCATTGTGCGTTGCATTTTTGTGTGCCCTTCTGTGTTTTCTACTGTGCTTTTTGCGCATTCCAAAAATCATGCAGCCGCGGTCTTGTCCACTGACATGGCTAATTAGCCTAATTAGCTCAATATGATTTATTTCACAAATGTGCAAACACAATAGAACATGCTGCGTATAGTTTTGCGTGACAGAATTGCACACACAAAATACGCGCATGTTCTATTTTCTGCATAATGTATATGCAAATTTTGCGCATGCCAATTCTCCCGTGTGACACAGACCTAACTGCCCTCATCGTACATGTCAATAAATCAGTAGCTGTGTATAAATACAGAATATAGAGGCCTCTCAATGTCCCCAAGACGCTTTTTTTTTTAAGTTCATGCAAAAATGTGTTCTTCCTCTCACCGCTAATTCTTGTCCATGTATCCATTGGGACAGAGTGTCAGAGAGCAAAATGGGTAGAGACACCCTAGTGACCAGTGCTCCATTACTGGATGGACCATGGAGGTCACCTTTAGGGTCTTTGGGTCACATGATCAATAAGGGTCACAAAGTTACTTTGCTGCAGTGCGCCTTGGGCTGAACAATATAAGTGATACGTTCCATTGTGGATCTAACTAGAAATACTTTTCCTTTGATCCGCGATACAGAACAAAGCAAGAAGATAATATGAAAGGCGACCTTCTTATATCGAAAGTCTCATGTTGTGGAGAGTGTCACCGGTAGGAAATTCGCCGCCAAGGGATCTGAGCCAGCAGATAGCTATGAACATCAAAGCGAATAGGTAATGAAGTTCACCTCATGTCAGGATTCTTCAGAGAAAATCAAGAACTGTGTACGACTGAGACCAAAAAAAATGCGCCAATGTGTGAATATGCATTCTCACAAAACTTACCTTATGTGAAGTTTTTGCAAATGACCAATTTACATAAAGGGCGTAATGATGTGCTAAATGTAATAATAATACTATTTACTCAAGGCAGAAACTTGGAAACTATAGATAGTGATACACTGTCAAAATACCGAAACACCTAATCAGGGGAGTTCCTACCATCAGGCGGCAAGAGACCTGAGTCAAACGGACCAGAACTACAGAGAAAGTGAGTTAAATGCTTCCTGCGGATCACTATTACTTTAGGAGCCATAAAAGTGGACACTGTAAATACTGGAGCCACTATGGGGATTACTATTACTACTGGGGCCAATATGGGAGACACTGTTTCTACTGAGCCCCCAAGCCCCCAGCAGTCTTACTATTCTCCATCTCCTGGCAGTCTTGCTATCAGTCTTATTAACCCCTACCCACTGGCATTCTTACTATCCCCAACTCTGTGACACTCTTACCATCACCAATCTACTGCCATTCTTACTATCCCCCACCCACTGGCAGTCTTACTATCCCCTTTCCATTGGCAATCTTACTATCTCCGACCCCATGGCAGTCTTACTATCCCCAACAGTTTACATCCCCCATCTACTGCCATTCTTACTCTCCCCCACCCACTGGCAGTCTTACTATCATTCTTACTAACAGCCACCCCATGGCAGTCCTACTATCCCCCAACCCATGGCAGTCTTACGATCCCCCACCTACTGGCAGTGTTAGTATCCTCCACCTACTGACAGTCTTACTATTCGCCACCCACTGGCAGTCGTATAATCCCCTAAACACTGGTAGTCTTATTATCACCCACTCACTGACAGTCTTATTATCCCCCACCCACTGGCTGTCTTATTATCCCCCACCCACTGGCATTCTTACTATCCCCCACCCAGTGGCAGTCCTACTATCCCCCACCCCATGGCAGTCCTACTATCCCCCACCCACTGGCAGTCTTACTATCCCCCACCCACTGGCAGTCTTACCAACCCCCCACCTACTGGCAGTGTTACTATTACCCACCCACTGGCAGTCTTACTATCCCCCACCCACTGGCAGTGTTACTATTACCCACCCACTGGCAGTCTTACTATCCCCAACCCACTGTTTCTACTGAGCCCCAAAGCCCCAGTTAGTCATACTATTCCCCATCTCCTGGCTGTCTTATTATCCCCACCCCATGGCATTCTTACTATTCTTCACCCACTGGCAATCTTACTATCCCCCACCCACTGGCTGTCTTATTATCCACCACCCACTGGCTGTCTTATTGTCCCCCACTCACTGGCTGTCTTATTATCTGCCACCCACTGGCAGTCTTATTATCGCCCACCCACTGGCAGTCTTACTATCCCCCACCCACTGGCAGTCTTACTATCCCCCACCCACTGGCAGTCTTACTATCCCCCATCCACTGGCAATCTTACTATTCCCCACTCACTGGCATTCTTACTATTACCCACCCACTGGCAGTCTTACTATCCCCAACCCACTGCATCTACTGAGCCCCAAACCCCCGTTATTCTTACTATTCCCCATATCCTGGCAGTCTTGCTATCAATCTTATTAACCCCTACCTACTGGCATTCTTACTATCCTAAAAACCGTGACAGTCTTACCATCTCCCATCTACTGCCATTCTTACTATCCCTCTCCCACTGGCAGTCTTACTATTCCCTTCCCACCAGCAATCTTACTATCTCCGACCCCATGGCAGTCTTATTACCCCTAACTCCCTAACAGTTTGCATCCCCCATCTACTGGCATTCTTACTCTCCCCCACCCACTGGCAGTCTTACTATCATTCTTACTATCCCCCACCACCTGGCAGTCCTACTATCCTCACCCCATGGCAGTCCTACTATCGCCCACCCTATGGCAGTCTTACTATCCTCCACCTACTGCCAGTCTTACTATCCCCCACCCACTGGCAGTCGTATAATCCCCCAACCACTGGTAGTCTTATTATCCCCCACTCACTGACAGTCTTATTATCCCCACCCCATGGCATTCTTACTATTCTTCACCTACTGGCAATCTTACTATCCCCCACCCACTGGCAGTCTTACTATCCCCCCCTCACTGGCAGTCTTACTATCCCCCACCCACTGGCAGTCTTACTATTCCCAACCCACTGGCTGTCTTATTATCCCCCACCCACTGGCAGTCTTATTATCCCCCACCCACTCGCAGTCTTATTATCGCCCACTCACTGGCAGTCTTATTATCGCCCACCCACTGGCAGTCTTACTATCCTCCACCCACTGGCAGTCTTACTATCTCGCACCCACTGGCAGTCTTACTATCCTCCACCCTCTGGCAGTCTTACTATCTCCCACCCACTGGCAGTGTTACTATTACCCACCCACTGGCAGTCTTACTATCCCCCACCCACTGTTTCTACTGAGCCCCCAAGCCCCCGTTAGTCTTACTATTCCCCATCTCCTGGCAGTCTTGCTATCAATCTTATTAGCCCCTACCCACTGGCATTCTTACTATCCTTTTTTTTTTTTCAAAATCAGGGATCCGAAGTTTAAAACCAATAATGCACCATTCCAGACAGTTTCAGAATACAGGCAACGTGTTTCTGCACCTGATGCGGCAGCTTCATCAGGCCGATATTCAACATGAGCCCGGGTACCTGATAGAGAACACGTGCAATACAAAACGTGACATTTTAAGAAAGAAAAGGTAGTATCAGAACGTACGCATAAATACATTGAAGGATACCTATGCTGAGTAATGCTGTCAATGTATTACCCTAAAATACACAAATTCAATGGTCCTTGCATTTCACATATTTATTATATAACTTTTACTGCAAGGCCTTTTGATACACAATGTTTCTGGTTTTTCCATCAAGAGCGTAAACAAAAAGAGTTTTTTTCATTCCCAACTCTTGAAAATACCGCGTACAACTGACCATGGGAGAAGCAGGCATCCTTCAGGTTCATTCAGGTTCATTCCCGCCCCCTTCAAGCTTTGGCCTTATGCTTTATCGACAGACATGCAAAAGGCCAAACGAACCGGGAAGATGCTTGAAATGGAATGGCATATCTGACAGAATCATTGGCATTCTGGAATTAATGCATACTCGCTGTTGCTCATCCAATCAAAATGGTGGCCTCTATGTTATGAGGCAGCATGCTTTTAACACACACCCATGTCCCATTACAAAGTCTTGGGGCATCCAAAGCATGATTGGAGACCCAACTTTCAGTGCCAAGTTGTGTAGTGGCATTCCAGGTGGTTCCAAGGAATAAGGAAATTCTGCGAGGTATTGAACACCTACAGTATCTACAGACTTGTACACCCTTTCTTCTCCTGGTAGCTCCTTTTGAATCTGCAGGTTGGGGGTGTTAATGGTTTTGTTTTTGGGTGCTAGAATTTCATGTTCTTTTTTTTAAAATCAATTTTTATTAGGGTTTTTTCATATTAATTTCCAAATAATATTGCATTTAGATGAGTAAGAGAAACAGGGTAAACACTTCTTTTAACATAAATCATTTCGTATGGCCGGCAAATCCCATGCGGGTCCCCTTCCTCACTGATCCCAGATCCCCGGGGCCCTCCAGTTCCCCTTCATCATCTGTGGGGCGGGGAACCAGGAGATACGTGATCTAGCAAGTGCTCGTAGGTCTTTCCAGCTCATAAGCTGGGCAGCCATCTACCTTATAAGGGGAGGGACAGAGTAAATTGTTCATTCAGTATATGCCACTTACCGATCATACAAAAGAAGAAAACAGAGGTAATAGCGATAATTATTCATAAGAATGGAAAGAATCTGGGGTTAATGGAAGCCTGGGAGAGGGGGGGGGGGTAACGAGGTGTTGGGAGAGGGAAATGTGCACGAGCGAAAGGGTCCCAGCATTGAGATTAGGATCCCCAGGGGGAGGGGTCTCTCTCTCTCTCTTACCCCATCCAAAGCTACTCTGCTCCAAATGAGGTACTCCACGTCCATGCTCGTGTTCAACGCTCAAGGTCCGATCCGCTACCTGCGCCCTATGGTGTCCGAGGCACGTCTCAACTCCTAGGCATAAGGGGCTCACCCCTCATATCTTTATATCAGGATGTTAAATACACCTTTTACTGGTTCTTCCTTCTTAGCTCTCTCCAAGGGAACCAGGTCAGGATAAAATACTCATGAGTGCCCTTCGCCCAGCTCGTCAGTTCCTCCAAATTGCAGATCAAGTCTGCTTTTTCTCTCCATTGGGTTAGTGAGGGCGGGGTTTGTTGTAGCCAGTTCAAGGGGATGAGGGCCTTCGCGGTATCTATTAAGAATGCTATTAGTTTATTCTTGTAGGGGTGAAAGTTTGCAGACGGTTTCCATAAAAACACCATTTCTGGGGAGATGAAGAGGTCAAGGGAGAGAACTTTCAAGTCTCTCTCTACTTCCCTCCAGAATGTCGTGCCCAGGCAATCCCACCAGATGTGGAGATAGGACCCTATTGCAGCAAGTTATGAAGCTTTTCCTAATAAAGGCTATATTCCTGGAGTTTGAGCTGCCTGTTTCAGTTATACTTTCAAAAGTTGTTTTAGGTCTAGTAGATGTGTATTTGTTAAGGAAGGTGCCAGTGTGGTCAGTATGACCCCCGGGGTCTTGTGAGCTAAGGCCTGAATGTCCCCGGCCTTGGTGCCCCTTAACTGTTTCCAGATGCTTAAGGAGCCAGGGTCCGGGTGAAAGTCTAGTAGCCTGTATAGGCTTCGTATTGGTGTTAGAGGTGAAGGGGCTGGGGCCAATGTTTCTTTGAGTTTGTTCCAATTCTCACATGGGCCTTTAAGTAGGGTGTTGAAGCCTTTTACTCTATACTGACTCTTCACCGGGAACCATAAGTCTTCCACGAGAGAGTCTCTGTGAGAAGCTCTTGCAAGTTCCTGAAGCATTGGGTCCCTGGAGGGATGCGTTAGGTCTATCCAATAGCTAAGCTGAATAGCTTGATAGTAATCCCGGATGTTCGGCAGGTCCATCCCCCCCCTCTGACCTTCTTCTCGTCATTAGGCTATACGCTAGCCTAGGTCTCTTCTGTCTCCATACAAAACCCGTGAAAAGCGTTCGAATCGATTTGAAAAAGGATAAAGGGAGATGAATTGGAATCATGCGTAGTTTGTAGAGGATTGGGGGTAAAATGTATGACTTCAGGACGTTTTTTTTGTTGAAAGACATGGGAGGTCAAAAGATTGTAGAAGATTTTTTATTGAGGAGACTAAGGGTTGGAAGTTATGTGTATATAGGTCCACTACCTTTTTGGTAAGTTTTATCCCAAGATATTCTACCAATGTCTCGGACCAGGTAAAGGGTGAACTGGATCTCCATGGCGCGTCGCATGTCTCAGAGATTGAGACATTAAGAATCGTGGATTTAGTAAAATTAACTTTAAAATTTGAGAGGAGGCCGAAGTCCCGTAGGAGTGTGGTCATTCTAGGTATGCTTCTTTCAGGCTGCGTGATCACGAACATTATGTCGTCCGCGAAAGCAGCCGCTGACAATGTGTAAGAGTGAACGCTCAGTCCTTTTATGATCGGGTCTTGCCTCACCCACTGTAGGAGGGGTTCCAGAGTTAGAATAAATAGCGTAGGGGAGAGTGGGCAACCCTGCCGCGTCCCATTTCGTATATCAAATGGGGTATCGGAGTCGTTCACCTTGAGTCTGGCATGGGGTTTTGAGTAGAGGGAAAATATAGCTGAGATGAGTGTTGGGGGGAAGTTAAATCTGACGAGTACCCTTTCCATGAAGATCCAGTCCACCCTATCAAAAGCCTTCTCAGCATCTGTGCTGACGAAGGCAGTTTGGATTTTTCGGGTTTGTGCATATTTGGTTGCATGAAGCAGCCTGAGTCAATTCTCTCTACCCTCCCTGCCTTTTACGAAGCCTGTCTGTTCAGGGTCAACTAGAGAAGGGATAAATTCCCCCATTCTCCTGGCCAGAAGTTTAGCCCAGATTTTGATATCCTGGTTGATAAGCAATATTGGTCTATAGCTACTGCATTGCTCCGGATCCTTGTTTTCTTTCAGAATGAGGCTGATATGGGCTTCTTGGGCTTGTTTAGGGAGATCAGCGCCATTTAACAGAGCATTTAGTGTTTCCGTTAAACGGGAAACTAGTTGTGTCCTAAAGGTCTTATAATAGGTTAGTGTCAGGCCATCAGGCCCTGGGCTTTTGCCTTGTGAGAAGGAGTCTAGGGTCTCCTCCACTTCCTCTTGCGTGATCAGGGTTAGCAGGGAGGCTGCTTCTGTAGAGTTTAGTTTGGGGAGCTTTAGAGAGTTCAAGAACGGATCTATTCTGTCTTGAGTGTGTTGACGTGATGGGAGGTCTCCTGATTCCCTCAAATTATAGAACATTTGTAAAGCAGCAAAAAAAGTCTCACCTCGTCTTATCCACTTCAGCTTGCAGCATATATTTCACATGTAGGAGTATACTCACATACTTCATTAACCACTCAATCCGGTGGTATTTATACGTAAAGCAGAATCAAACAGGTGGGAACTTGAAGTGCCGTGAATAAAAACTCCTTTTATTGTAATCTGTGCATATAAAAATCACAGGTCCAGAGGACTAGTTTCAGCTCCTCATGAGCCTTGATCACCTCTGAGGTTGGGTATGCTCAGTGGGAGCGGTTCTTCCTGTGGGGCTCCGCGAGCGGAACCCACTTGCAAAAATTCAGGCAAAGCCTGTAAAGAAAGTCACTGTTGTGTCCACTAAGTGTAAGCGCTTTTGGCGCTTTTGCTCCTGTCTCTGTTCCCACCGGGTGTTATCAGTTCTAGTAGGCAGGGGGGCAGAGCTCTGCGCCTTACTCCTCTCGGCTTGTGGTATAGGGACTCAAATTTGTTTGTGGGGCGCAGATGGGTGCTGCTGTAGCGCCCAGGGGTCTCGGGGACCGGAGGGTTCTCTGGGGTGCCGCGTCCGGGGCCTATAGAGAGGGGAATCAGATCGTGCCTGTGGTACCTCAATCAAGACTTCACCAGGGAACTCAGAGTGGGCCCAGAAGGCTTGTTTAATCTGTCGATGTCCCCTGTTTCTTCCCTCTTTGGGGTCGGTAGGCTAGTGTGAGGGTGGGGATTATGTGATTCTTTCCCCCTGTAGCTCAGTCGGGTACACTCCGGCACTGTGGGTCTCCGGTGTTTGGTCAGACGTGGCTGAGCAAGGTGCTACTGCCGTGGTGGGGGGGTGCGATCTGTCTCACGCGGTGAGGAGAGATGCGCGGGGGGGTTGGGGTGGGGGGGGGGGTGCAAGTGTGCTGATGCAGCCCTCTTGGTGTTAGCAGTTCTTGTGAGGTTTACTTAGCCGCTTACCTCTGCGGTATACACCGGGAGCTACTCCATACTCCTTCAGCTTTGTGGTACGGGCCCCTTTCCCCACTTACCACTTCCCGCCTTTGTGCGAGTCGCCACTGTGCTGTTGTTCTGCGTCCCCTCAGCTGTCTATGCCCACCCTTTTCGTCCGGATCTTGCCAGGGGTGTCACTTTAGGTGGTTATCGAGTCGTCGCCGACAAGTCCTGCCCGTGCGGGCTCTGCCACTCCGCTCGCCTCCGAGCCGGCGCCAAAATCAAGGCCCCGACTTCTCTATCGGCGCTAGGCCTCGGCTGGTGACTGCAGCCTAGATGGATCCGGAGCGTCTCTTTCTGCTCACTAGCTTGCAGAGATACTGTTGGTTGTGTTGAGCGGGGTCTCCAGAAGTCAGGAGTGCCGTCAGTTCAGTTTTTCTGTTCTGGCTGTCAGAGCGAAGGGCTCTGTGCGTCTGCTCCCTCTGCTCGCTAGGCCACGCTCGCATTCTTACTATCCTAAACACCGTGACAGTCTTACCATCCCCCATCTGCTGCCATTCTTACTATCCCTCGCCCACTGGCAGTCTTACTATCTCCGACCCCATGGCAGTCTTATTATCCCTTACTCCCTAACAGTTTATATCCCCCATCTACTGACATTCTTACACTCCCCCACCCACCCACAGTCTTACTATCATTCTTACTATCGCCCACCACCTGGCAGTTCTACTATCCCCCACCCCATGGCAGTCCTACTATCCCCCACCCCATGGCAGTCTTACTATCCTCCACCTACTGGCAGTCCTACTATCCCCCACCCCATGGCAGTCTTACTATCCTCCACCTACTGGCAGTCTTACTATTCCCCACCACACTGCCAGTCTTACTATCCCCCACCCACTGCCAGTCTTACTATCCTCCACCCACTGCCAGTCTTACTATCCTCCCCTCACTGGCAATCTTACTATCTCCTACCCACTGTCAGTCTTACTATCCTCCACCCACTGTTTCTACTGAGCCCCCAAGCTCCAGGTAGTCTTTCCATCCCCCATTTACTGCCATTCTTACTATCCCGCACCCACTGGCAGTCTTTTTATACCCTTCCCACCGCCAATCTTACTATCTCCCAGCCCATGACAGTCTTACTATCCCCAACTCCCTAACAGTTTACCATCCCCCATCTACTGGCATTCTTACTCTCTCCCACCCACTGGCAGTCTTACCATCCCACACCTACTGGCAGTCTTAGTATCCTCCACCCACTGGCAGTCTTACTATCGAGGACCCATTGGCAGTCTTACAAACCCACACTCACTGACAATCTTATTATCTCTAATCCACTGGCTGTCTTATTATTCCCTACCAACTGGCAATCTTACTATCCCCAACTCCCTTACAGTTTACCATCCCTCATCTACTGGCAGTCTTACTATCCTCCACCCACTGGCAGTCTTACTATCCCCCACCCACTGGCAGTCTTACTATTCCCCACCCACTGGCAGTCCTACCATCCCCCACCCACTGGGAGTCTTACTATCCCCCACCCACTGGCAGTCTTACTATCCCCCACCCACTGGCAGTCTTACTATCCCCCACCCACTGGCAGTCTTACTATCCCCCACCCACTGGCAGTGTTACTATCTCCCACCCACTGGCAGTGTTACTATTACCCACCCACTGGCAGTCTTACTATCCCCCACCCACTGTTTCTACTGAGCCCCAAAGCCCCTGTTAGTCTTACTATTCCCCATCTCCTGGCAGTCTTGCTATCAATCTTATTAACCCTACCCACTGGCATTCTTACTATCCTAAATACCGTGACAGTCTTACCATCCCCATCTACTGCTATTCTTACTATCCCCCACCCAATCGCAGTCTTACTATCCCCTTCCCACTGGCAATCTTACTATCTGCGACTCCATGGCAGTCTTATTACCCCTAATTCCCTAACAGTTTACATTCCCCATCTACTGACATTCTTACTCTCCCCCACCCACTCGCAGTCTAACTATCATTCTTACTATCCCCCACCCCATGGCAGTCCTACTATCTCTAACCCCATGGCAGTCTTACTCTCCTCCACCTACTGGCAGTCTTACTATCCCCCACCCACTGCCAGTCTTACTATCCTCCCCTCACTGGCAATCTTAATATCCTCCCCTCACTGGCAATCTTACTATCTCCTACCCACTGTCAGTCTTACTATCCTCCACCCAGTGGCACTTTTACTATCCTCCACCCTCTGGCAGTCTTACTATCTGCCACCCACTGGTAGTCTTATTATCCCCCACCCACTAGCAGTGTTACTACTATCCAAGCATTGGAAGTGTTACTATCCCCCACCCACTGTTTCTACTTAGCCCCCAAGCCCCAGGTAGTCTTACCATCCCCCATCTACTGCCATTCTTACTATCCCCCACACACTGGCAGTCTTTCTACACCCTTCCCACTGCCAATCTTACTATCTCCCAGCCCATGGCAGTCTTACTATACCCAACTCCCTAACAGTTTACCTTCCTCCATCCACTGGCATTCTTACTCTCCCCCCACCCACTGGCAGTCTTATTATCATTCTTACTATCTTCCACCCACTGGCAGACCTACTATCTCCCACCCCATAGCAGTCTTACCATCCCGCACCTACTGGCATTCATTGTATTCTCCACCCACTGGCAGTCTTACTATCCAGGACCCACTGGCAGTCTAACAAACCCCCACCCACTGGCAGTCTTATTGTCCCCCACTCACTGACAATCTTATTATAGCTCATCCACTGGGAGTCCTCTTATCCCCTATCAACTGGTAGTCTTACTATCCACAACTCCCTAACAGTTTACCATCCCTCATCTGCTGGCATTTTTACTATCCGCCAGCCACTGGCAGTCCTACTATCCCCCACCTACTGGAAGTCTTACCATGCCTAACCTACTCGCAGTCTTACCATTACCCACCCACTGGCAGTCTTACTATCCCCCAGCGACTGGCAGTCTTACTATCTTCCACCCACTGGCAATCTTACTATCCTCCACCCTGTGGCAGTTTTATTATTTCCTGCCTACTGTCAGTCTTATTATCTTCCACCCACTGGCAATCTTACTATCCTCCTCCCACTGGCAGTTTTATTATTTCGTACCCACTGTCAGTCTTACTATCCTCCAACCACTGGCAGTCAGACTATCCTCCACCCACTGGCAGTCTTACTATCCCCCACCCACTGGCAGTCTTGTTATCCCCACCCTATGGCATTCTTACTATCCTTCACCCACTAGCAATCTTACTATCCACCACACACTGACAATCTTTTTATTCCTTATCCCCTGGCACTCATTATTCCCTACCCACTGGCAGTCTTACAATTCCGAACCCACTGGCAGTCTTTATATTCCCCACCCACTGGCAGTCCCACTATCTCCCACCCACTGGCAGTCTTTCTATACCCTTCCCACTGCCAATCTTACTATCTCCCACCCCATGGCAGTCTTAACATCCCGCACCTACTGGCAGTCTTATTATCACCCACCCACTGGCAGTCTTACTATTCCCCACCAACTGGCAGTCTTACTATCCCCCACCCACTGGCAGTCATACTATCCACCACCTACTACCAGTCTTACTATCCCCTTCCCACTGGCAATCTTACTATCCCCCACCCCATGGCAGTCCTACTATCCCCAACTCCCTAACAATTTACCATCCCCCATTTATTGGCATTCTTAGTTTCCCCACCCACTGGCAGTCTTATTATCATACTTACTATCCCCCATCCTCTCCCAGTCTTACTATCCCACAACCACTGTCAGTCTTACTATCCGCCACCCACTGGCAGTCTTACTATCCGCCACCCACTGGCAGTCTTACTATTCCCCACCAACTGGCAGTCTTACTATTCCCCACCAACTGGCAGTCTTACTATTACCCACCCACTGGCAGTCTTACTATTGCCCACCCACTGGCAGTCTTACTATCACCCACCCACTGGCAGTCTTACTATCCACCACCTACTAACAGTCTTACTATCCCCTTTCCACTGGCAATCTTACTATCCCCCACCCCATGGCAGTCTTACTATTCCCAACTCCCTAACAATTTACCATCCCCCATTTACTGGTATTCTTAGTCTCCCCCACCCACTGGCAGTCTTATTATCATTCTTACTATCCCCCATCCTCTCCCAGTCTTACTATCCCACAACCACTGGCAGTCTTACTATCCGCCACCCACTGGCAGTCTTACTATCCGCCACCCACTGGCAGTCTTACTATCTCTGACTCCATGGCAGTCTTATTACCCCTAATTCCCTAACAGTTTACATTCCCCATCTACTGACATTCTAACTCTCCCCCACCAACTCGCAGTCTAACTATCATTCTTACTATCCCCCACCCCATGGCAGTCCTACTATCTCTAACCCCATGACAGTCTTACTCTCCTCCACCTACTGGCAGTCTTACTATCCCCCACCCACTGCCAGTCTTACTATCCTCCCCTCACTGGCAATCTTAATATCCTTCCCTCACTGGCAATCTTACTATCTCCTACCCACTGTCAGTCTTACTATCCTCCACCCAGTGGCACTTTTACTATCCTCCACCCACTGGCAGTCTTACTATCTGCCACCCACTGGTAGTCTTATTATCCCCCACCCACTGACAGTCTTATTATCCCCCACCCACTAGCAGTGTTACTACTATCCAAGCATTGGAAGTGTTACTATCCCCCACCCACTGTTTCTACTTAGCCCCCAAGCCACAGGTAGTCTTACCATCCCCCATCTACTGCCATTCTTACTATCCCCCACACACTGGCAGTCTTTCTACACCCTTCCCACTGCCAATCTTACTATCTCCCAGCCCATGGCAGTCTTACTATACCCAACTCCCTAACAGTTTACCTTCCTCCATCCACTGGCATTCTTACTCTCCCCCACCCACTGGCAGTCTTATTATCATTCTTACTATCTTCCACCCACTGGCAGACCTACTATCTCCCACCCCATGGCAGTCTTACCATCCCGCACCTACTGGCAGTCATAGTATTCTCCACCCACTGGCAGTCTTACTATCCAGGACCCACTGGCAGTCTTATTGTCCCCCACTCACTGACAATCTTATTATAGCTCATCCACTGGGAGTCCTCTTATCCCCTACCAACTGGTAGTCTTACTATCCCCAACTCCCTAACAGTTTACCATCCCTCATCTGCTGGCATTCTTACTATCCGCCAGCCACTGGCAGTCCTACTATCCCCCACCTACTTGCAGTCTTACCATGCCTAACCTACTCGCAGTCTTACCATTACCCACCCACTGGCAGTCTTACTATCCTCCATCCACTGGCAGTCTTACCATCCCCCACACGCTGGCAGTCTTACTATCCCCCAGCGACTGGCAGTCTTACTATCTTCCACCCACTGGCAATCTTACTATCCTCCACCCTGTGGCAGTTTTATTATTTCCTACCTACTGTCAGTCTTATTATCTTCCACCCACTGGCAATCTTACTATTCTCCTCCCACTGGCAGTTTTATTATTTCGTACCCACTGTCAGTCTTACTATCCTCCAACCACCGGCAGTCAGACTATCCTCCACCCACTGGCAGTCTTACTATCCCCCACCCACTGGCAGTCTTGTTATCTCCACCCTATGGCATTCTTACTATCCTTCACCCACTAGCAATCTTACTATCCACCACACACTGACAATCTTTTTATCCTTTATCCCCTGGCACTCATTATTCCCTACCCACTGGCAGTCTTACAATTCCCAACCCACTGGCAGTCTTTATATTCCCCACCCACTGGCAGTCTCACTATCTCCCACCCACTGGCAGTCTTTCTATACCCTTCCCACTGCCAATCTTACTCTCTCCCACCCCATGGCGGTCTTAACATCCCGCACCTACTGGCAGTCTTATTATCCCCCACCCACTGGCAGTCTTACTATTCCCCACCAACTGGCAGTCTTACTATTCCCGACCAACTGGCAGTCTTACTATTACCCACCCACTGGCAGTCTTACTATTCCCCACCCACTGGCAGTCTTACTATTCCCCACCCACTGGCAGTCTTACTATCCACCACCTACTACCAGTCTTACTATCCCCTTCCCACTGGCAATCTTACTATCCCCCACCCCATGGCAGTCTTACTATCCCCAACTCCCTAACAATTTACCATCCCCCATTTATTGGCATTCTTAGTTTCCCCACCCACTGGCAGTCTTATTATCATACTTACTATCCCCCATCCTCTCCCAGTCTTACTATCCGCCACCCACTGTCAGTCTTACTATCCGCCACCCACTGGCAGTCTTACTATCCGCCACCCACTGGCAGTCTTACTATCACCCACCCACTGGCAGTCTTACTATCCACCACCTACTAACAGTCTTACTATCCCCTTTCCACTGGCAATCTTACTATCCCCCACCCCATGGCAGTCTTACTATCCACAACTCCCTAACAATTTACCATCCCCCATTTACTGGTATTCTTAGTCTCCCCCACCCACTGGCAGTCTTATTATCACTCTTACTATCCCCCATCCTCTCCCAGTCTTACTATCCCACACCCACTGGCAGTCTTACTATCCGCCACCCACTGGCAGTCTTACTATCCGCCACCCACTGGCAGTCTTACTATCACCCACCCACTGGCAGTCTTACTATCCACCACCTACTAACAGTCTTACTATCCCCTTTCCACTGGCAATCTTACTATCCCCCACCCCATGGCAGTCTTACTATCCCCAACTCCCTAACAATTTACCATCCCCCATTTACTGGTATTCTTAGTCTCCCCCACCCACTGGCAGTCTTATTATCATTCTTACTATCCCCCATCCTCTCCCAGTCTTACTATCCCACAACCACTGGCAGTCTTACTATCCGCCACCCACTGGAAGTCTTACTATCCCCCACTCACTGACAGTCTTACTATCCCGCACCCCATGGCAGCCTTACTATTGCCCACCCATTGGCAGTCTTACAATCCCCACTCATTGGCAGTCTTACTATCCCCCACTCACTGGCAGTCTTACAATCCCTCACCCACTGCAATTCTTATTATACCCACCCCAAAGGCATTTTTACTATTACGCACCCACTGGCAATTTTACTATCCCCCACTCACTGGCAGTCTTATTATCCCCCACCTACTGGCAGTCTTAGTATCCCTCACCCACTGGCCGTCCTTCTATCCCCCACCTACTGGCAGTCTTACTTTCTCCCACCCACTAGCGGTCTTACTATCCCCCATCTACTGGAATTCTTACTATCCCCACCCGAATGGCAGTCTTGCTATCCCCACCCACTGGCAGTCTTATTATCTTCCACCTACTGGCAGTCTTACTATCCCCCACCCACTGACAGGCTTACTATCTCCCACCCACTGGCAGTCTTACTATCCCCCATCTACTGGAATTATTATTATCCCCCACCCCAATGGCAGTCGTACTATCACCCACTCACTGGCAATCTTACTATCCCCCCCCCCCCCCCGACTGGCAGTCTTACTATGCCCCACCCACTGACATTCTTATTATCCCCCACCCAATGACAGTCTTACTATAACTCACCCACTGGCAGTTTTACCATTCCACACCCACTGCCAGTCTTACTATTCCCCACTTACTGGCAGTCTTACTAACCACAACCCATTGGCAGTCTTAATATTGCCCACCCAGTGGCAGTCTTACCATGCCCCACCCACTGGGAGTCTTACTATCCCCCACCCACTGGCAGTCTTTCTATCCCCCACCCACTGGCAGTCTTTCTATCCCCCACCCCATGACACTCTTTCTATCCCCCACCACATGGCAGTCTTACTATCCCCCACCCAATTGCGGCCTTACTATTCCCCACCCACTGGCAGTCTTACAACCCCAACCCATTGGCAGTCTTACTATCCCCAATCTACTGGAATTCTTACTATCCCGACCCCAGTGGCAATCTTACTATCCCCCACCCACTGGCAGTCTTTCTATCCCCCACCCGCTGGCAGTCTTTCTATCCCCCACCCCATGGCAGTCTTACTATCCCCCCCCCCCCCCCGATGGCGGCCTTATTATTCCCCACCCACTGGCAGTCTTACAACCCCCACCCATTGGCAGTTTTACTACCCCCTACTCAATGGCATTCTTACTATCCCCACCCACTGGCAGTCTTACTATCCCCCACCTCCTGGCAGTCTTATTATGCCCCACTCACTGACAACCTTATTATCCCCACCCCATGGCATTCTTACTATACCCCACCCACTGAGAGTATTACTATCCCCCACCTACTGGCAGTCCCACTATCTCCCACCCACTGGCAGTCTTTCTATACCCTTCCCACTGCCAATCTTACTATCTCCACCCCATGGCAATCTTACTATCCCCAACTCCCTAACAGTTTAACATCCCTTATCTACTGGCATTTTTACTTTCCCCCACCCACTAGCAGTCTTACTATAATTCATAATATCCCCCACCCACTGGCAGTCCTACTATCCCCCACCCCATGGAAGTCTTACCATCCCCAACTCAATGGCAGTCTTACTATCCCCCACTCACTGGTAGTCTTACTATTCCCCAGCCACTGGCAGTCTTACTATCTCCCACCCACTGGCAGTCTTACTATACTCCACCCACTGGAAATCTTACTATCCCCCACCCACTGTCAGTCTTACTATCGTCCACCCACTGACAGTCTTATTATCCCCTACTCATTGACAGTCTTATTATCCCCACCCCAAGGCATTCTTACTATCCATCACCCACTGGCAGTCTTACTATCTCCCACCCTCTGGTAATCTTACTATCTCCTACCCACTGGCAGTCTTATCATCCCCACCCCATGGCATTCTTACTATGCCTCATCCACTGGCACTGTTACTATTCCCTACCCACTGTCAGTCTTACTATCTTCGACTCACTGGCAGTCTTACTATCTTCCAACCACTGGAAGTCTTACTATCTTCCACCCACTGGCAGTCTTACTATCCTCCCCCCATTGGCAATCTTTCTATTCCCCAACCAATGGCAGTCTTACTATCTGCCACACACTGGCAGTCTTACTATCTTTGACTCACTGGCAGTCTTACTATCTTCCACCCACTGGCAGTCTTACTACCCCCCCCCCCCCCACTGGTAATCTTAGTATCTCCCATCCACTGGCAGTCTTACTATCCTCCCCCTACTGGCAATCTTAGTATCTCACATCCACTGGCAGTCTTACTATCCCTCACCCACTGGCAGTCTTACTATCCCCAATCTACTGGAATTCTTACTATCCCCACCCCAATGGCAATCTTACTATCCCCCACCCACTGGCAGTCTTACTATCCCCGACCCACTGGCAGCCTTACTATCCCCCGCTCACTGGCAGTCTTACTATCCCCAATCTACTGGAATTCTTACTATCCCCACCCTAATGGCATTCTTACTATCACGCACCCACTAGCAATCCAACTATCCCTTAACCACTGGAAGTCTTATTATCCCCCACCCAATCTAATTTTCTCTCATCCACTGGCAGTCTTACTATTCCCCACTCACTAGCATTCTTACTGTTACCCACCCACTGGCAATCTTACTATCCCCCACCCACTGGCAGTGTTACTATCCCCCACCCCATAGCAGCCTTACTATTCCCCACCCATTGGCAGTCTTAGAATCCTCACCCATTGGCAATCTTACTATCCATCACCCACTGGCAGTCTTCCTATCCCCCACCCCATGGTAGCCTTACAATCCCCCACTCACTGGCAGCCTTACAATCCCCCACTCACTGGCAGTCTTACAATCCCCTACTTACTGGCAGTCTTACAATCCCCCACCCACTGGTAGTCTTACTATCCCCGCCCACTGGCAGTCTAACTATCCCCTATCTACTGGAATTATTACTATCCCCACCCCAATGGCATTCTTACTATCAATCACCCACTGGCAATCTTACTTTCCCCCACCCATTGGCAGTCTTACTATCCCCCACCCAGGGCAGTCTTATTATCCCCCACCCAATGACACTCTTATTATCTCTCATCCACTAGCAGTTTTACTATTCCCCACCCCAATGGCAGTCTTACTATCTCCCACCCACTGGCAATCTTACTATCCCTCACCCACTGGCAGTCCTACTATCTCCTACCCACTGGCAGTCTTACTATCCCCCACCCACTGGCAGTCTTTCTATCCCCCACCCACTGACAGTCTTAATATCTCCCACCCACTGGCAGTCTTACTATCCTCCATCTACTATAATTCTTACTATTCTACCTAATGGCATTCTTACTATTACCCACCCACAGGCAATCCTACTATCCCCCACCCACTGGCAGTCTTACTATTCCCCACCCACTGGCAGTCTTACTGTCCCCACCCCAATGGCATTTTTACTATCCCCCACCCCAATGGCATTCTTACTATCCCCCACCCCAATGGCATTCCTACTATCACCCACCCCAATGGCAATCTTACTATCCCCCACCCACTGGCAGTCTTACTTTCCCCTACCCACTGGCAGTCTTACTATCCCCTACCCACTGGCAGTCTTACTATCCCCTACCCACTGGCAGTCTTACTATCCCCTACCCACTGGCAGTCTTACTATCCCCCACCCACTGGCAGTCTTACTATCCCCCACCCACTGGCAGTCTTACTTTCCCCCACCCACTGGCAGTCTTACTTTCCCCTACCCACTGGCAGTCTTACTATCCCCTACCCACTGGCAGTTTTACTATCCCCCACCCACTGGCAGTCTTACTTTCCCCTACCCACTGGCAGTCTTACTATCCCCTACCAACTGGCAGTTTTACTATCCCCCACCCACTGGCAGTCTTACTATCCCCCACCCACTGGCAGTCTTACTATCTCCCACCCACTGGAAGTCTTACTGTCCCCCACCCACTGGCAATCTTACTACCCCCTACCCACTGGAAGTCTTAATATCCCCCATCTACTGGAATTCTTACTATCCCCATCTCAATGGCAATCTTACTATCCCACACACCAGGGCAGCCTTTCTATTCCTCACCCACTGGCAGTCTTACTATCCCCTACCCACTGGCAGTCTTACTATCCCCTACCCACTGGCAGTCTTACTATCCCCCACCCACTGGCAGTCTTACTATCCCCCACCCACTGGCAGTCTTACTTTCCCCTACCCACTGGCAGTCTTACTATCCCCTACCCACTGGCAGTTTTACTATTCCCCACCCACTGGCAGTCTTACAATCCCCTACTTACTGGCAGTCTTACAATCCCCCACTCACTGGTAGTCTTACTATCCCCGCCCACTGGCAGTCTTACTATCCCCTATCTACTGGAATTATTACTATCCCCACCCCAATGGCATTCTTACTATCAATCACCCACCGGCAATTTTACTTTCCCCCACCCACTGGCAGTCTTACTATCCCCCACCCAGGGCAGTCTTATTATCCCCCACCCAATGACACTTATTATCTCTCATCCACTAGCAGTTTTTCTATTCCCCACCCCAATGGCAGTCTTACTATCTCCCACCCACTGGCAATCTTACTATCCCCCACCCACTGGCAGTCTTACTATCTCCTACCCACTGGCAGTCTTACTATCCCCCACCCACTGGCAGTCTTTCTATCCCCCATTCACTGGCAGTCTTAATATCTCCCACCCACTGACCGTCTTACTATCCTCCATCTACTATAATTCTTACTATTCTCCCTAATGGCATTCTTACTATTACCCACCCACAGGCAATCTTACTATCCCCCACCCACTGGCAGTCTTACTATTCCCCACCCACTGGCAGACTTACTGTCCCCACCCCAATGGCATTCTTACTATCCCCCACCCCAATGGCATTCTTACTATCCCCCACCCCAATGGCATTCTTACTATCCCCCACCCCAATGGCATTCTTACTATCACCCACCCCAATGGAAATCTTACCATCCCCCACCCACTGGCAGTCTTACTTTCCCCTACCCACTGGCAGTCTTACTATCCCCTACCCACTGGCAGTCTTACTATCCCCTACCCACTGGCAGTCTTACTATCCCCCACCCACTGGCAGTCTTACTATCCCCCACCCACTGGCAGTCTTACTTTCCCCTACCCACTGGCAGTCTTACTATCCCCTACCCACTGGCAGTTTTACTATCCCCCACCCACTGGCAGTCTTACTATCCCCCACCCACTGGCAGTCCTACTATCCCCCACCCACTGGCAGTCTTACTATCCTCTATCTACTATAATTCTTACTATTCTCCCTAATGGCATTCTTACTATTACCCACCCACAGGCAATCTTACTATCCCCCACCCACTGGCAGTCTTACTATTCCCCACCCACTGGCAGACTTACTGTCCCCACCCCAATGGCATTCTTACTATCCCCCACCCCAATGGCATTCTTACTATCTCCCACCCCAATGGCATTCTTACTATCACCCACCCCAATGGCAATCTTACTATCCCCACCCACTGGCAGTCTTACTTTCCCCTACCCACTGGCAGTCTTACTATCCCGTTCCCACTGGCAGTCTTACTATCCCCTACCCACTGGCAGTCTTACTATCCCCTACCCACTGGCAGTCTTACTATCCCCCACCCACTGGCGCTCTTACTATCCCCCACCCACTGGCAGTTTTACTATCCCCCACCCACTGGCAGTCTTACTATCCCCCATCCACTGGCAGTCTTACTATCTCCCACCCACTGGCAGTCTTACTATCCCCCACCCACTGGCAATTTTACTATCCCCTAACCACTGGCAGTCTTACTATCCCCCATCTACTGGAATTCTTACTATCCCCATCTCAATGGCAATCTTACTATCCCCCACCCACTGGCAGTCTTACTTTCCCCTACCCACTGGCAGTCTTACTATCCCCTACCCACTGGCAGTCTTACTATCCCCTACCCACTGGCAGTCTTACTATCCCCCACCCACTGGCAGTCTTACTTTCCCCTACTCACTGGCAGCCTTACTATCCCCTACCCACTAGCAGTCTTACTATCCCCCACCCACTGGCAGTCTTACTATCCCCCACCCACTGGCAATCTTACTATCCCCCACCCACTGGCAGTCTTACTATCCCCCATCTACTGGAATTCTTACTATCCCCATCTCAATGGCAATCTTACTATTCCCCACCCCATGGCAACCTTACTATTCCTCACCCACTGGCAGTCTTACTATCCATCACCCACTGGCAATCTTACTATCCCCCACCCACTGGCAGTCTTACTATCCCCCATCTACTGGAATTCTTACTATCCCCATCTCAATGGCAATCTTACTATTCCCCACCCCATGGCAGCCTTACTATTCCTCACCCACTGGCAGTCTTACTATCCATCACCCACTGGCAGTCTTACTATTCCCCACCCACTGGCCGTCTTACTATCCCCCACCCACTGGCAATCTTACTATCCCCCACCCACTGGCAGTCTTACTATCCCCCATCTACTGGAATTCTTACTATCCCCATCTCAATGGCAATCTTACTATTCCCCACCCCATGGCAGCCTTACTATTCCTCACCCACTGGCAGTCTTACTATCCATCACCCACTGGCAGTCTTACTATTCCCCACCCACTGGCAGTCTTACTATCCCCCACCCACTGGCAGCCTTACTATCCATCACCCACTGGCAGTCTTACTATTCCCACCCACTGGCAGTCTTACTATCCCCCCCCCCCCTCCTTGCTGGCAGTCTTTCTATCTCCCAACCAATGGTAGTCTTACTATCCCAAACACCTTGACATCATTATTATCCCCCATCCCTTGGCAATCTTACCACCCCCCATCTATTATCAGTGGGTCTATACTGTAACTCCCAGTTTTAAACTATTTGCTGTCAACTTGATGTCAGGAGTCGTGATGTTTAAAGGCAACCGCTTGGAACAGACACTAAAATTGCAAGTTGGGCCCCGGTAAGCAGAGCATTAAGTCTATGTTATGCTATGGCGATAAAATGAATTCACTGCTTTATTTCTTGTTCTACATTAAACTTTGCTTCCAGATTGAAGTTCAGTATAATGAGTTAGAGGTTGTGTAGATGGCACCCCTGTCCTGTTACTAGGGCACATGCATGACAGAGCGGGGAATGTTCTGTCCTTCTGTCTTTGGACTGGATATAAGTATAGACCACATAGAGGGCGGACGTACTCCCTACTGACCCGTCATTCAATAATTACCTCTGTTCCCATTGTTTCCGTTGGGATCTATCTCCACTTAGAATATCCCCGGAATACCCGTCACTTCAAGGCTCCCTGCCAGTCATTACCCCATCCTTTTAAAGGCATTCTATGGTTGTGGAGGTATTAGTGTTGCATGTATGTGTCTCAGTCTGGGCCCTGTAGGTTTTAAATACTATTAAATAAGGATTATTTTAAGTGTGAAGGGCTATTAGATGTAATAATAGACTTTTTCTGCTCCAGTGAATAACATTTGTATAATAAGACTATTCATTTCTAATTTCTCAAATGATAGATGGATGGAGAGAGATATTTCTGTAATACAGAGGCGTCCAATAACTGCATACAATGTGTATAGCATATGTTTCTAATACTATGCAGAAGAGAGTTCCGACATCTGCGCCCAACATGGGAGCTATGCAGTCAAATCTCAATGCCAGACGAGGTGCAGCACTGGATTGGAAAAGGTGAGCACTTTAAAAAAAATGAAGTTCAGTCCATGCTTTAGATTTATTGCGCACTTTAGACATTTCTTTGCATTTTCCTAAACAGTTTTGAAGAGTGTCCTGAAAGAGGAGTCCTAAAATGCAAAAAAATTATTTAGGATATGAGCACAAAGTATTAGTCTAAAGTGTGTGTAATAGGCACATTTGCTTAAAGTTTGCAGTAATGTGTGACAAATGCCTTAAGAAGCACGAGCCTGTTAATACATGTGTTGCATCCTGCAGCATCTCTGTACCAGACTGAAATATACACCAAATACGTGCTAGTGTAAATTTCAGCTATAATTTAAATCCATTTCTGGTGTACATTATAGTTAATTTGATAAGTCTGTTAGGCAACACCACCTGTGCCTAACTCCCTGCACTTTAAGAAAAGTGCCAGTCTATCGCAAAAAGGCCAAAAGTTACTAATTCATACAGTCCTAGAATCGGGTCATTGGGTCAGGGCAGGATCACTAAATCATCCCAGACAGATATCTGTCCAACCTTTGTTTGAACACTTCCATTGAAGGAGAACTCCCCACCTCCCGTGGCAACCTGTTCCACTCATTGATCCCCCTCACTGTCTAATATCTAATCTGTCTCTCCTCCCTTTCAGCCTCATCCCATTGCTTCTAGTCTCTCCTTGTGCAGATGAGAATCGAGCTGATCCCTCTGCACTGTGACAGCCCTTCAGATATTTGTAGACCGCTATTAAGTCTCCTCTCAGCCTTCTCTTCTGCTAAACATTCCAGATCCTTTAACCGTTCCTCGTAGGACATGAACACAGAAAGGATAAATCCAGAATCAAAAAAATCCTGCGCTCATAGGAATAGCATGAAGCGGAGAACGTGAGAAGTTACACTAATGGTCAAAGTAAAAAACTTACTTGAAAGGAAGGGGATATGATCAACACAGAAGCCCCCTCCGGGTGATGGTGAAGGACCTTATTTATTGGGGTGTCAGATGGAGACACAGGGACCTCCGGCCAAGATAGTCATTTGCAGCTTAATATTTAATCATACAAAACTGCAAAGTAACAGGCAATAATACTGACGACGCGTTTCTGTGCACACAGGCACCTTCACAGGTACCTTCATGGCTATGGCCTAATGAAGGTGCCTGTGTGCACAGAAACACGTCGCCAGTAAAAGCCACCTACACCGTCCGATTCCTGTTGGTTGGGACAAGTAAAGTTTCCGTCTTTGAGCATCAAAATGCAGTCCTATGGTGCCTTGTGGTCAGCCCGCCATCCGATTTCCCGGCCACCCATTGACAGATGATACTACTGTCAGGTGACAACCTGCCTGTCCAATAACCCAACATGCTGGAGATAATTGAGCCATTCCCAAAAGTGGGTGGTGTGAAGGAGACAAGTGCAGCCATAAACAAACCAAAATGGTACCAATGGAAACCACAGAACGTCCTGCAAAAAACGAGCCCTCACACATCTATGTAAAACGTCCCGGCGGTCAGAGGGCGGGGCTGAGAGGAAGTTCATTTATTTCCAAAGATATAGAGTTTTTAAAGCAATGCAGCAACAAAAAGCTCCAGACATTTGGTATTGTTGTAATCGGACTGACCCACAGATTAGAGCTGTGCCATTTGTGCCACAATACGTACGCTGCAAAATGAAGAACCCCCCAAAGATGGCAGAATTGCATTTGTTTAACCATTTCACTTCACTCTGAATTTTCAGTAGATTATATGTTACATTAAATAGAACCACTAATAAAACAAACTCTTCCTGCAAAAACAACAAGCCGCCAGACAGCGACGGCGATGTAAAAATAAAACCGTTATGATGTTTTGAATTTGGGGAGGAAAAGCCGAAAATGAAAAAAAAGGGACGTGTCATTAAGAGGTTAATTTCTAAATACAGAACATTATGCAAATTTTAGCACATAGCAGTCCTAGATGTGATGTTCTGTCGGCTCAAGACATGGAAAATTTGCTTTTAACGTATTTTGATTAAAGAGTGATGGAAGAACCAGCAGTCTTTGTAAATCTGCCCCGATGGTCCTATAATAGGATGCCTGTCCCATCACTACTGAGAAGTGACCAGACAGTCGTACGTCTACACTGGACCTCCGCTAGGGATAAACATATACTGCAGAAACGGTCAGCGCAGATCTACAGACTGAAGAACAACGTTTATAGCCGGATCGTAATAACTCGATCTGTTCAATTTAATAGAAATCTTTTAGGTTTCAGTCCCGGATGACATCTGAAACGTTCCCTGCTAGGCAGCGAGTTGTCAGGCAGCGTTCTCTTTTGAAAGGATGTGATATTTTTAAAAGGAGAGATATGAGACTTTTTAATGGAGTAAAGGTTAGCAAAGTCGCCTTTGTACGATGAAAAAAACTCCCTCTTTGATCTTGTCCCTGCCACATATGCTGCCTCACAGCGCACCTCCAGGACCCACCCTACCCCTCAATGATCAGGCAGCGAAGGGAAGAATGGCATCAGTACATTGATTAATATATTATATTACACTCACTGAGTAGCCAAATCAGCCCGTGTTCACAAGGCTACATATTCTGACTCCCATCCGCTACGCTACAAGGGAAAGATGAACTAGTGCATGATGGTGGTTGAGGTGTTCAGTGCAGGACAACCAAGGAGAAGGGACGGGAACTTGTGGAAACAGAAACTAGAAATGTACTAAATAGAGATGAGCGAGCACCAAAATGCTCGGGTGCTCGTTACTCGAGTCGAACTTCCCGCGATGCTCGAGGGTTCGTTTCAAGTAACGATCCCCATTGAAGTCAATGAGCGACCCGAGCATTTTTGTATATCGCCAATGCTCGCTAAGGTTTTCATTTGTGAAAATCTGGGCAATTCAAGAAAGTGATGGGAACGACACAATAACGGATAGGGCAGGCGAGGGGCTACATGTTGGGATGCATCTCAAGTTCACAGGTCCCACTATTAAGCCACAATAGCGGCAAGAGTGGGCCCCCCCCCCCAACAACTTTTACTTCTGAAAAGCCCTCATTAGCATGGCATACCTTAGCTAAGCACCACACTACCTCCAACAAAGCACAATCACTGCCTGCATGACACTCCGCTGCCACTTCTCCTGGGTTACATGCTGCTCAACCGCCCATTTCAGTAATAGTAGCAGTCAAGACAGGCCCCAGTAACAATTCCGAAGCAGCAGTATAGGGGGAGCGCAGTATTAGTTCCATTTCAGTAGTAGTAGCAGTCTGGACAGGCCCCAGTAACATATCACTAGCAGCAGTATAGGGGGAGCACAGTATTAGTTCCATTTCAGTAGTAGTAGCAGTCTGGACAGGCCCCAGTAACATATCACTAGCAGCAGTATAGGGGGAGCACAGTATTAGTTCCATTTCAGTAGTAGTAGCAGTCTGGACAGGCCCCAGTAACATATCACTAGCAGCAGTATAGGGGGAGCACAGTATTAGTTCCATTTCAGTAGTAGTAGCAGTCTAGACAGGCCCCAGTAACAATTCCGAAGCAGCAGTATAAGGGGAGCACAGTATTAGTTCCATTTGAGTAGTGGTAGCAGTCTGGACAGGCCCCAGTAGCATATCACTAGCAGCAGTATAGGGGGAGCACAGTATTAGTTCCATTTGAGTAGTAGTAGCAGTCTGGACAGGCCCCAGTAGCATATCACTAGCAGCAGTATAGGGGGAGCACAGTACTAGTTCCATTTCAGTAGTAGTAGCAGTCAAGACAGGCCCTAGTAACAATTCAGAAGCAGCAGCACAGGGGGAGCACAGTCTTAGTTCCATTTCAGTAGTAGTAGCAGTCAAGACAGGCCCCAGTAACATATCACTAGCAGCAGTATAGGGGGAGCACAGTCTTAGTTCCATTTCAGTAGTAGTAGCAGTCAAGACAGGCCCCAGTAACATATCACTAGCAGCAGTATAGGGGGAGCACAGTATTAGTTCCATTTTAGTAGTAGTAGCAGTCTAGACAGGCTCCAGTAACATATCACTAGCAGCAGTATAGGGGGAGCACAGTATTAGTTCCATTTGAGTAGTAGTAGCAGTCAAGACAGGTCCTAGTAACAATTCAGAAGCAGCAGTACAGGGGGAGCACAGTCTTAGTTCCATTTCAGTAGTAGTAGCAGTCAAGACAGGCCCCAGTAACATATCACTAGCAGCAGTATAGGGGGAGCACAGTATTAGTTCCATTTCAGTAGTAGTAGCAGTCTGGACAGGCCCCAGTAGCATATCACTAGCAGCAGTATAGGGGGAGCACAGTACTAGTTCCATTTCAGTAGTAGTAGCAGTCAAGACAGGCCCTAGTAACAATTCAGAAGCAGCAGTACAGGGGGAGCACAGTCTTAGTTCCATTTCAGTAGTAGTAGCAGTCAAGACAGGCCCCAGTAACATATCACTAGCAGCAGTATAGGGGGAGCACAGTATTAGTTCCATTTCAGTAGTAGTAGCAGTCTGGACAGGCCCCAGTAGCATATCACTAGCAGCAGTATAGGGGGAGCACAGTACTAGTTCCATTTCAGTAGTAGTAGCAGTCAAGACAGGCCCTAGTAACAATTCAGAAGCAGCAGTACAGGGGGAGCACAGTCTTAGTTCCATTTCAGTAGTAGTAGCAGTCTAGACAGGCTCCAGTAACATATCACTAGCAGCAGTACAGGGGGAGCACAGTCTTAGTTCCATTTCAGTAGTAGTAGCAGTCTAGACAGGCTCCAGTAACATATCACTAGCAGCAGTATAGGGGGAGCACAGTATAGGGGGATCATGTAACGGACACAGCAGAGCCAGGAAACAATTATGCGCAAGCCTGTAGTGAGACGTAGGTGCGTATGACTGAGCTAGTGGAATTCACAGCGCAGAACCAGTCAAGTGGCCAAAGGCCAGTGGTAGGCCTTAAGTATTTTGCTTCAATTTTTTAAAATGCTGAGGTGAAAAACCAGACAGACACCGTATGCAGCGTATATATGTATACTCTTTCCCTCTGGCGGGATGACGGCGATCATGTAACGGACACAGTAGAGCCAGGAAACAATTATGCGCAAGCCTGCTGTAACGCTTAGCTGGGTAATAATGAGCGACTACTACCCCCAGCAGACACGCAGTAAACTGAACACGGTCACAGGCAGCCCAAAGATTTTTTTTCCCAATTTTTTTGAAAAAGCCCACTGCCTATATAGCCTGTATATCTCTTTCCCTGCCTCACCAGTACTGGCCCTATACTCTGTACAATGACTGCAGACTGAGGACGCAATGCTCTGCACGCCCGATATACAAAATTTAAAAAAATGTGTAAAACTGCTAAAAGCAGCCTCAACAGTACTGCACACAGTCAGATGTGGCCCTAAGAAGGACCGTTGGGGTTCTGGAAGATGAAGATAACAGCCTAACACTCTCCCTATAGCAGCTACAGCAAGACGGCACTTTCCCTAATGTCTCTCAGTGTGCATCTGTGGCGAGCCGCGGGCGGCCCCAGTTTATATACTCGGGTGTCACCTGATCTCGCCAGCCACTCACTGCAGGGGGGTGGGATAGGGCTGGAACTTCACAGGAGGAAGTTGTAATGCCTTCCCTGTCTTTCTATTGGCCAGAAAACGGCACAAACTTTTCTGGGAAGAAAATGGAACTGACTCGAACATCGCGTGGTACTCGTTACGAGTAACGAGCATCTCGAACACCCTAATACTCGAACGAGCATCAAGCTCAGACGAGTACGCTCGCTCATCTCTAGTACTAAGCCTTTGGTAACCGTCAATATTTATCACAAATCACAGTACTTGTAGAATCCACACATCTCCAGTCTGTATCTCTGCACGAGCCGGGGAACTTCTCTGTATATATCTGTCAATAGCCAAATCAGGGGGACTCACTTGTCTAGTGGTCCACTTCAGGTCCAGCCGATACACGCTTCACTCCTGCTTGTCTCCGCACTCAAAGGCTGAAGCTCCTTTTAGGGCTGGCAATAATCCTGCAGTTTTCAGGTGTCTATGCTGCATCAGCGGAGTAGGAGCAGATAAATCACTTCCCCCTCTGCTCCTGCTTTCTCTCATCTCTTCTCCTCTGAGATCTCATCTGTGAACTCTCCTGATCTCTTCTGATCTCTCCAAACAGGAAGTGCAAGGTATTATATATCCCTCCCCTTACAGAGGTTTCTAGCACCTTTCAGATTAACCCCTCCTCAGCCAATCAGTGCTCAGGTAACAAGAGGGGATGACCAATAGCAGGAGATTTCCCAGTAGTTAAAGCCAGGCAAAGACACTAAAGATACTGCCAAGAACAATCCCTCCCTTAGAAGGAGTTGTCGGAATGGAATGAAACTTATATCCATATGTGATTGTACCATTATTATAAGTGAGTGATCACAATATCAGAGCAAAAGGATAATTTATTGCGAAAGACCGACCCCTTGAAGGGAGGTTCTAATACCAGCTGTACCATCTTTAGCTTAGATACAAGATGTGATACAGGTGGACATGAAGGCTCTAGTACCCTGCTGTACCACCTGTAGCTTGGATACAAGATGTGACACAGGTGGGCATGGAGGTTCTAGTACCCTGTTGTACTGCCTGTAACTTGGATACAAGATGTGATACGGGGGGCATGGAGGCTCTAGTACCCTGTTGTACCGCCTCTAGCTTGGATACAAGATGTGATATAGGTGGGCATGAAGGCTCTAGTACCCTGCTGTACCACCCCTAGCTTGGATACAAGATGTGATACAGGTGGGCATGGAGGCTCTAATACCATGTTGTACTGCCTGTAACTTGGATACACGATGTGATACAGGTGGGCATGGAGGCTCTAATACCATGTTGTACTGCCTCGAGATTGGATACAAGATGTGATACAGGAAGGATAGGGAGGCTCTAGTACCCTGGTGTACTGCCACATATCGCTCCACATTTACTATAACTAATCCTCTAAGTCAGGCAATACATGTGACTGCAGAGTGCATTAAATGCATCGCTGAGCTGTCATTGCCTTTTGTACCACTAGTAGGGGTGACCAACTTTTGTATGCGACAGTGTGCTGCTTCACAGCAAAGGCAGGATTGAGGCGCTCACCCCTAAATCTCCAGACATGAACACAGCCATCAACAGTGCCCAAACAAAACCTGGATTAATCGCTGAAAAAAAGCCAGTTCCATTCTGTAGTATCCAGTTTCGTCAGCTAAGCACCTGGAAGAGGTTCCGACCGACACAGGGGTGTAACGATGATGTCACTTGTCTCTTGATGGCGGACAAGGAAACAGTTGAAGCTGCTTGTGCTTGTCAGACAACCAGATGATCCATTCTACTGGTGATCTGTCAAGGGCATCCTCAGCCCGATTGCATTGTGTACATACCCTCACACATCCACTGGTTCCAACACTTATTAACAGTCTGGTCAGAATGGCACAGGTTGCAAGCAGTTCTTTGATACGACCATCCAGCTTCTCACATCCCAATAATGCGCCCCTCTCAGACTCTGGTAACGGGTGAAATCTTGTCTCTGCGTTGTAGAGGCGTCTAGTGGTCAACAAGCTCTACACAAGCGGAAGAAGAGGTCACTACACACAAGGAGCTTCCAAAGAGCCTTATATAGGCCAAGGGTCACTTTGGACATGGAAGGCCCCAAACTATATAAAAATAACTTAAAAAACACCTTTAATAGTTGTAAGACAAATCTATCCATATCTAGGCCTCAGTTTTCATATTGTGATAGACATGATGATTAGTCAGTGTAAAATGTCTATTGATTTGTACTAAACTAGATGTAATACGCAGCTGTAGTGACTTTAACTCTTAGAGGCTAATGACTGCATAATTTCATTATAGTAATTGCTGGACAATGGCATGGTGAAAAGATGTGTGTTTTGTGACTTCAGCCTAATGTGGAAGTCTGCTGCATAAGGAAAGAGTTAAATCACAGTGTAATATGTCATTGCTTGTGTTCATCTTGAGTGTTTTCCCAGTCCTTCCCCATCCCCCACACAGAATCTTCTTCAACAAAGAGATACTTACTTTCAGTTTCAGTTTTGGCCACATGTTGTTAAGACAAAGGCTCCTATTTGAGAGAGGTGGGGAGAGGGGGAGGCGGGGAATTCTATATAACCCAGCGAATAAGAATATATATATGTTACTGATGTAATCTGTTGAACGCCCATAAAGGGCAGGTGTTATGTCTTGTAATAAAAGAGGCTGTTTGGACGTTCCTGCCCAGAGAGCCATTTTGGATATGAGACTGATAACTTGTGTCTGATCTGGTCGATGATGTGTGCACACTATACAATTTGGAAGCTACAGAATACCCTGAAACCTGCTGGAGAAAACCATATCCCAGCTCAATATCTGGTACCAAAAGACTCCATCCTTCTCCCACTGAAACAGGATTTGTTCAGATTCACCAAGAAGGGAGACTCCTTCCTCCCCTTGCAGAGACTAATGATGCCGGAGTCCCGCTCACACCATATGTGTACTCGCTCTCTTTGTACAGCTCCAGTGTTTCGCCCAGGCCACTGGCACAATTTCAGCTATCCTCAACAACAAAGCGATCTCTGTCTTTACCAGAGGCCGCTCATCAACTATGATCAGCCCACCAACCACTGCCCTGTTTATGAATGGCATACTACTTCACCCAATGTCTTGGTATGATGCTACATTCCTTGTCTATATTAATAATTCTAATCTTTATTAACATGGCGCCAACATAGCAGAGCTTAGAAGACAGGGGGAATAAAAACAAGACCACGCATACATGAAGTAATCAATTGATGGAAACAATTAGGGGCAAGGGTCCTGCTCCAACGAACTTACATACTACAGATAATGGGGTAATACAGAAGGTAAAGGGGCTGGAGATATGCACGGTATAGCAGGCAGGAGATGTGCACGGTATGGTGAGATGGAGAATGTAGGATGCTATATACATAGACAATGATCAGGCCGTATAGTGGCTGAATCACTATGACTTCAGGGGAAGTTCATGGCGGCTGGCAGGGATTGCAGTCAGTAGGTCAGGGAGCATGTTATCAGGCAGAATACAGAGGGGTTTGGTTTAGAGGATGTGGTATACCTACCTGAAGAGGTGTGTTTTTTGAGTACGCCTGAAGCTTTGTGTGTTGGGGATTGTCCGGACAGTTTTTGGTAGTGCGTTCCCGAGGACTGGTGCTGCTCTGGAGAAGTCTTGGAGGTGGGAATGAGAGGTTTGAATTAAAGGGGCGCTTAATCTGATTTCAGTAGTAGAACAGAGGGCCCGGGTTGGGTGATGGATTGAGATGAGGGATACAATATAGAGCACTGAGGTGCTGTGGAGGGCTTTGTGGATGAGGGTAGTGAGTTTGAATTGAATTCTGTATTTAACGGGCAGCCAGTGCAGTGACCGGCACAGGGCAGAGGCGTCCGAGAAAGATGAGCCTGGCTGCCACATTCAGGATGGATTGGAGAGGGTAGAGTCTGGTGCAGGGGAGGCCGATCAGCAGCAAGTTGTAATAATACAGCTGAAAGTGGATGAGGGTGACAGTGAGCGTTTTTAGCGCGTCCACAGTGAGAAAAGGTTGAATTCTTATGATGTTCTTGAGATGCAGCTGACATGTTCGGGCAAGGGATTAGATGTAAGGGGTAAAGGAGAGATCAGAGTCGAATATAACCCCAAGGCAGTGGGACGATACAAGGATCTCTCTCATGATCTGTTTATACCCAGGACTGCGACGGTAATGAGAGGGCATCCGCTACGTCTAGAGGAAAGCAGGTTTCATCACCAACACAGAAAGGGGTTCTTTACTGTAAGAGCAGTTAGATTGTGGAACTCTCTGCCTGAGGACGTGGTGATGGCAAAATCCATAGAGGAGTTTAAAAGGGGACTTGATGTCTTTCTGGAGGGGAAGGATATTACAGGATATAAATCTTTGTTTAATTGTTAATCTGGGTATACAGGCGGGTAGGAACTATTAGGGGTTGATCCAGGGAACAGTCTGATTGCCATTAGGGAATTGGGAAGAAATTTTTTCCCCGAAAGGGCTAATTGGCTTCTGCTTTTTTTTTTTTTTCCTTCCTCTGGATCAACAACACAGGAGGATAAACAGGCTGGACTAGATGGACATTGTCTTTTTTTGGCCTTACAAACTATGTTACTATGTTACTAAGTTACTATGTAGAGAGAGGACATAGTGTTAGAGACAGCGGATAGACAGTCGGTGGCGTTCTGGAGGACCGGCGCTGTGATGTCACAGGAAGAGGTGTATAACTGGGTGTCGTCAGTGTAGAGATGGTACTGAAAGTCAAATCTCCTGATGGTTTGTCCAATAGGGGCTGTGTAGATGGAGAAGACGAGGGGGCCGAGGACTGAGCCCTGGGGGACCCCAACTGCAAGGGGAAGAGGAGTGGAGGAGGCGAGGACCGAGCCTTGTGGGACTCCAACAGCAACGGGAAGAGGAGGGGAGGGAGCCGAGGATCAAGCCCTGGGGGACGCCAACAGCAAGGGGAAGAGTAGTGAAGAGGGCCGAGGACTGAGCCCTAGGGGATCCCAACAGCAAGAAGAAGGGGAGGGGGCTGAGAATCGATCCCTGGGGGACCCCCACAGCAAGGGGAAGAGGAGGAGAGGAGGAGCCAGAAAAGGAGACACTGAATGAGCTGTCAGATAGATAGGAGGAGAACCAGGAGAGAGCAGTGTCCTTTAGGCTGATGGACCAGAGCATACTGAGGAGGAGTTTGTGGTTAACAGTGTGAAATGCTGTGGAGGTCAGTTGACACTTTAGTCAGGGTGGTTTCTGTCGAGTGTTGAGGGAGGAAGCCGAACTGGAGGGGGTCAAGATGAGAGTTCTTTGAGAGATAGCTTATAAGGCTGGAGTAGACCAGGCATTCCAGTAGTTTGGAGATGAAGGGGAGATTTGAGATGGTCGATAGTTGGCAGCGTCAATTGAGTCAAGAGTCAGTTTCTTTAGCAGCGGGGATATGATGGCATCTTTAAATGAGGAGGGGAAAAAGCCAGATGTCATAGAAAGATTGACTATGGTGGTGAGGTGGGAGATAATCATTGGGAAGAGACACCAGAGGAGGTGTGAGGGAAAAGGGTCTCTAGCACAGGTGATGGGGCGAGCAGAGGAAAGCAATCTGGAGATGTCTTCACCTGTCCCCTTTCTTGCAGAGGGCCATGTTGGTTCCTTCCAACCCCATGACATTATGGCTATTTATCCCAGCTCAATGCCATCAGTCTCCAGCAGAGATCACTTGACCACTCTTACAGCTGAACAAGGCTACTGAAAGACCATAAGTGAATGCCTCTTTTCCCAGAGAAGAGTAGTTTATACACTATCATTGTAAATAGGGACTGCCAGGTATGCCACATTGTAATAGGGTGTGCGATTGTTGTTCCTTGTCTTTACAATATATTATTCTATGTTGGAAGGTTGCTGACATTTAGTGGCCAATGAATGCCATTTTATGGATCAGCCATTAAAATATTGATAGTTCTGTGATTGCCTGTGTTTGGTTGTGGGGAAGCAGAGCATTATTATGTGGAGCTGGAAAGAGAGCAACATCAATAACCGAAAGTGAGGGAATACTTAGAAACCTACAATGCTGAGTGGAGTATACTGGACCAGTCTCCGTTCCACTAGAGCCTACTAACTGGTTGCCAGCTGTGAAATCCAGCATTCCAAAAGGGAACTCTGTTGAAGCTAATGGCTGAGCGGTTCTTACATAACCTGCTCCCTTCCTTCCCCAGTTGGCCTCCCGCTGCAGGTTGGACAGTTTAATAAAGTTGTTTGGAGCACTGAAGCTGTGATGGTTGGTTCCAGGTGTCAAGGAGGAGTAACTTGTGTGATAGGGTACATTACACCAGCCATCCTGTATAATTTGGGACTCATATGGACTCCTCTCCAGACTCCAGAGGCCCCTTGATGAAGTTCCTACCTGGAGCATCTAATGCCAGAAATGGGCCTCCACCTCTTAAATCATGTGTTGCTATTAAGCCTGGGCATAGTTCATGTAGACCGGCATATGAGATGCAGGTCTAAGTAAATGTGCCCTAGTGTTTGTACAGTATGGGTTTTCAGACGCCCTTGTTTAGCTGTGAAGATAGAGGAGTAGGAGGGTTGGGGGGAATGGGGGATGTTAGTAGAGAAAAAAAAGAGAAGCTCCCTGTGATGTAAGGCGAGCAGTCAGACGCTCTCTTGCTATGGTGCTTGCTGAGCTGAATGGAGGGCTGTGGTCACATGACAGGCAGGAAAGTAGCATCTAAATGGTGGAGAGCACACATTACATTATAGACAGCTTTTACCAAGAAAAACACATTGATTGTAAAACTGGCAATGTGACATTGCCATCTTCCATCGCTCTGCATTGATAATGTACACTATGTTGCCAAAAGTACAGGACACATATAGAAAGTAATGTAATTCAATTTTTTTCCCATTTTTCAAGCCGGTGTTGGCCATCTTTGGCCTTGATGACTGCAGTTACCCTCCTCGGCTGCTTTCCACCAAATTCCCATATATGTTTTGAGGGATTTGTCTGCATTCCTGAAGGAGCTTCAGGTAGTAATACGGCATTCTGGTTCGTCCCACTTGATGGGATTGAGATCCGCTCTTTGGGCCGGCCAATGAAGTTTGTAGATATTCTGCTCCTCCACACTGTGTGCCATATGACAGAGTATTGGTGGAGATATGGAGCTGTACCAAAGTGCTGCCACAAGATAGATGATGCCACACTGTCCAGAATCTCTCTGTACTCATTGGCACTGAGGGGGGACTTCACTATAACTAATGGTCCAAGTCCTTTATAGCAGAACCCCCCACCCCCCACAAACCATAACAGGACCCCTCTTAACTTCACTGCTGGGACAATGCAATCACATAGAAACCGCTCTCCAGGCAACCGCCACACCCAAGTGCCGCCATCTGATCAGGAGATGGTGTACTGTGATTCAAACACAACACTTGCTTCCACTCACTTACAGTCCGACACTCCAAGAACCATCGCAGGCGTCGCTGTGCATTAACTGCTGTGATGTTGTATGTAGCCGCTTGTCTACGGTAACCCTTTACATGCCGTTGCCTATGGAGGGTTCTGGTACTAATAGATGTTCCAATGGCCTGTGAGACCTTCTGAGCGAGGGCAGATGACATGTGCGATGTCTTCACAGCTCATACAAGTCTTCGTTGTCCACGTTTTGTCAGTTTACGAGGTCTCCCTGAACGTGACGGCGCCGCACACACCGGATTCCATCCATCTCTCAATAACATGGCCAACAGTGGACTCTGGAAGGTCCAGAAGCTGCGATGTCTGTACTGATGGGTTGGTGACATCCCACCACCAGACCCCGTTGTCAGCTCTATACCTGATGATATCCCATCTTCAGACCCCTTTGTTAGCTCAACACCTGGTGACATCTCCCCACCGCCAAACCCCGTTGTTAGCTCTACACATGGTGACATCCCACCACCAGACCCCATTATCAGCTCTACCCCTCATGACATCGCACTGCCAGACCCCGTTGTCAGCTCTATACCTGGTGACATCTCCCGACCACCAGACCCTGTTGTCAGCTTCATACCAGGTGACATCCCACCACCACACCCCATTGTCAGCTCTATACCTAGTGACATCCCATCACCTATCTCAGCTCTGCACTTGGTGACATCCCCCCACCAGACCCCGTTGTCTGCTCTACACCTGGTGACATTTCACCACCAGGCCTTGTTGTCAGCTGTACACCTGGTGACATCCCTCCACCGGTCTCCATTCTCAGCTCTGCACATGGTGACCCCCCCCCCCCCCCACCGCCAAACCATGTTGTCAGCTCTACATCTGGTGACTTCCCACCACCAGACCACTTTTTCAGCTCTACACCTAGTGACATCTCAACACCAGACCCCGTTGTCAGCTCTACATCTGGTGACATCCCACCACCACCAGACCACGTTGTCAGCTGTACACCTGGTAACATCCCACTACCAAACCCATTGTCAGCTCTACACCTTGTGACATCCTCCGACCAGACCCCGTTGTCAGCTCTACGCCTGGTGACATTCCCCTGCCAGACCCCAGTATCAGCTCTACACCTCGGGACATCCCCCTGTCAGACCCCGTTGTCAGCTCTACGCCTGGTGGCATCCCACCACCAGACCCCAGTATCAGCTCTACACCTGGCGACATCCCCCCGCCAGAACCCGTTGTCAGCTCTACACCTGGCGACATCCCCCACCAGACCCTGTTGTCAGCTCTACACCTGGTGACATCCCCCACCAGACCCTGTTGTCAGCTGTACACCTGGTGACATCCCCCCACCAGACCTCATTGTCAGCTCTACACCTGGTGACACTCCCCCACCAGACCCCATTGTCAGCTCTACATCTGGTGACATCCCACCACCACCAGACCCCGTTGTCAGCTGTACACCGGGTGACATCCCACCACCAAACCCTGTTGTACGTCTATGCCTGGTGACATTCCCCCGCCAGACCCCAGTATTAGCTCTACACCTGGGGACACCCCCCCCCCCCTGCCAGACCGCGTTGTCAGCTGTACACCTGGTGACATCCCCCCACCAGACCTCATTGTCAGCTCTACACCTGGTGACACTCCCCCACCAGACCCCATTGTCAGCTCTACATCTGGTGACATCCCACCACCACCAGACCCCGTTGTCAGCTCTACACCTGGTGACATCCCCCCACCAGACCCCGTTGTACGTCTATGCCTGGTGACATTCCCCCGCCAGACCCCAGTATTAGCTCTACACCTGGGGACACCCCCCCCCCCCTGCCAGACCGCGTTGTCAGCTCTACGCCTGCTGGCATCCCACCACCAGACCCCGTTATCAGCTCTACACCTGGGGTCATCCCCCCGCCAGAACCCGTTTTTAGCTCTACACTTAGTGACATCCCCCCACCAGACCCCGTTGTCAACTCTACACCTGGTGGCATCTCCCCCACCAGATCACTTTTTCAGCTCTACACCTGGTGACATCGCCCACCAGACCTCATTGTCAGCTCTACACCTGATGACATCCCCCCAACAGACCTCATTGTCAGCTCTACACCTGGTGACATCCCGCCAACAGACCCTGTTGTCAGCTCTACACCTGGTAACATCCCCCCAACAGACCTCATTGTCAGCTCTACACCTGGTGACATCCCACCACCAGACACCGTTGTCAGCTCTACTCCTGGTGACATTCCCCCACCAGACCCCATTGTCAGCTCTACACCTGGTGACATCCCACCACTAGACCCCATTGTCAGCTCTACACCTGGTGACATCCCACCACCAGACACCGTTGTCAGCTCTACACCTGGTGACATCCCACCACCAGACACCGTTGTCAGCTCTACACCTGGTGACATCCCCCACCAGACCCCTTTGTCAGCTCTACACCTGGTGACATCCCACCACCAGTCCCCGTTGTCAGCTCTGCACCTGGTGACATCCCACCACCAGTCCCCGTTGTCAGCTCTACACCTGGTGACATCCCACCACCAGTCCCCGTTGTCAGCTCTACACCTGGTGACATTCCCCCACCAGACCCCATTGTCAGCTCTACACCTGGTGACATCCCACCACCAGACACCGTTGTTAGCTCTACAGCTGGTGACATCCCACCACCAGACCCCGTTGTCAGCTTTACTCCTGGTGACATTCCCCCACCAGACCCCATTGTCAGCTCTACACCTGGTGACATCCCACCACCAGACACCGTTGTTAGCTCTAGACCTGGTGACATCCCCCCACTAGACCCCGTTGTCAGCTCTACACCTGGTGACATCCCACCACCAGACCCCGTTGTCAGCTCTACACCTGGTGACATCCCCCACCAGACCCCGTTGTCAGCTCTACACCCGGTGACATCCCCCCACTAGACCCCATTGTCAGCTCTACACCTGGTGACATCCCACCACCAGACACCGATGTCAGCTCTACACCTGGTGACATCCCCCACCAGACCCCGTTGTCAGCTCTACACCTGGTGACATCCCACCACCAGTCCCCGTTGTCAGCTCTACACCTGGTGACATCCCACCACCAGTCCCCGTTGTCAGCTCTGCACCTGGTGACATTTCCCCACCAGACCCTGTTGTCAGCTCTACACCTGGGGGCATCTGATGGTTTCTGTACAGGGGTCTCCTTTATACCAAATGCTCACACTTCACCTGATGGCACTGGACTGCTTGGGGGGCCAATAGTTTTGTCAACGTAGTATTTAGTCTTGAGAATGTAAACTTTAAAAGGCATAAAACATTTGCAAAAAACCCGCTTCAACTAAAAACTATGAATGTATATCAAAACTATAACTTTGATGCAATATATTCTGCGTTACTTGATGATGATGAGAAGTCTGGATCTAACTAGTTAAATGCAGTACCGCACTCCGTAAGATATCCTTCCCCTGGATATAAGGTCCCTTTTTATATGATAATGGCGGTTTACTTGTCATCGCCACTGATGGCTTAAGTCCTGCAATGGCAGATAAGCTTATCCTTCTGCATAAATATTCATTGTACAGGGCCAGCCATTGTTTTTCGCATGAATACAGAAACATCCTACGGGGAGATAGCGGCACAGTTGCACCCCGTGGATAATTGTTATTCAAGTGCTGACAGATCCGGTTATATAAAATGACATAATGTCTTAAACCCCCTAAAATAGTAGTGTATAATGCCGTGACTTTTAGACTGCCACCAGTGGTGAGCTCTAGGGGTGTCAGAGGTCACCATGGCAATTGGCCCACTGAGTCGGAGCTCTGTGGTCCTCCTGGCACTTAAAAGCAGTGACCTTGGCATTAGTTTTGTCGGAGGCCACTTTGCCATTATTAGTGACAAATTTATGACCATGTCACATGCCGATAATAGATCAGTGGCATCTGTAATCCCCGGTGCGCGCTGGGCCATATTGTACTGTAGTATTCTCTGTGGGATCCTTTTTGATCCCCTTAAAGACCTTGTTTTATAGCATATGAAATTAAAGATTTTTATATGTAAAAACTTTATTCCCTTACATGTCATTAAAACCTATAATCCGATAGAAGGGACCCCCATCTCAGCCCCCCGATAGCTAGCTGTGGCCGTAAGATCATGTAGGCACTTTTTACAAATTCCATGTGTTTTCTATATGTAAATTTAGTATTTGCAAATAGGAAGATGGAACATTGTCTCTACAGCGCCACCTATTGGAAGGCAGCATTACTGTCAGTCAGACCTTGACCTTGACCTAAGGCGCCACCTATTGGAATGCTGCCTTCCAATAGGTGGTGCCTTAGAGGCATTGCTCCATCCTCTCATTTGCATGTTTCAGAGAGGAGCCTGGATGGCTTAGTCTTCTTACTAGGTGCTCTCCCTAAGGGGAACCGCAACCCTTCCGGAGCCATTTTGCTTCTGTCACACTTGTTTGTTTTTCGTGTCCTTATTTCGTCTGCAGAGATTACACCCCCCCCCCCCCCCCCCCGCCCTGTATCCTGTTTGTCGGCTCTTGCTGGGTTTCTCAGAAAACTTCTGGATTCGGTTCTCCAGTCATTGTGGACGACGTGTCTCGCATGGTGTCATCTTTCTGGATATCTTGGATCTCTTTTGATATCCTCCATGTATATCTACTTTTATCCCTTTCAGTAGTTGGTTAATATGTGTGCCTCGTGTATGTGCCCCCACTTATTCTCACCATAGAGCAGTGCCAAGTCGTGCGGTTGGTCATCATTACATAGCACTGTGCCGGGGTCGGGTCCCTGAGCCCGCCGGGTCATCGGGGACGCCCAATGTCATTGTGATGCTCCTTCGGCTGCTCTGTATTCGGCTGTACAACTTGGTTACTATGCGGCGGCGGCAGGACTCTTGTAAAGCGGGCATGTTGACATTTGCTGATCATATCTCTTCCGTGTCCCCGTGGACGTGGCCTCTGAAGTACTCAGTAATTATTATGATTAATTACAGTCGCATCGCTCGTCCGGGCGGCTTTGTTAACGGAGTTCATCACAAGCATTAGCATATATTTTATAGCGCGATTAATAACGGCAGGCAGGTATAAGCGCGAGCCTCAGGAATATATGAGGGCGGCCTGAAGATGAATGGTCCCTTCTCTGCACTATTGAAGGTCAGATTGTTGTTCTGATATCAATAATGTTTGCCTTTTTGCAAAACACGATCCATCTGCATAATACTTCCTCAGCAAAGTTGTACAAAAAGGTCATGGATTTATGCGCTGTAAATAATAATCGGCGCCCTTGTCATGGAGATGGCACTAACCAACCCAACCGGGGCCACATGCCAAATATGAATGCACCTCTCAACTTCTGAACAGTGAAAAAAGGAACAATTCTACAGCGCCGGAACAATTTTTTTACGTAAGGCCACACCCCTTTTACAGTAAGACACTTGCTGTGTGCCCCCCCTTAGTGTCACAGTAATAATGCCCCTGCATGCCTCCCCCATCTGACATACTACCGTCTTAGGCCTCATGCCCATAGGGAGACATGGGCGACCGCCGCTTAATTAAAGCATGCAGATTTGTTTAGCGGATCTTCTGTTCCGGAAACAAATCGCAGCATGCTCTATTTTGCTGCGGATCCCAGAGGGACGGCTTCCATTGAAGTCAATGGAAGCCGTCCGACCCGCTGTACGCCCCCAGCTGACACTGCAGACCTGCCGCAGATCCTACAGGAAAGCAGGAGATTTTTAAAAAAAATCTCCACTGCACATGTGCAGAGGCACACTGTCCGGTGGCGCGCTGGCTGGCGTGCCAGCCCACATCCACAGAGGAGAAGATGGAATACCCACACAGCCACGCAGAGGACCCAGAAGGGTAAGTAATGTCCTCTTGCCGCGGGCAGGGTGGGATTCCGCTGCAGGCTTCCGCCCCCGCAATGTGATCCGCCGGTGGACATGAGGCCTTACTCATTGGTTAACACAAAATGTAGATTAATGATAAGGTGCTGAAGAACCCCGGGTTTTGGTTTGCATGAGGCAACTGGCTGGGATTGTAGCTGGAGCCCAATGTAGACAAGTCTTAGTGGCCTGTAGTTCTCTCCGATAGCTTTGTATACCGTACATTGTAACGCTGTCTCACAGACTGTTGCATGCTCACATCATGTCTCCTTTGTCCTTTTGCCATATTTCTGCCCTTGGTCGGGGTCAGATCCCACCGAGGTTGATGACAGATCCTAGCAATATGACATTAAAGGCTTGTTTTAAGACTTCCAGGAATGAGGCTAAAGGCAGAGAATGGCAGAAACGAACAAACTACGTATTACTCACTGGTTCGATGCCACTGCTGCTAAGGGTCTGGCTGAATCCCAGAAAGGCCGTAGTACATAGGAAAACATAAGTTTTATTATTTCTAATAAAAACCGTAATCTGTCCCAAGTACTAACCTGTAGATGCTATAGCGGAGTAACCGCCCTGAGAGGGATGACCCCCTGCAGGAACCTAATCCTACCTCGCCCTAATTAAAAGGAGAGGGAAGGGGGGGGGGGGGTGTATACAATAGTAAGGCTCAGGAAAAAAGGGATTTGATCCAGCTAGTGGAGATTAACCCCTTAAGGACACGGCCTATTTTGGCCCTGAGAACGCAACAATTTTTGAGGGATTTTTATCTCCACTTTTCAAAAGCCATAACTTCTTTATTTTTCCATTGACCCGGCCGTGTGAGGGCTTGTTTTTTGCGTGGCGAACTGTAGTTTTTATTGGTGTATATAATGTATTGTAAAATTTTTAATAATTTTTTTAATGATAGCAGGGAGAGAAAACAGATCAATTCTGCCATTGTTTTTCGTGTTTTTTTTTTTACAGCGTTAATCATGCAACATAAATGACACAATGGATTTTTTCTGTGGGTCGGTATGATGACAATGATACCAAAATTCTTATTTTTTTCAGGTTTTTCCACTTTTCTCCAATAAAAAACCTTTTTAAAAAAAAATTCTAAATCGCGGCATTCAAAGTCCTATAACTTTTTTATTTTCCCATGGATGGAACTGTGTGAGGGCGTATTTTTTCCATAATGACCTGTACTTTTTATGGCTACCATTTTGGGGAACAAACAGCTTTTTTCATCACTTTTATTGCTTTTTTTTGTGGGGAGTCAAAGTGAAAAAATAAGCATTTTGACTGTTTTTTAGGTTTTTCTTTTATGCTTTTTGCCATACAAGATAAAATGTTCAATTTGTTGTGCAAGTCGTTACGGATTTCACAATACTTAATATGTGGGATTTTAATTACAAATATTTTAATAAAAAAAAGCACAAAATATATATTTTTTTAACTTTATTTTTTTTTACATTTTTTTTATTTTATCTGTTTTGATCATTTTTTTTACACTTTTTATATCCCTGTAGATGTCCCTATGATCGCCATGATAAGGCATTGCAGGATTTCTCTCCTGCAATGCCTTATCACTTGTTATAGCGATCATAGGCACTGTATCTGGCATCCTGTTGCCATGGTAACCCAATGGCACTTAGCAATTACATAGCGGAGGGTATAATGAACATCATAGAGGGAGCCTGCTCCCTCTATGAACCCTTTAATGCCGCGATCTAGATAGATCGTGGCAGGGAAGGGGTTAACAGCAGGGGTCGCTGTCCCGATGCCCCCCCGCTGTTGCAGTGGGAGGCAGGTCATTGGTGACAACTGTCTCCCGCTGCCGGATATGTCGGATCAGGCTAGCTACAGGGCGTAACTGTACACCCTGTTGCGTTAATTACCATCCTGCCAGCACGTAAAGTTACACCCTGTGGCATTAAGGGGTTAAACAAAAAGGATTAATATTTCGATCGTTCCAGATTTAGTGTGCCGAATAACAAAAATATCATATAAAGATGGATGTACAATATTACTTCATACCAGATTAATACCAACGACACAATTATATCCAGATAACAAACTCCCATCCTCTCATCTACGCGTTTCACCCCATCAGGGACCATAAACCAAAGCTTCCAATCATCAACAATGGTATACTGAACCGGATAGAAATATATACGGTGTGTTGTTGCCCACATAGGCAGACAAGGACCAAACTCCACAGCCCAGAGGCTCCCAGTCTGAATCTACAGTATATCAGTGTATCTGTTCTCACAGGGAGTGGATATTGGTGACATATATACCTCCGTAATGCAAAACTGGGGTCAGATGGTGACAGAATATTCCAAAAAGGATATAGATGTTAGATACAGTCAACATATATACTGTGCAGCACTACAGTGCACCACGGATGCCATATATTGTCATGGTATATGCCTTGGGGTCATATTTGACTCCGATCTCTCATTTACCCCCTACATCCAATCTCTGGCCTGAACATGTCAGCTGCACCTCAAGAACATCGCAAGAATCCGCTCTTTTCTCACTGTGGACACGTTAAAAACGCTTACTGTTGCCCTCATCCACTCCCGGCTCGATTATTGCAACTCGTTGCTGATCGGCCTCCCCTGCACCAGACTCTACCCTCTGCAATCCATCCTGAATGCGGCAGCCAGGCTCATCTTCCTGTCCAGCCGCTACTCGGACGCCTCTGCCCTGTGCCAGTCACTGCCAGGCTGCCCATTAAATACAGAATTCAATTCAAACTCGCCACCTTCATCCACAAAGCCCTCCACAGTGCAGCGCCCCCCTATATTACCTCCCTCATCTCAATCCATCACCCAGCCCGGGCTCTCCGCTCTGCTAATGAAACCAGACTGAGCGCCCCTTTCATTCGAACTTCTCACTCCCGCCTCCAAGACTTCTCCATAGCAGCACCGGTCCTCTGGAACGCACTACCAAAGGCTACCCAAGCAATCCAGGACTCGCAGAACTTCAGGCGTGCTCTAAAAACGCACCTCTTCAGGGAGGCATACCGCATTCCCTAAACAAAGCCCTCTGTACTCCGCCTGATAACATGCTCCCTGACCTACTGACTGCAATCCCTGCTAGCCATCATAAACCGCTCCTGCGGTCATACCGTTTCTGCCGTCACATGGCTAAATGTCTGCCCATTCCCTATGTGTATAACATCGCTCACTTTCCACCTCGCCATACCGTGCCCATCTCCACCCCACCATACCGTGCACATCTCCACCCCGCCATACCGGGCACATCTCCAGCCCCTTTACCTTCTGTATCCCCCCACCATTCGTAAAATGTAAGCTCGTTGGAGCAGGACCCTCACTCCTATTGTTTCCAACTACTGATTTCTATGTAACCGTGGTTCTGTAATGTTTGTACTTTTGTCTTTCTGTATCCCCCCTGTCTATGTAAGCGCTGCGGGATATGTTGGCGCCATACAAATAAAGTTTATTATTATTATTATATGCTGGAAAGACTGAGAATATAGCCAGGCATTATAGATGGGATATAAAAAAACTTCCGTCCCTTCATATATAGACCTCTTCTCGTTGGATAGATGGACCCATTTAGGATGTCTGTTGAGTATGAACCACAATAAGTCTACAACATACTTTCCTTAAATCTCCCTCCGCTTTTGGATCATTTCCATGTGCCCGGATGACATGGCACAATCACTCTTGTGCCGCACATGCAGGAGAGAATGGTGCAGGCATTAACCTGGATGCAACACAATGTTCCAGGAGAAAACATGCGCATGTACACGCAACATTGTTAGCTTCGACCGGGGATGCACACATCCAGTGTATCTACAATGCTCATGCAAATCGAGGCCAAGAATCGCTCATGCGCTTACTCCAAGAAACAACAGGGCCTGGCAAAACTTTACTGGAACAACTTCTTGCATAGAAGACACAAATGACAATGATTTGCAGGGCAGGTATTAGACAGACTTGAGAGTACCTCCACCCAGTGATCCCAGACCTCAGGATGGCCGAATGTGAAAACAAATGTACCTCTACGCAGTGATCCCAGACTTCATAGGGAAAGATGAATAAAGACTACCTCTGCACTAGGCCTTGGAAGTGGCACCTGCTTCTTTCTCACACTCTCTCTCTCTTCAACTGGGGCTCACTCCTCTCTTACCTCTGGGAAATACACTCTCAGGGAACCTCTTTTCTTCCTCCATTCTTCACCACATGAGGGTTGAAGGTACCCACAGGTGGCTGGCACTCTCAGGAACCAAGAAGAACAAAACTCTTTTCCCACTCTCACACACTCCTATTTATATTCTCACTCATACCATGTGACAAGACAAATTGATACATTGCAAGCATGTCCCAGGCTCTTGCAAACACTTAACTCCTCACCTGCTGCAGCTGTGAAATACACATAACAGAATGACAAGACACTTTTGCACAGCGCACAAACACAAGACATGACATTTATGGAGGGGGCCAGGAATAGATGTATTGGGCCAATACAAAGTACTGCATTGTTGTTTTTTTCCAGTGAATAATGCTTTTGTTTTTCCTCTGACCTCTGTGATTTCAATGTAGTTGACAGTGAGATAGTGTAGGTTCTGAAGGAAGCAGGGTGGCCTTGCCATTGGCCGTCAGCTGATACGTCTTGGCCAAAATGCAGAGTTGAGGTTAGTAGCGTCAAGCCGTTGTGCCACCAGGGAAGCCGCTCTTAGTGAGTGCCAGGACCTGAGAGCCCGATCAGCGGAAGGCAGCCCTGCAGCCAATTAAAAACTGGGGACTTGCCCAGGCTGTCAAGCAGCCTGTATCTTGTCACCACCCACACTTCCGGTGGTGACAAGATACAATAATACCAACAAAAACATCAGCCATCATTAGTGAGCCCTTCCTCAGAAAGGACCAGAAATGCTGGTGGAAGATATAGGAGATTATCAATAATAATGCATGTTGGTCCATCTCTTTTGTGGTCATATTAGTAGAGGTTGTTTTTTATTAAACTGCAAAAAAGGGAGATAAAAATAAGGGGCGCTATTACTGTGAGGACTTCATTAAGGTGCACTATTACTGTGAGGGTGTCACCAAGAGGCAATATTACAATGAGAGGGTCAGTGAGGGTCACTAATATTGTGTGGAGGTACGGAGGGGCAGTATTACTATGAGAATGCACTAGAGGCACTATTACTGGGAGGGAGCACAGGTGGTGTGGCTTAGCACAAAATGAGTGTTGCCTAACATTTGAAAATGAGTGCATTGTCCCTCTTTTAATTGTTCACAAGTTGTCTGTTAGAGTGTGCTGTAACAGAATTAGTATGCTACACAAAAACATGCTTTCAGGGACATCCCTACTGTGAGGTGACTTGAGACTGCGCCAGGCGGCAGCTGCAGGACCTCGTAGGGGCGGCTGATTCCTGCCACCTGCAAGCCAGTCGGCTAGCAACCTGATCAGCATTTAACTCACTTGCTTTGTAGTTCAAGGCGTCTGTGATCAAACTGTGACCTCTGACCTCTCCCACCTGTGTCTGCATTTCTGCACACAGACGCCGACCTGTAGCCAGCGCAAATAACGGGTGGAAAGCCTAGGAGTCACACTGTGATCACAGTAGTGGCAGCCCCTACTAGACTGGAATTATATAGTGAGCTAAATACTAGTTAGGTTACTACTCTGCTGGGGATCACTATTAATTCTGGGACCACTATGTAGGTCACTATTATAATCGGAGCCACTAACAGGGCACTCTTACTACTGGAGACATTATTGGGAGCAATATTACCACTGGAGTCACTATGGGGGTCACTACTACTACTCGGGTCACTAACAAGGGTGCTATTATTACTGGGCTAGTAACAGTGTCACTATTATTAATGAGATCACTATTGGGACATGCTTACTATCGGAGCCCTTAAGGGCGTACTATTGAAGCGTCCCATAGGGTGAGCCCGGACATATGCCATACACTGAGGAGCTAGTAGGGCAAGATGCTGGCCTGTCATGGCGGCACTTACCACGCTCCCTCCCAGAGGGATGCATGCAGCCAAGGCCAGGGCAGCACTGGGCCTCTTCCGGACACCCCTAGGATAGGGATGCCCAACAGATGGTAGAACAGGGAAAGAGTTTGTTACGGGTGATGCCACCATTCCAGTACACACCAGAATGAACTCCAGCGAAGAATAAAATGAGCTGCAGACAGATATCAAGTACCTCAGGTCCCTGGGAATGGTCAGGGCCTGGAATAAACTTTACTTGGCAAACTTCAACAATACAAGGCTCAATTTAGAGTAATGACAGTGCAGGAAATTAATAGACTTAAACAGTAGTACCTCCACACGGTGAACCTGATTTTAGAATACCCGAGTGTGAAAGACAAACTGGGCGTACCTCTACATGGTGATCCAATAGATCAAGATGGCCATGTAGGAAATTATAGTATCTCTGCACTGGGCCTTGACAAGCACTCACTCATGGTTGCTCTTGCTCTGCTGAGGTGCGTCTCACTCCTTCCTCCTCACATGCACATCAAAGCTGGAAAAAGCTCTCCTCCTCTTCCATGTTTCACTACATGAGGGCTGGAGGTGCCACCATGTAGCTGGAATATGACTTGAATAGGACTCCAGAAGACATGGACTCTCTTCCCGCTGTCAAACACTCATTTTTATAACCTCTCTCATACCATGTGACAGGACAAAAATTGATACATTTACAGACAGTCTCCAGGCTTTGCAAACACTTAACCTCTAACTTGATGCAGCTGTGCAATACACATAACAGAATGACTAGACAGTTTTGCAGAGAGCATCTACATAAGACATACAGGTATGATATTATGGAAGAGGCCAGGAAAGCATGTACTGGGCCACTACACTATTACTACAGAGGACACTATTACTCTCTCACTTCAGACAAGTCTTAATGGTTCAAATAAGTGTTGGGTATCTTGTGTATTGGCGCTTTCAATGCCTGAAAAATTTGTGTTTTTTTGCAGGGGCGCCATTTCACATTTCAGACAGCAGAAACACTTGGAATACTCCTGTGCCTGATCCCACAGCTCGTTATAATGGACGGGGAGGATTTTCAGATTATGGCATTACTCTATAATACTGACAAATGATAGGATTATATTTTCACCTTAAAGCTTCATTACAATTTGGGGGGTTTCTTGCCCTTTAAAAATACTAATGATTCACAATGCATTTTAATTAACTCTTAGCATCTACTTTTGAAGCCACAAGCAGGCAATTATATCATTTAGAGGCTCGACACGGACTCCCACCACCTTGAGGCTAGATTGACTCCACTGGCATTTTCGGAGGAGAAGGGTGAGATTAGGTTTAAAACCCATTTCAAAGCCTCTTTTCCATTTTGCTTTTAAATGAACCACAATGAAGCTGCTAAATATAATATCTAAATTATCCATTTGCATGAATCATTTTTGCTCTTATCCGGCCCGGACACATTTCCTGGAATATTTACTTGGGAGCAGAGAGATCCCGTTATGGCGTCATGCTTGACAGGCTTATGAAGGCAATGAAAAGTCGCCCTTTCAGAAGATTTCTTTCCATCGGCTTTTCTTTTCTGGTTATAGATCGGCTTCTGTATAACAAAACTGTAGCATCGAAGTATCACCAGGTTTAGGAAATAATATAGACATTTCACTTCCTTTCGTAATAGTATCGGCACATCTGAAGGAAGGTCAAAGTATGACCTAAGGTGGAAGCCTCTAGGAAAATTTCTGCAAGGGGTGCAGGAGGTCGAGTGACAATATTAACAAGCCAAAGATACAATAAAATGTGTCTTTACTGAGCAGCAAATACACGGGTGCAACTGGCACTGCCATGCAGAATAGATACATTGGTGGAAATTGAAATTGTTACAACCAGCGGGAATTGCTAGAATTTCATGAAACCTAACAGAGGTTTTTAACAAATAATGCAGGAGAAATCATTGAATATGATGGAGAAAAGGCAAACCTATTAAATAGTTTATTTTCAAGGGTATTCATGAACGAAAAGGAGTTGCCACATGAGATACAGGGGAATAAAATGAACCCCTCACAAAATATGTCATACCTAACGCAGGAGGAAGTGCGGAACCTGTTAAAGAAAATTAAAATCAATAAATCACCAGGCCCAGATGGAATACACCCAAGGGTACTAAGGGAACTAAGTGATCTGATGGCTAGGCCGCTATATCTAATATTTGTGGATACTGTCATGACCGGGGTTGTACCACTGGATTTGCTCATTGCCAACGTGGTTCCAATTTACAAAAAGGGGTCCAAAAGTGAGCCTGGTAACTACAGGCCGGTAAGTCTCACTTCAGTAATGGGAAAAATATTCAAGGGGATTCTGAGAGATGCCATCAAAGAATACCTCAAGAAGAACAACGGTATAACTCCGCACCAGCATGGGTTCATGAAGGGTCAACTATGTCAGACCAATATGATCAGCTTCTACCATGAAGTAAGCTCTAGGCTGGACCTGGAAGAGTCTATTGATCTCGTATATCTAGACTTCTCTAAAGCATTTGACACCGTGCCGCATAATAGGCTGATATATAAAATGAGAAGCTCGGATTGGGTGAAAACCTGTGTGTATCTGGGTAAAGAACTGGCTCAGAGATAGAAAGCAGAGGGTGGTAATAAATGGTTTGTACTCTGATTGGGCCCCCATTGCTAGCAGGGGGCCACAGGGTTCAGTATTAGGCCCCATTCTGTTCAATATATTTATCAATGACCTGATAGAGGGGCTGCACAGTAAAATATCAATATCTGCAGACGATACGAAGTTATAGAAGATAATTAATACAACGGAGGACAATGTGCGGCTACAAACGGACCGAGATAAGCTGGGGGCTTGGGCAGAAAAATGGCAAATGAAGTTCAATGTTGATAAATGTAAGGTTCTGCACATGGGCAGGAGAAACGGATGTCACCAATATACACTAAATGGGGCACTACTAGGATAAAGTGATATTGAAAAAGACCTGGGGGTACTAGTGGACTGTAGACTAAACTGGAGCAACCAATGCCAGTCAGATGCTGCAAAAGCTAATAAAGTCTTGGGGTGCAGTAAAAGAGGTATAGGGGCGAGGGGCGAGAACATTATCCCCCACTATATAAGGCACTTGTCAGGCCTCACATGGAATACTGCGCACAGTTCTGGTCACCGGGGCTCAGGAAAGATGTTACAGTGCTGGAGGGGGTTCAAAGAAGAGCGACTAATACATGGAATGAGGGGACTGGAATACCCAGAGAGGCATCAAAATTGAGATTATTCACCCCGGAAAAAAGAAAGCTAAGGGGCGATCAAATAATTCTATATAAATACATGAGGGGACGATGCAAGGCTCTCTCCCATGATCTGTTTATACCCAGGACTGCGACGGTAACAAGAGGACATCCGCTACGTCTAGAGGAAAGCAGGTTTCATCACCAACACAGAAAAGGGTTCTTTACTGTAAGAGCAGTGAGACTGTGAAACTCTTTGCCTGAAGATGTGGTGATGGCAAAATCCACAGAGGGGTTTAAAAGGGGACTCAATGTCTTTCTAGAGCGCAATGATATTACAGGATATAAATCTTAGGTTAATTGTTAATCCGGGTATACAGGCAGGTAGGAACTATTAGGGGTTGTTCCAGGGATTAGTCTGATTGCCATTAGGGAGTTGGGAAGGAAATTTTCCCCCAAAAGGGCTAATTGGCTCCTGCCTCTTGGTTTTTTTTGCCTTCCTCTGGATCAACGACATAGGAGGATAAACAGGCTGAACTAGTTGGACATTGTCTTCATTCGACCTTACAGACTATGTTAGTACGTTCACTATCTCACTGTGGACACGTTAAAAACGCTTACTGTTGCCCTCATCCACTCCCGGCTCGATTATTGCAACTCGCTGCTGATCGGCCTCCCCTGCACCAGACTCTACCCCTCCAATCCATCCTGAATGCGGCAGCCAGGCTCATCTTCCTGTCCAACCGCTACTCAGACGCCTCTGCCCTGTGCCAGTCACTGCACTGGCTGCCCATTAAATACAGAATTCAATTTAAACTCGCTACCTTTATCCACAAAGTCCTCCACAGCGCAGCGCCCCCCTATATTGTATCCCTCATCCACAGCGCAGCGCCATCCTATATCGCCTCCCTCATCTCAATCCATCAACCAGCCCGGGCTCTTCGCTCTGCTAACAAAACCAGACTGAGCGCCCCTTTAATTCAAACTTCTCATTCCCGCCTCCAAGACTTCTCCAGAGCAGCACAGGTCCTCTGGAACGCACTACCAAAGGCTACCCGGGGAATCCAGGACTCGCAGAACTTCAGGCGTGCTCTAAAAACGCACCTCTTCAGGGTGGCATACCGCATTCCCTAAACAAACCCCTTTGTACTCCGCCTGATAACATGCTCCCTGACCTACTGACTGCAATCCCTGCTAGCCATCATAAACCGCTCCTGCAGTCATACTGTTTCTGCCGTCACACGGCTAAATGTCTGACCATTGTCTGTGTGTATAGCATCCCTCACTCTCCACCCAGCCATACTGTGCCCATCTCCACCCCACCATACCGTACACATCTCCACCTCGCCATATCATGCACATCTCCTGCCCCTTTACATTCTGTATCCCCCCCATTACTTGTAGTATGTAAGCTCGTTGGAGCAGGACCCTCACCCCATTACTTGTAGTATGTAAGCTCGTTGGAGCAGGACCCGCACCCCTATTGTTTCCATCAACTGATTACTATGTAACCGTGGTTCTGTAATGTTTGTACTTTTGTCTTTCTGTATCCCCCCTGTCTATGTAAGCGCTGCGGAATATGTTGGCGCTATACAAATAAAGATTATTATTATTATTATGTTACTATGTTAGAGGCACACAGAATAAATTAGAACAAATTGGAACGAATCAGGTGAAGTTTATTACTGTAGAGGACAGGTGCCAGTAAGAAGTGTGCCCACCCTGAGCCTAGTACAGGGGTCAGTAAAAAGTGTGCCCACCATGAGCCCCGGCATAGGTGTCAGTAAAAAGTGTGCTCACCATGAGCCCTAGTACAGGTGTCAGTAAGAAGTGTGCTCACCATGAGCCCTAGTACAGGTGTCAGTAAGAAGTGTGCCCACCATGAGCCCCGGTACGGGTGTCAGTAACAGGTATCTGCACCATAAGCCCCGGTAAGGGTGTCAGTTAGAGGTGTGCCCACCATGAGCACTTGTACAGGTGTTAGTAAGAGGTATCAGCCCACCATGATCGCCAGTACAAATGTCAGTAAGAAGTGTGCCCACCATCAGCCCCGGTACATGTGTCAGTAAGAGGTATCTGCACCATAAGCCCCGGTATGGGTGTCAGTTAGAGGTGTGCCCACCATGAGCACTTGTACAGGTGTCAGTAAGAGGTGTGTCCACCATAAGCACCTCCACACTCTTGGATACTTGCAGGCATTGAATCAATAAGCTTTGGGATATCTAGTTTGTGATGGGTGGCCATATGACGTCATGCGTCTACCTATGGCGGTCTAGATATTGGGGATAAAGCTGGGGACCATGTGGGCCAATCCAGAGTCATGGCACCTTGCTAGCTGGGTCTTCAATATGTGTTAGGGCTTGCCCCCAAAGAACAGTCTAGTAGACGCTAAGAATCCTCTTGGACGGAGAAAAAGAAGTGTTGTGAAGAAGCCAAGGAAAGCGGTGGTTGTGGAGGATTCCCTATTGACAGAAACAGAGGCCACTGTCTGCAGACCTGACACCTCACAAGAAGTCAGCTGCCTTCCATGTGAATCATAGAATGGTAGAGTTGGACGGGACCCCTTGCTCAGTGCAGGATCACTAAATTATCCCAGACAGATGTCTGTTCAGCCTTTGTTTGAACACTTCCATTAAAGGAGAACTCACCACCTCCCGTGGCAACTTCTTCCACACATTGATCCCCCTCACTATCAGAAAGTTTTTTCTAATATCTAATCTGTGTCTCCTCCCTTTCAGTTTCATCCCATTGCTTCTAATCTTTCCTTGTACAGATGAGAATAGGGCTGATCCCTCTGCACTGTGACAGTCCTTCAGATATTTGTAGACAGCTATTAAGTCTCCTCTCAGCTTTCTCTTCTGCAAGCTAAACATTCCCAGATCCTTTAACCGTTCCTCATAGGACATGATTTGCAGACCAGAGATTGGAGCTGCAGAACATTCATTTGCATATTCCCTATACATCCAGGGTAGAGTGAAGAATCATAAGCGGGAAGATTGTCGGGATTAGCTGGGTCTAGCTGCTTGGAGGACATCGCAAGCGAAACATTCCCAGATCCTTCCTCATAGACTTGATTTGCAGACCGCTAACCATCTTAGTAACTCTTCTCTGAACTTGCTCCAGTTTGTCTATGCCTCTTTTAAAGTGGGGTGCCCAGAACTGGACACAGTATTCCAGATGAGGTCTGACTAAGGAAGAGTAGAAGGGGATAATTACTTCACGTGATCTAGACTCTATGCTTCTCTTAATACATCCCAGAATTGTGTTTGCCTTTTTGGCAGCTGCATCACATTGTTGACTCATGTTCAGTCTATGATCTATTAGTATACCCAAGTCTTTTTCACATGAGCTGCTGCTTAGCCCAATTCCTCCTATTCTGTATGTGCTTTTTTCATTTTTTTTCCCCCAGATGTAGGACTTTGCATTTCTCCTTGTTAAATACCATTCTGTTAGACGCCACCCACTGTTAGAGTTTTTCTAGATCTTTTCAAATGCTCCCCCTCTCTTCCCTAGTGTTAGCTATCCCTCCTAGCTTGGGGTTGTTGGCAAATTTGATCAGTTTTCCATCAATTCCCTTCTCCAGATCACTTATAACAATGTTTTTGTTTTTTTTTCAAATCCATTTTTATTGGAGTTTTCATGTATTTATAAAGACAGACAGGTGAAGTCAAAAGATTAGCAGGTTGTCAAGCTTATTACAAACATATGAAACATTATAAACCGAAGTGCTCACCCGGGGGGGGGGGTGTTGGTGAGGGCCAAGCAGCCACATCCGGGTGAAAGCCAGTCATGGCCCCCCCTGGGGAGCATAACCGCTGGTCCGCCACAGGGTGACGGACCGCCAACAAAGACAGGACAGTGGGGGGTGGGGGTGATGGGGTGGAGGGAACGGGGGGAGGGATGAAGGACTTGGGTAGGGAGCGAGGTGGTCACCGTGGTTGTTGGTAGTTTTACACGAAGTCTAGGAAGCCCTGCTTGGTCGCAGCGGCTCACAGGGGTCAGAGTAGGAGCCGACCTCCACGCACCCGCCCGGCCCACCACACCCAACCGAACCAGGACCCCCCAGTCTGAAGGATTAGAATTTGTTTCTCAGCACTCGCCAGGGGGACCAAATTTTATGGTATTTATGGTGGGTTCCATTTGACCAACTGACCAGTTCCTCCAAGCTAGCAATAAGGTCAACCCTGTCCCTCCACTGCAGCAGCGAGGGAGAGGTTTGTTGGCGCCAATGTAGTGGGATAAGAGCCTTGGCTGCGTCGATGAGGAAGGCCAGAAGTTGGTGTTTAAGTGGGTGGAAGGCAGAGGAGGGCTTCCACAGGAGAACCAATTCCGGGGAAAGTTTCAAAGATGGGGATAGCATCTTCAAGATTACCTCAACGTCATTCCAAAAAGGGGAAACCAGCGGGCAGCTCCACCACAGGTGTAGGTAGGAGCCGATATCCCCGTCACATCTCCAGCACGTTCCGTGCGGGGCCAGTGCGTGGTCAAACATCCATTGCGGGGTCCTGTACCACCTCGCCAGGAGCTTATAGTGGCTCTCCTGGGAGGTGACACAAAGGGAGAGGCCAAAGGCCGTCCGCAAAATCAATTTAGTGTCACTCTGGGAGAGGGAGATGTGGAGCTCTCTCTCCCAAGAGGTCAGGAAAGCCGGTTTTGAAGATGAGGGGGGTGAGATAAAATGCTTACGTAGAAAAGCTATTTTCCTGTTAGACCCCCTAACTCCCAGTAAGGCTGATTCAAAATCAGATCTTGGTCTAGTAGACTTGAATTTTGAGATGAAATCCCCAAGTACTTTGGTTATGTGAAGGGACTGTAATGGGTGGGGAGTCCAGCAAGGGAGAAGCTCTCGGACAATTTCGCTAGGAGGCCTATGTGCCAAAACCTGGATATCACTGATTTTCCTATCTTTGAAAAGACTCCAGACGTCGGCAGAACACGGGTCAAGTGGCAGATCCATAATTCTATATAGAGCGCTCATAGGGGCACAGGGGGATGGGGAAGGAGCCAAGCCCTCTCTCATGCTGTTCCAGGCCTCGAATGGGCCTCTAAGTAGGGGGTCCCCCCTTGCCCTCCTCAAACCTCCCCTGTCCGGATACCACAGGTCCTCTCTGAGAGTCGGGCCGTAGGTCCTCTCAGCTAGGGAAAAAATTATGCCATCTCCACTAGGGAGAGCTAACTCCATCCAGTATTGGAGCTGAGAGGCTAAGTAAAAGTCCTGGACGCATGGCAAACCAATACCGCCCTCGTCAGTCCTCTTAACCAGGAGGCAGTTTGCTAATCTGGGTCTTTTTCTTTTCCAGACATAGTCTGAAAAGATTGTACGGATGGCCTTAAAAAATCCATTGGGGAGATGAATTGGGAGAAGGCGGATCTGGTAAAGGATCACTGGCAACACATAGGATTTTAAAACATTTTTCCTGCCCAGCCAGGAGATCAAGGGCTGGTCGTAGGCACCCAGCAGGTTTTTAACTTTTATCAGGAGCGGATCAAAGTTGGCAGAGAACAAGTCCTCAGTCCTTTTGGTAATTTTTACACCTAAAAAGTCAATCCGGGTTTCAGACCAAGCAAAGGGAGTTGAGGTTCTAATGACTCTGCTTTGGGGTAAGGGAATAGAAATGTTAAGGACAATGGACTTCGAAAAATTTGTTTTGAAATTTGATAAGGAGCCGAATTCCTCTAGGAGCCTGACCAGGGAGGGAAGGCCCGAAATCGGGTTGGTGATCAGAAACACGATGTCGTCGGCAAAGGCAGCCAGCGACATCTCTGCTCTATTGATTTTCAGTCCCTGGATCTCCGGATCTTCTCTAATTTTTTGAAGAAAGGGTTCTAATGTTAGGATGAAGAGGGAGGGAAAGAGGGGGCAACCCTGGCGGGTGCCGTTTTTGATGTTAAAGGGAGGAGACAGGGAATCATTAATTTTCAGTCTGGCATAGGGCATAGCGTAAAGGGAGAATATTGCTGCGACGAACCCCAGAGGGATGCCGTAGTGCAACAGGACCAATTCTATGTACCCCCAATCCACCCTGTCAAATGCTTTTTCCGCATCCGTACTTACTAAAGCCAGGGGGATACTATGGGTCTGGGCAAACCTTGAAGCATGTAAAAGTTTTAAACAATTGTCTTTACCCTCCCTCCCTTTTATGAAGCCGGTTTGTTCTACATTTATAAGGATTGGGAGGTGAGGCTCTAGTCTTTTGGCTAAAAGCTTTGCCCAGAGTTTTATGTCCTGATTGATCAATGAAATTGGCCTGTAACTACCACACCCCTCCGGGTCCTTGCCCTCCTTTAAAACCAGGGTAATGTGGGCCTCCTGAGCCTGCTTCGGTAGGGGGTTGCCCTGAAGAAGGGAATTAAAAAACTCTGTGAGCCGGGGAATAAGAGTTTGTTTAAATGCTTTGTAGTAGGTAAGAGGGAAGCCATCGGGGCCAGGGCTCTTCCCAGGAGGGCAGGAGGACAGCAGATCTTCTGTCTCACGCATAGTGATAGGGACTAATAGTTCTTCTGCCTCTGCATCCCCAATTTTTGGGAGCTTCAGCTTATTGAGAAAGGCTTTAATCCTGTCACTAGAGGAAGCTGGGGCCTCAGGGGTATTAGAACACTCCAGATTGTAAAGCTGAGAATAAAAGGCCTGGAATGCTTTTGCAATCTCAAGTGTCGAGGTGACTTTGGATCCCGAGGAGGTGATAATAGATTTAATAGAGTTTCTAGAGCGGGCCTTCTTAATCATGGAGGACATAAATTTACTACCCTTGTTGCCCTGTGCATAGATTGTGTGTTTAAAGTGGAGATGTTTCTTGTTAAACTTAGAATCTAGGGATAGTTTGAGGTCTTTTCTCAGGGCAATGAGTTCGTCCAGGTTATTTTTCTTAAGGGAGGACTTGGCGGATTGTTCCAGTTTAGAAATTTGTTGGAGTTTTTCATCAATCTCCCTCTGTTGTTTTTTCTTGGCTCGTGAGCCAAGAGCGATTAGTAAGCCTCTGGAGAAGGCCTTATGGGCCTCCCACACTATCGGGACCGAGAGATCTGGTGTTTTGTTTAGTTGGAAGTATTCTACTAATTGAGCATTGATTTGTTCTCTATCACTCTCTAGGTCCAGCAAAGAGGGGTTTAGTCTCCATCTCCACTCCCGGGGGGTAGATAGAGAGGGACCAAGTTCGACATGCACTGGTGCGTGGTCAGATATGGTTATGGGGTCTATGCTAGCTTTTTGGACTGCGGCTAATAGGGAGGAGGACACGAAGATATAGTCCAGGCGTTGGAACGAAGAGTGGACCGAGGAGTAATAAGTGTAATCCTTAGTGGAGGGGTATCGGAATCGCCATGCGTCCACGACCCCCAGATCCGCAAGACTGCGAGCTAATCTCCTCAGCCTGACCTGAGATACCTGTGATCTGCCAACCGACGAGTCCAGTAGGGGGCAAAGAGTGACGTTAAAATCTCCCCCGAGGAGGATAGGGCTAGTAGCGAAATGTCCGAGAGTCTCTAACTGCTTAGTCAGCCACGGTACTTGATCCTTATTAGGGGCATATAGGTTGGCTATGGTCAGTTTGGTATTGTTTAAAGTGCCCCTCAAAAAAAGGACCCTGCCCTCTTCATCGGAGTACTGGGCCTCACAGGAGAAGGTGACGGATTTATGGAAAAAGATGGAAACACCCTTAGAGGATGACGTTGGGTGGGAACTATGGAACCCTATTGGGAATTGCTTCCCAGGTAGGGAAAGGCATTTACTCCCCTTAAAGTGGGTCTCCTGTAAAAAAACCACCCCAGAGCCATACCTTTTTAGAAGGAGACTGAGGTGATGTCTCTTGGAGGGCGAATTCAGGCCTCGGACGTTGAACGTGGTGAGCCGAAGCGGGTCGGGCATGGAGCTCAGGTAGACGTGTCAATACTGTCCAACTAGCGAAGCTGAAAGAAATTTTTGTTAATTGGTCACGTAGTTTAGAAGAGCTCTGAAAAGCCACGGAAACCTAGTGGTTTGAGGTTTAGAGAGAAGGAGGGTGGGAAGGGAAAAACACAAGGAAGGTGGGACAGAGTTGGGAAGGGGAAGACAAATGTACTTTTTGAATAAAGCAAAAGAAATCCTTAATCGACAGGTACTGTTAAAGGCAAACCTGAGAAAGGCTGGGTTGCCTTTGGGTGGAGGCGGGTCACCAGAGCTGCCAAAAAGCAGAGGGCAAAACTGGTCACACAGCCTGGGAAGGTAGGCACCCAAAGGAACCCTAACATTTAAAGGACAGTCAAATAATGCAATTGCAAACCATAAGTGCAGAGCAGGTTAAATAACGTTTAACAGAGAGCAGGGAAGTAGTACAGGCATATCAATAACCAGAAAGAGGTTGAAGCCGGAGGGAGAAGGGAAAGTCCTCGCGGGTGAACACCATTAGCTGCGGAAACTTCCACAGCTTGTCTCATCCGCGAGAGAATTTAAGCCGGGGTCGGACTGGCGACAGGAATCAAGTGTCCAAATTCGGGGTGTCTTTGTTCTTTTTTTTCTTGCTTCTGGGCGATTTGGTAGAACTTGCCTGCTGCCAGGACTCAGGAGGCGTCAGCCTGGGAAGCTGGGGAAAATCCGGGAGAGGGAGCCAGGACGGGATATCCATTGGGTCTAGCTCCAGGAAGGCCCAAGAGTCCCTGAGATCCTCTGGGGATCTGATGGAAAGTCTGCGGCCCTTGTGGGTGATACCCAGGCCGAAAGGGAAGAGCCAGGCGTATCTTATGTTCTTGGCTCTAAGGGCTTCCAGCAGCGGGCGAAGGAGGCGACGCTTTGTCAAGGTAGATGGGGCCAGATCCTGGAAGATCTGAAGGGAAGCATCTCCGTATCTTAAATCCTTCCGGGATCTAGCAGCCTTCAGGATGTCAAAGGCGTCTTGGAAGGACAAAACTTTGCAAATGATGTCCCTGGGAATATCTGTGGGCGAGGAGGGGGGGGGGTCTGAGGGCCCTGTGAATACGTTCAATCTGGACCGAGTTGGCTCTTTCCGCTCCCAATAGAAGTTGAAAAATCTCACCAGCAACTTTGGGGAGGATATCCGTAGCCCAGGACTCGGGGAGGCCTTTAATGCGGATATTGGAGCGCCTGTTACGGTTCTCCAGATCTTCCTGCATTAGTAATGCATGGTTGAGATGATCGCGCTGTTCTTCTAAGGCTTTGGAAAGGGCAATCGAATGGTTAATGACAGAAGCTGTAAAGGTTTCTAAGTCCTCCACTCTGCGCCCCATATGCTTCAGATCGTCCTTTATCTCGGCCAGATCGGATATAACAGGGTGCAGGGCGCTATTAATCAGCTCCCTCATGAAGCTTTTAGTGATTTCTTCTCTTCCCTCCCCGTCGGAGAAATCATCCCCCTCTGCCTCCTTACTGTTAGAAGCTGCAGCCTCGTGGGCCAGCGCCATCTTGGTGAGCGGGTGGGGAGAACGGGCGCCGCGTTCTTTGAAGAAGCGCTGCATCTCCGTCTGGTTTTTTTGAGGACGAGGGGTTCCCTGGAGGTCTCCGGTCTTTTCTCTGCTGCTCTTCCGCATGTCCGCTCAAAATAGCCGCTGTCGGGTCCGGGAAGGGTGCCGTGCCGAACGGAGCTCTCTGCTCAAGCGGCCATCATGTTCAGCGGTCAGGCTCCGCCCCCCCCACTTATAACAATGTTGACCAACACTGGGCCTAGGAGAAAGCCTTGCGGTACCCCACTTGATACATTCTTCCATTTGGATGTGCAGCCATTTATGACCACTCTTTGGGTAACTGTTTGGATAAGAATAAAGAAGAGAACAACAGAAAGAACACCATTGTAGGCATTTACTATAAGCCGCCTGGACAAGCAGAAGATATGGAGGAACGCTTTCTACATCAGATGGCCAAGCTCTCAGAGAAGCCCAACAGAGTGATCATGGGAGATTTTACCAATCCAGACATTTGTTGGGAATCTCAGGTAAAAGTAATGGATCCAACAAATTCTTATCCGCTCTTGCTGACAACTTTATCTTCCAAAAAGTAGAAGATAAAACAAGGGGATCTGCTATATTGGACCTAATTCTTACCAACAGGAAGGAAATGGTTTGAGAAGTACGGGTGGCTGGGGCCCTAGGAGGCAGTAATAATGATATCCTTGGATGTTGGATAACAAGAGGAGGAAAACCTGAGAAAACTCAGACCTCAAGGTTGAATTTCAAAAAGGCAGATTTTAATGAACCCAGATAGAGGAGAGGAAGAATCCAATGGCTGGATGTTCTTAAGAACAGAAATGTCCAAAAAGGTTGGGAAATATTGTAAAATGAGATTCTCAAAGCACAATTGTTACCAATCCCTAAAATAAGGAAGAACGGGAAGCATATAAAGAAACAAGGATGGATGAACACAGAACTTGCACGTATGTTAAAATTGAAGAAAAATATGTTTATCAAATGGAAAGAGGGGGGAATATCTAAGAAGAATATAATGTGGTCTGCAGAAACTGTAGGGCAAGTGTCTGAAAAGCTAAAGGTAATAATGAATTGAGGCTTGCAACAGAGGCCAAAAGCAATAAAAAAGGATTTGGGGGTCAAAAGAAAAGTCAAAGATGCTATGGGATGTTTGCAAGATGAAAATGGTGAACTGGTAAAAAAAAGATGTAGAGAAGGTCGAACTGTTAAATAACTTTTTTGTTTCAGTTTTTTCTCAGAAAGTAGATGGAACATCAACTGATCTTCCCTGTGCTATTGGGGGAATAAAAGAATGCAGGCTATCTGTAAGCAGAAAGATGGTGAGGGAACACTGAGCTAACTTATATGAATTCAAGTCTCCATGCTCAGATGAATTACATCCTAGGATACTAAAGGAAGCAGTGGAGGTAATTGCTGAACCACTCGCTGGAATCTGTGAAAATTGCTAGAGAACAGAAGTCCCAGATGATTGGAAAAGGGCAAATGTTGTCCCTATCTTCAGAAAAGTGAGGAAGGTGGAACCAGGAAACTACAGGCCTGTGCGTCTGACTTCTATACTGGTAAAGATCTTTGAACAAACTATTAAACAACATGTATGCAAGTACTTCGATAAAAATGGAGTAATTAACCAGAGCCAGCATGGGTTTGTAACAAGCAAGTCATGCCAGACGAGTCTAATTTCCTTCTATAACAGGGCCAGCGACTGCTTTGATCAGAAAAATAAGGTAGATATAGTATATCTTGACTTGACTAAAGCATTTGACAAAGTATCTTATACCAGCCTTATTGAAAAAAAAAATACCAAATATTGGATTGACAAGGCAACTGTTAGATGGATTCACAATTGGCTGAGTGATCGTACTCAACGAGTGGCTACACATTCAAGTAGAAGAATGTATCAAGTGGGGTACCACAAGGCTCTGTCCTAGGCCCAGTGCTGTTCAACATTTTTTAGATAATCTAGAGAAGGGAATTGAGGGGTAACCGACCAAATTTGAAGACACCGCAAAGTTAGGAGGGATAGTTAACACTAGGGAAGAGAGAGAGATAAGATTCAAAAAGATCTGGACAAGCTTGCACAGTGGGCGGTGTGACTAACAAAATGGTATTTAAAAAGGAGAAATGCAAAGTCTTACATCTTGGCAAGAAAAATTAAACTAAAAAAAACACGTACAGATTGTGAAGAATTGAGCTAAGCAACAGCAGATGTGAAAAAGACTTGGGTATACTAATAGATCACAGACTGAATGTGAGTCAACAGTGTGATGCAGTTGCAAAAAAAGCTAGCACAATTTTGCGATGTATTAAGAGAAGCATAGAGTCTAGATCACGTGAGGTCATTATCCCCCTCTACTGTTTCTTAGTCAGACCTCATCTGGAATACTGAATCTACTTCTGGGCACCCCAATTTAAAGAAGACATCAACAAACTGAAGTAAGTTCAGAGAAGAGTTACCAAGATGGTTAGCGGTCTGCAAGCCATGTTCTATGAGGAATGGTTAAAGAGTTTGGGAGTGTTTAGCTTGCAAAAAAGAAGGCTGAGAGGAGACTTAATGTCTCTCTACAAATATCTGAGGGGCTGTCATAGTGCAGAGGGATCAGCCATATTCTCATCTGCACAAGGAAAGACTAGAAGCAATGCTATGAAGCTGAAAGGGAAGAGACACAGATTAGATATTAGACAGTGAGGGGGATCAATGAGTGGAACAGGTTACTACGGGAGGTGGGGAGTTCTCCTTCAATGGAAGTGTTCAGAGGCGGATAGACATCTGTCTGGGATGATTTAGTGAATCCTGCACTGAGCAGGGGGTTGGACCCGATGAACATGGAGGTCCTTCCAACTCTACTATTCTATGGATGTGCATTATCCTGTTGAAAGATTCAAATTTTGGATGGTGGTCATGAGGGGTATGACAACAGGATGTCCCACTCTGTCCACATACTGGTGGGCAGTCATTGTGCCTTCAACAATCACCAACTGCTTCTAGCTGTCAAAACTGTGGACCTGTATGTCATTCTGAAATCACATCAGGTTGGCCCTGTCTCCGAAATACCAATGGATACATTGACGATTATCACTTTGCCCAAGGCAAAATCGTGACGTCACTAAACACAACAGTTCTCTATTTGTGTGTCAGGTTGCATCCTGCGGTTCACCAGGTTAGTTGTTGCTGGCAGTGAAATAAGGTTAGACGAACACACTGCATGGAGGTCTAAGAATGTGACTCAGGTTCAAGCAATCAATTTACAATTGCTCATGGGGCGAGTCTGACTCCATCCATTGCTGGGATCTCTGCTGAAGTCAGCCATCTATCAGCAACTCTCATACACACAACCTGTTGGTTTTCAAGTGACTGCGTCCTGCAGCATGGACCTGCGCCAGATGTGCGAGTACTGGGACCTTCCTGTGTCCACTGAGTAATCTCTCTCTGTACTGACATTGCACTACAGCCAGTCCTTCCCGAGATTTCATGATATGATGCCGCTATTTCCAACATGCCAAGTATCTGACCTCTAATGGTCCTTTTGCACAGGCCAACAGTCATTTAAAGGACTGCACAAGCGCTGATGTTGCCGCTTTACATTGAAAAATGTCTTGCGAGATCGTTGGCTTCTCACTCAGCACTTCACCTCCTATGTGAAGCAATAAGCAGGGAACGTTTACACGCAATGAGAGGCCAGCTTCCAGCAACTGTCTTTTCACTGACTGAAAATCAGTGATAAACAACCGCGAACGAAGAGTGAGCAATTTTTTTTAAAGTTTACACTGAATAATTATTGATTAAATTTGTTGGCTTGAACGAATTTTAAACAATGAATGTTAATGGGCTATAACTCAGATAGTGGGTGGACGAAGTTCAAATTCTACTATTTGGTGTACCTAGTCACTGATAATCTGTTGACAAAAAAGGACCTTCTCAAGGCCCATTTAGACACAACGATTTGAGCGATGATTGTTGTGTGCATTTACAGGGCAAGGTGATCGCTCAAACGTTGATATTTGACCATCCAGTACAAGGAGGGCTTTCTTCTCATTCACTGCTTTGACCTCTGACCATCTCTGCTTCAGTACAGCTGCTCCGATTTGGGGCCAACTTCCTCCATGTGCCCCAGTACCAACACTTATTCGAGAACACTGCAGATGATGACTGGTGGCTGAGCTTCTTCACCACACATGGCAGAGAAACTCTCTGCTTCAGAACCTTTTACTTCAACTTTATGCTGTTCTCTTAGAACTCGTTCACATCTGCATCATTGGTTTCATTTGCCTCTGTTTCAGATTTCAATTAAAGTCCAGAATGAAATGCTGCATTCAACACTAGTTCATCTGGGAAAGTGCTGAGGGCATAACGGAATCCCGATGTAGCATTCTTATAAGTGCAAATTAATCCCACCATGTCTGTGCCGTGTCATAAGTATGTTTATATATATACATCTGTAGTGGCCCAGCAAGTCCTACAGAACACTCACACCAACACTTGTCCTGTCTCACCTGTCTATGTGCCGTCCATGGACATAGAAGGTGCGGTCTGTAGGAAGGACCCTGTTTCTTCACTAAGGCTAGAGCTTAGCCTGATGTCAGGTGGTGTCCTATTGGCTGTTTCAATCTCACTGGTGCAGAGCCCAAGGGCAGGAAAGCCACAATACAAGTCCGTATGCAAGACTGGAAGGAGTCCAGAGAGTGCAGGAGAAAGTCAGCAGTAGCAGCGTGTTCTTTCCGAGGTTGAGTGAGGTGTGATTCCACTCCCTTGGCCACCTACAGCAGAGAGAAGGAGAGCCTTTCTGAGGTCGGCCTTCTACTAACAGTGAGTCAGAACTACCCAGTGAACTCAAAGCCAAAATTAGTCTTACAGTCACTTTCCCCTCTGCTTCAGCTACACTCTACTAAACTTCAATCATCCCTTCAGTTAACCCCTTAGTGACGGCCCCATAGTTTTTTTTTACCGTCCTGCCATTGCAGGACTTGTATGGAGGGAGATAGCACCGCTATCTCCTTCCATACAATTCAGGCATCAGCTGTTTATTACAGCTGACACCCGCGGGCAATAGCTACAATCAGCCGCACGGCCGATCGTGGCTATTAACTCTTTAAATGCTACTGTAAATTCTGACAGCGGCATTTAAATCCCCCGACTGATGGTCGGGGGTCCTATACGGCCCCGCCGCGGTGAAATCGGGGGAGCCGTGCAGGTGTCATGGCAGCCGGGGCCTTCTGAAAGACCCCATGGTTGTCTTGGCAGACTGCCCATCAAGCTGTCCCTGTGGGGTGGCTTGGTAGGCTGCCTGTCAGAATGCAGTATGATGTAATACTATAGCATTACATCATACTGCAGGAGCGATCAAAGCATCGCTGCTTGTTGTCCCCTCTGGGGACTAAAAGAAAGTGTAAAAATAAAATCAATAAAGTTTTATTAATTATTTTTAAAAAATGTAATAAAAGTTAAAAAAAAACCTTTTGACATATTAAAAGAATAAATAATATAGCAAAAATATGTATTTGGTATCGCTGCGTCTGTAAAAGTCCGATCTATCAAAATAATGCATTATTTACCCCGCACGGTGAACAACCTCATAAAAATGTCATAAAAAGTGATCAAAAAGTAGTTCATATTCAAAAATGGTACCAACAGAAATGACAGGATGTACCGCACAAAATGAGCCCTCGCAAAACTATGTCGACTGAAAAATAAAAAAGTTATTGTGCGCAGAAAATGGAGACAGAAAATAATTGTAAAAAATTAACTATCTTTGAAAAAAAATACAAGTACTGCAGCAAAAAAAAACTATATATGTTTGGTATCGTAGTAATCGTACCGACCCATAGAATAAAGTTAGCAGGTCATTTCTGTTGCAGTTTGTGCACTATAGAAACAGGACGCATCGAAAGATGGTGGAATTTAGTTTTTTTCCATTTCTCTCCACTTAGAATTGTTTAAAAGTTTGTCAGCACATTATATGGTACTATAAAAATACAACTCGTCCCGCAGAATAAGCCCTCATACAGCGACAGTGATGGATAAATAAAGGAGTTACGATGCTTTAAAAGGGAGGAGAAAAAAACGAAAATGGAAAAAAGCTCCGTCACTAAGGGGTTAAAGCAACTAGTGGGAAAATTGTCTTTCAAATCATTTCAAAGTAATAGAAAGGAGGGAGCGTTGAAGTCCGTTCTTAATTCAGTCAATATTCCTGTATTCGTCATCGTGTTCAGACCGCTGCTTACTGCTGCATCTGCTTGTATCAGTCCAAAGTACCGCTGTGGAGATTGGATTTTCTCCTGTTACAAAAATTCATTTTAGTAAATCTGCGTACTCCCAGATTACTACTACAAGCTACTGGACTCGTCTCAGTTATTTCTTCAGTATTCCATTCCGAGGGTCCAGCTGGAGTACTGGCGTCACACGTGACAAAACAGGCCTTCCTGTAGGCGTACCACGGTGCATTCCCTGGGTCACTGCACAACCCCCGGGCACAGCACTTTTGGCATCATTGTCGGGTGAGACCATAGAGCCACCAGTGACAATCCTTCTGCAAACCTTGCGGCCTCCCTCACTTTGGCGAGCTTTATCTTGGCCATTGCACATGCCTCTTCAGATCCATTTCCTTATTGCCTTGATGAATGACCCTGTGAGGTGCAAAAACTCGCATTGACATCATGTACTATTGTTGGCCATTTAAAGGTCTCATATCTACAAGAGGACTTGGTTTCCCTCACTGAGAACAATCACATTGTCTCTACTGGCTAACACAGTACCAAACCATTTTTTTCCATTTTATTAAATAGATCCCTTCACTCACTATATGCCATTTATAATATTGATGTCCTCTTATGTGGTAGATAGGTCTTTAGGTCCCCCTCAAACACCAGGCTCCATCTCTGCATCCCTTATAGCTACATTCATAGAAAAAGCAGTTACATACAATTTCTAAGACATCCACAAAGTTTCAGACAGTCTAAATATTTTCTTTTGTCTGGAAAGCACTTTTTCTGCAGTACGGTATATTCTGGTCTGGAACTCAGTGTATTTCTAGCAGCTCCTCCTGGGACCTGTGCCTTCCATTGGTCATCATTTTTGCTGTTTCTAAATGAAGCCAAACACTGCTTGTCATTGTGTTCAACCTATTACATGTGACAAGACTGATGAGCACTTCATATAAATCCAGACTGAAAGGTTGTACTGGTGGGAATCACAGTCTGACAACTCTAACAGGGTCACTCAATTCAAGAGCACAAGAAGAAGTTTTGACAAGAGCGAAGGATGTTGTGCGGAGGAGTAACTGATCTGAAGGCATAACAATGGTTTTTAGGATCGCTGCACACAATGAATAAATGTTCATAATACAGAATAAAGTTGGACTGTGTGTAAAACTTAAGGAAATAGATACAGTTTTCAACAATCAATTAGGACACAAGTGTATAGAACCAAGAGCGATGAGTAAAACCATGTCGTTACCCCAAGTCTAGGTCAACTATATAAATTGGGCTCCTGCACCAATATGATGGCAGCGATGTTACTTCTTTTATGTAACTATCTTTCTGTCCGTCTACGTTTCCTCTCATCTTCTGGTTTCCCAATTTTGACCAGGCCTTTTATTGACGATTCTTTTGTCACCTCACTTGGTGCTCCTTATGATCTAATGTTGTCAACTATTCCTCTGAGCTCCCATTCCACTTCTCCCCCTGAACTTGCCTGCCTGTTACGTAGCGGGCATAGACCCGCCGTGTCACTGACTAATTTGTCTTAGGGTTAAGGCCCATTTACACCAGCAGATGATCGCTCAAACGATAGTGTGTGTGACAGCTCTGAGTGATCATTTTGCATAAACTATTAAGTAAACTACTCAGCTACTTAAAGGGGTTGTCTCGCAGCAGCAAGTGGGGTTATACACTTCTGTATGGCCATATTAATGCACTTTGTAATGTACATTGTGCATTAATTATGAGCCATACAGAAGTTATTCACTTACCTGCTCCGTTGCTGGCGTCCTCGTCTCCATGGATCTGTCTAATTCTGATGTCTTCTGGCGTCTTTAGACGCGCTTGCGCAGAAGGGTCTTCTGGCTTCTGTTCGGTCCGGCACGAGCGGCGTTCTGGCTCTGCCCCCTTCTACGCATCACCGCGTAGCTCCGCCCCGTCACGTGTGCCGATTCCAGCCAATCAGGAGGCTGGAAACGGCAATGGAACGCACAGAGCCCATGGTGCACCATGGGAGAAGACCCGCGGTGCACCATGGGAGAAAACCGCAGTGCATCCCTGGGAAAGGACCGGCGGCCATCTTTGGGAGAAGATTTTTTAAAGTCCTTATTTCATCGGATCAGTGAGTAGCAAGCGGCTTAAAAACCGCTTTAAATTGCTATTTTATGCCAGGGGGTTGACAGGGGGAATGGGGTAATGTAAAATTTTGATGTTTGCCGCGAGACAACCCCTTTAAGTACCAATTAGGTATGCAAAAAGGGCACAGTGTCTTATTTTTGGGGGAAGGGGGGCCTTTTACTTACCTGGTCCACGGCGTCCCGATGCCTCCCAATGGTATTTGCCGGCGACACGGCATACTCCTCGACTCACAGATGCCTTCTGCTGGTGTCGGGACTTTGAATACCCCGCCTCCAGCAAAGCGAGGGCTGTGATTGGCTGATCGAGCCCTGGCAGCCAATCACAGCCGGCGCTCGATGAGCCAATCACAGCCGTTCAGTGATGTCATTCACTGAATGGCTGTGATTAGCTCATCGGGCGCCGGCTGTGAATGATGCCGGCGCTCGATAAGCCAATCACAGCGCTTTCTTTGCTGGAGGCGGGTCATTCAAAGCCCCGTCGCCAGCAGAAGGCAGCTTTGAGACGGAGGAGGATGCCGGACACCGCTGCCGCTGACAAAGCCGCCGCTACTGACAGAGCCACCACCGCTGACAGAGCCCCCGCCGCTGCTGCTGACAGAGCCGCCGCCGCCGCCGATACCATCGCTGACGCCACAGGCCATCTGAATATTTTTTTGTTTGTGGGGCACCCGAGATAGGTCCTATTTTCTGGGGAGGCCTTATATTTCAAGCCTCCCCCGAAAACCCGATAGGTCTTACTATCGGGGTAGGACCTATTTTCAGGGAAACACAGTATCAGCACTCCCCATGGAGAACTTCTGATAAGAGTGAAGGACGATTTTTAGGTTGGACTGAATTTAACGATCAGCTAGCAGTGCACGAAAAGCGCACGATGGGCGCACATTTACATGCACCGATTATCTCTAAAACGATCGCCGATTAGCGATTTTTTAGAGATCATCGACTGGTGTAAATGGGCCTTTACTCCTGAGGGCAGCTCCAAAAGGTCCCCAATTTTCATACTTTAACGCTCTTTTTTAAGAGAAATTTTGGATTGCATTGTAGGGCACTTCCTGGTCGTTACCTTAGGAGGAGTCTTAGTACAGTAACAGCTGGGTGGGTCAAAGATATCAGAGCGGGGTAACAAGGCATTAGACTAGGAGGGACTCATAAAATAAGCTGAGGTCAGGATTGGCAGAGGTTGTGCAATACAGCTAACATGCAGGGGATCAAGCAGGCAATGTTCAGGCAAGACACATTCTGTGAACTGGCTTAGGTCAGGAGAGGCAAGAGCTCAGGAAAGCTGGATATTCAGACAAAGGGTCAAAATGAGGAAGGTAGCAAAGTACATAAACATCTCCACTGGGACACTAGGAACTATATAGCTTGGGCACCTCCCAATGGGGTAAAATACATAAAATAACCCAGGAAGGGCTGGGATAGGCCGGGCACAGGAATGCTGGGTGCATGTTTGGGGACCATTGATGAATGTTCCTGGAGGGGATACTCCTGCACTGGCTCCGTATGGACATAGCCGCTGGGACAAGTTAATCCAGGTGGATCACAGGTCTCTGGTAGTCGTTCTTGCTCGCACCTTTGGGTGAGCTGAGGGATCAGAACTCCCCATGCCCTGGCATCTGCTGTCATCTGGTTTGTCTCTGTTACATAACAATTGGGGACCTTCTCCATTGCAGCTCAGCACTTTGTTGAAATGAGCAAAAGTCCCTTTCTCTTGAAATAAAGATTGCCAACCACAGTTCTCTTTGCCCAACGGGTGCATTGCTGGTCACATTCAGATAAACAGTCTCTTAAGTGGCCGCTTCCTACGTATATTTGTATAGCAGTATAACCATTAACTCACTCTGATCAGATAGTGAGGAAGGGAGCGTCAGGTTCACCAGTCCTGCAGGGTGTGGGGAGCGAGCTTTACCAGAAGCCGAAACTTGGTGTAATTGTAAATCCCAGGTGTTACTTGCTCTAGTTACTCATTTTCCACTCTGGTCCAATTACCACCAAGGAATAAACCTTTGCAGAACCACCTTGCTAGTAACTCTCAATGATTTGAAGAGTACTGGAGGCCTCAACGCCAGACAGACAAGCTGTGGGGCCCTAAAGGTGAAATGTGCAATCTACTAAACATCTGTGGGACCAGATATATTTTGTATTATTATCTCATCTTACCACTACTGTACATTCACTGTCGTGGAACGACAGCTGAGAGCTGCCCCTGATTGGTCCCTGCGCTGAGCCAATCAGAGGCAGCACTCACTCACCCATTCATGAATTCATGAATGGTTAAGTGAGAGCTGCCTCTGATTGGTGAGGCTGTGACCAATCAGAGGAAGCTCATTCAGCAGGCGGGAATTTTAACTCCCCGGCTGCTGAATACTACTCACAGCAGTTCAGGAGAACTGCCGGCCGGCCGCGGTTGAACTCCGTCTGCCGGGACCAGGTGAGTATATATATATATTTTTGTTTTTACACATTTCTGGATGAATTTCAGGGAAGGGCTTATATTTTTAAGCCCTTCCCGAAAATTCATCGTGAGATCGCCCGCAGCCCATTGCTTTCAGTGGAGCCGGCTGTATTGCCGGCGCCATTGAATTCAATGTGCTGGACAGCTCCGGCCCGTTTCTAATGAAATGCGGCTAGGAGCAGTTTTTTCGGGCGATTTTTTTTGGCCCCGGTCACGAGATTTGCGGATGCGCATCCGTCATGCGATCCGCAAATCGAGGGAAAAAATGTCCATGTGACTAAGGCCTTAGACAGAGCTACTAGACAAATAAAAGCGCTGTCCTAAAATCTTATTGCAATAGCCTCACTTGGAGGACGGGGCCTGTTGGAGACATGAGGGCAAGAACAATAAAAACATTTTGTCCACATCTCATCAACTCTTCACTACTCTAATTGGTCTTGCATTGGCTTCAGAGGTCCGTTGAGTTATGCAGTCTGGAGCAAGCACTGGATTGCAATTGTGCATTATTGTGCCAGGACTTGGCCCACCAGAGAGCCGGTCTGATCCTTTAGGGGTGCCTTTATGGTTGTGTTATAAGTGTATCCATATTCACAATGTTACTGTACTTTATGCCTTTAAGACTCTGGGCGTGGGAGGTCCCAGTAGGGGTGCGTTCAATCCCTTGGGCTTTGTCTGGGACCTCTGGGGCGGGGCTTGGAGAGAAGTAAGGGCCCGTTTACACAGAATGATTACCTTCAAAAATATAATTGAATTGTGCAAATGTGAACGATAATTCAGTGTAAACACGGCAAAACCAGTGGATTGTCAACAATGATTTGTTCACTTGTCAATCGTTGTTCGTTTTATGCAGGCATAACAATCATCGCTGGCTCGTTAGGGGTAAATGGCGATCATTCAGTTGGTCACATTCACTAGTATAATGACTGAACGATTCTGTGAACAAAAGAATGAAATGATTAATCTGCGTGTATAAACTGGCTGTGCGAACAATTGCTCTGTGTAAGAGGACCCTAAGAACGTATGGGAAGGAGAAGACGTGCCTGCCTGCTCCTGCTATTGCAGCTAGACTTTCATCAATACTTGTACTTTGTGCACGGATCGTCTCAGGTTTGACGTCTTTTTACCCATTCAAACCCTGCACTATTGTGCGCAAAAAAACCACGCACATAAGATCGGGACTTGTCACTGCAGCATCCCGTAGGGTGACCCCGGACACATGGAATACACTGAGGAGCTGGGAGGGTAAGATGCTGGCTTGTCACGGCGGCACTTACCACGTTCCCTCCCGGAGGGGCGCACGCAGCCAAGGCCAGGGCAGCACTGGGCCTCTTCTGGGCACCTCCAGGATAGGGATGCCCAATAGATGGTGGAGCAGGGATTGCAGTTGTCACAGGAGACGTCACTGTTCCGGTATCCACTGGCTTGAGCATCAGTGGAGAATAAATGAGCCACAGACAGCAATCGAGTACCTCATGTCCTGGGAATGGTAAAGGCCTGGAATAACCTTTCTGGGTAACAACTCCAACAATTCAGGCAAAAATAGACAGTAAGTGCAGGTAGTGCTATGTATATATACAGACAGACTTGAAGATGATTACCTCCACACAGCGATCCCAGGCTGTAGGATGCCTGTGTGTGTGACAATTGTAGATGCATGCTTCCACCCAGCAGTCCTAAACTTCAGAACGCTTGGGTGTGAACAATTGAGAAAAGAAGAGTACCTCTGCACTGGGCCTTGAGACAGTCTTACTTACTAGTTGCTCACTCTCACGCTTCGGGGCTCACTTCAAACTCATCACAGAAACAAGTACTCTGGGAAATCTCTCCTCCTTTTCAATCTTCAACATATGAGGGCTGAAGGTGCCCTCATGTGCCTCTCCGTTTTCTCCTTTGTGGTACTTAAGATGGAACTCCTTTCCTGCTCTCAAGCACTCGTATTTATACCTTCACTCATACCATGTGACAGGACATAAATTGTTACATTCGCGGACAGTCAGCTCACACTTTGCAGACACTTAACCTCTCACTTGCTGCAGCTGTGCAATACACATAACAGAATGACAAGATAGGTTTGCACAGCGCACCTACATAAGACATTACATGTATGACATTATGGAGCGGGCCAGGAAAGCAGGAATGTACTGGGCCACTACATTATTGCTGATGCTGCCCACTGCAAGCAATTATAAATAGGTTACACGTGTGGCGCTGCGCTATTCTGCAGTGCTTCTTGTAGTTTCTGGGTCTGTGAGTTAGTTTCTGAGCTTGGGGACATGACTTCTTCCGAAGAGGATGTTCTTTTGTCTTGGTTGCTGTCTTGCAGATTTGGGCAGTCACGTGAGATGGTGGAGGAGGTGCCTACAATCAGGAGAGGTACAAGTAGTAGGTAGAGGAGGAGGTTCTAGGTTCATCCTCCGGGGTCACAGCATGAGCGTAAGGGACAATTCTACACTCTTTACAAAGACTTGAGGCGCCATCCGAATGACTTCTGTTGTCTGTCAGCCCAGAAGTTCGATAAACTTCTGGAGGAGGTGCGATCCGGAATTGAAGACAGCAATACTTACATGCATCGTGTATCTCAGCTGAGGAAAGACTCCCGGTGACCCAGAGGTAAGTAGGTAACACCCTGCCGTAAGTACACGGGCTGTTCTGTGTTTTTCATTCATTATTTTGTTCGGCAAACCTGGATTTTCTGCTGCAGAGAACCAATACTGTGCAGATGGCCACTTGTATCCTTGTTTTGTTGTTTGCGTTCCAAAGAATTATGTTATATTGTGACGTGTGAGAAAACCCCTATGAAGTGTCCTTTGCTCATAATATCTGTCCCCTCCCCCTTCTCCCGCAGGTTCTTGGCCGCTAGGAATTTCTTTGCTTCGCTGCAGTATGACTTTATTTTGGACTGCTCTACTATGTCTGGGATCTAGGAGACCAGTGATGTCTTTTGGCAGTGTCTGGTACCTTTGGTGATGGCTCCGCCCTCTTGTCTTGGTTCGACTTAGCTGAGGGATTTCTGGATATTGTGCAGTTTCTGAAGTGCATTAGGGTGCCGGACAGCAAACACATCCATGTTAGAAAGCTGCCCACTCAGGGTCCCAGTATTTCAATAACAAGCAATCCTTCTTGGTAGTGCTGTTGGTGGTTGCTGATAGTAATCATCGGTTTCTGCTTGTGGATATTGGGGTCTTTGGAAGTGCGGTGAATGCTCACATTTTCAGGGCTTCCAAATCGGTTGCCAAACAGCAGTCCCTGCCAGAACCACAAGTCCTTCCTGGCTCATTAGGGCCACCTGCCCCATTTCTTCTTGTAGCGGATGAGGGATTTGCACTGACAACTTCTGTCCTGCGCCCCTTTGCCTGCAGGTACATAGCCACCAGGAGGCGGGTCTTTAATTACCGTCTCACTCGTGCCAGGCGCTTCATGGAGTGTGCCATTGGGATTCTCACCAACAAGTGGAGAGTTTTCCACAGCACACTTCAGCTGAAACCTGACAACACGTGTGTGGTAATTAGAGCCTGCTGATTAGTTATTGTCGGGACAACAATGCTGGTTCAAATGCAGAAGAGGCGTAACCAACAACTCTCCCAGCGGAAGGTGTGGATGTCTCCACATTGCTCCCCGAGTTAGGGACATCTTCATGGTCTACTTTCTGAGACCTTGGCGAACAGTTCCATGGCAGATGGACTATGTGCGAGGAAGTAGATGAACTGATCTCTCCAAACAGCATCATTTTTTTAAGCCAACTGGGCTTCTCTTTTTGTTTGTAGCTAGATACTTATTGGCACGTGTTTAGACAGGGACTTACAAGACAATGAGGACCCTTGACATGGGTTGCGAGCTGAAAAAAAATTGGCAAACCTCTAACTCTTAATTTTTTTGTAATGTAGTGTGTCCCTTTAGGGACTTAGCCTATGTGTAGAAGTATGCCAAATAATCACATGTGCTTGTGCGCCTATGTTGTCACAATACATCCACTGGCACATAATGGGCCACCGTACTATGTACACATGCACCTGTTTACCACAGCAGATGAGTAAAGTTCTACAACGCACCTCGGGCAACAGAAATATGTTTATACCTCACAAAATTCAAAAGGATATTAATGTAATGTAGGAAAATAAAACGCATAGCAGACACCGCTAATGGAGCAAAAAGTCCAAAAAATTAAACTAATCTTTGAAATAGCTCTCCACCATGGAATGGAGGTGAAAGGCCTCAGACTGTGGTCCTCTGACAATCCCGCTACAGCCAGGTTGGGGGTGACTTTCCATCAAGAAGGAACGGATAGGAGGGGGACCGAGGGTGCTGGACATAATATGGCTGGTGGATATGAAACTGGCCATGGGTGGGCTGTGAAGAAGCCTGAGACCCATAGACAGTTTCATAGGGCCTATATCTGGGGTAATGGGGTTGGGGAGGTGCAAGCAAGTGCGCTGTAGGCACAGAGTGCCACCTGTTTTGGTTGTGCCTCAAGCAATCCAGGGCTACAAAGTACTCATCCATCTTGTAAGGTGACAAGGCGGTCCTGGGCCAGACTGCAGCAGCATAGATCGGCCCAATCAGCAATCCAGAAAACCAGGAATCGGATTTGGCCCTCGACCCTGCTGTGTGGTGGCTGCAGTTTATGTAATGTCAGCCAAGATTTAAGGCTGCCCAGATCTTTAAGGACCTGCGGTACCTCCCTTAGTATGTGCCGAGGAGATGCCCAGTCAGCCTGTGAGGACTCCCCTTCATCCTCCTTGTCGGGAAAGTTATCCAATAACCCAGTGTTCCCCAACTCCAGTCCTCAGGGACCCCCAACAGGTCATGTTTGCAGGATCTCCTTAGTATCACACCGGTGATGTCATTATTGTCGGTCCTCAGACATTGCCACAGGTGTTCTTACCATAGGATATCCTGAAAACCTGACCTGTTGGTGGTCCCTGAGGACTGGAGTTGGGGACCCCTGCAATAACCTAATGGTTGGAAGGGAAAAAAAAAACTATTTTTACAGCGGTCCTTACGGCGTTGGATGCATTCCAGCTCCGTTCTCCACAGGTGGCAGATAGAGGTCCTGACGATTAGTTCAACAATGTTTATTATCCAGGGAGGACATAAAGTCTCTCTGGAATTTTAAAAATGTTGCAGGACATCTACAGCATATTTCTGTGGGACTGTATGGGACATATAAAGGTCCAGAATGGGCGAGGCTAGTTTTAGTAGCCGGAGCCAGTTAGAGCAGCAAAAAGCCCAGCAAACCAGCAGGACGTTGCAGTGATGTAAAAAAATCTATTGCCAAAATGGCGCATTTGCCTAGGACACATTATGATACATAGTGTTTATCACACAAAGCACAGTGTACAAAGGCCAAACATAACACAGAACCACCATTAAAGCTATATACTTATGGGGGCATCCTCTGTAGAAAACTGAGGATGTGCGACTAGCACTAGGGATGCTTGGTGCGGGCAGCGGAGCCACTCCGACCTTAGGAGCCATGTTCCCTCTGAAATCGGTCCCTGGCTGACTGCCAGCTCGTCTTCATATCCAATACTATTTTGTTTATTTATTGATTTTTAATACAAAATAACACAAAAAACAATGGATTAATAAAATATAAAGACTGCAGGCAAGATGAACACCGCAAGCGATGCTATGAAATACCTGCTTGTCACTTTTTCAACCTGCTCTCTACTGCTGGTCTGTAGGGGGCGTCCTGAGCCCGGTCACCTTGTGTGCCCCATCCACTGGTCCCAACACCTCCTAACAGTCTGGTCAGACGCTCCTCTCTACTGGTGGTCTGTAGGGGGGTCCTGAGCCCGGTCACCTTGTGTGCCCTCACATCCACTGGTCCCAACACCTCCTAACAGTCTGGTCAGACGCTCCTCTCTACTGGTGGTCTGTAGGGGGGTCCTGAGCCCGGTCACCTTGTGTGCCCCCATCCACTGGTCCCAACACCTCCTAACAGTCTGGTCAGACGCTTCTCTCTGCAGGTGGTCTGTAGGGGGCATCCTGAGCCCGGTCACCTTGTGTGTGTGCCCTCGGTCCCAACACCCCCTAACAGTCTGGTCAGACGCTCCTCCCTACTGGTGGCCTGTAGGGGGCGCCCTGAGCCCGGTCACCTTGTGTGCCCGCATCTGCTGGTCCCAACACCTCCTAACAGTCTGGTCAGAGCGGCCCGGTGGGGGACAATTTATCGATACGACCATCTAGCTTCTCCCATCCCAATAATGCGCCCCCTTCTGGTAACGGGGTGAAATCTCTTCTCTGCGTCGTAGAGGCGTCTACTGGCCAACAAGATCTACAAGCAGAAGAAGAGGTCACTGCAGACAAAGAGCCTCCGAGAGCCTCTTATAGACCAAGGGGGAACCACTTTTAGGGCCTCCGGTGACAAGACCGTTCATCTAATCACAACACAACTCTCATCATATCTGCCAGAGATGGAACCGCAGGACGGGGTCTGCAGCAAACCACAACTTCTGGGGCTGCAGTGTGGTTTTTATAAAGAGTGTAGTAGTAAAGCTTTCATTCCCGCAAGGCAACAATTCTGTTTGCTTTCCTAGTCCTGCATTCAAATACTCTAGTTGGGACCCCCTGGCATCCAGCACCTGGTGCCCATGCTGTGCCAGACCCCTGTAGCTAAGCCCAGCAGCACACAATGCACTTGACTGGCAGTGATAAATGGCTCATCTGCGGCTGCCCCTCATGGGACCCTTTATGACCGTACAAATTAAAGCGTTCGACCATCCCCAGGTGGGCCAGTATGACCCAGCCTGATGGCAGTCGCTATAATGCCCAGACATTATGTACTGCGGGCAGCACTCAATCATTACAATGAACTGTGACGGTGACCAAATGAATCGAGACCCCATGTATAAGGTGCTTAAAATTGTGATTAGACTTAAGATCCCACTAAGCAGGTCTAGCAGGTGCGGCTTCTCAGGAAACACATTATTATCCAGAGGAAACAGCCAGCGAGCAGATGGCAGAACCCGGCATCCTAATGAAACAGAATAGAGCAAAATGTTCGCGCCGCGCCGTAGTGAGAATTCCTAGCAGCACGATTCATGCTCTGAATGCTTATACCGCCAGTCCTGCCAGGCTGGGGCTGAGCCCGAGCAGACATGGCAGGAATATAAATGTGTGCCATGCTGCCATCACACATCCTGCCTGTCGGTTAACCCCTTCCCGCCCCAGGGCGTAAATGTATGTCCGGGCTGGGAAGGGGTTCCTGCAACTGGGCGTCCGATTATGTACTATAGATGGCACATGCTCTGAAGCTGAGCCCCCGCTATCCTCAGCGGAACTGGGTGTGACCGACAGCCGGCCTCCTGCTGCAATAGCGGGGATCGATGTGGATCATGACATGTAAAAGATTCACAGAGGGAGCGCGCTCCCTGAGTGACGTCAGCCAATGAGTTCCTGTGGCAAATGAACACCAATCAATGACATCCGGGTCTGCCGTGGCCTCTGATCACTATGATAAGTGATAATATATTGCAGTGTATTATCAGAGTGAGCAGAGCATCACAGGTTCAAGTCCCCACAGGGACAACTAAAATAACAAAAGAAAAGTACAAATATAGCTGAAACCCCTTCTTTGTGCGCTTTACCTAAATAAATTCAAAAATCCACATGTTTAGTATGGTTGCATATAAAGACCCGTACAATAAGCTGAAGACACCTTTTATCCTGCACACCAATCGCTATCTATATATATATATTTATTACTGGAGACAAAATGCTTTTTTGGTTCATTTTGCCTCCTAAAAAAATGCTATAAAAGTGATTCAAGAAATATATACCCTAATGGTAAAGACTACAGCTTGTCACACAGAAAGCAGCCCCACAGAGCTCCGTCCACGGAAAAATAAAATACTTCTGGGACTTTGAATACAGGGATGCAGGAAAACAATATATATATTTTTTTTTTTTAAAAAAAGGTATTTTTTTGTGAAAAAGTGGAAAAGACTAGAAAAATATATAATTTTGTTATTATAATTGTACCGATCCACAGAAAAAATGTATCATTTTATTTATGCTGCATGATTAATGCAGGGCTCACCCAGGTGTATGATTGCCACGTATTATCCATGCGCCGTACGCCCGTGGTAACTTGTAGGCATTCAATTACATTGCCTTACTCAGATCCACTCACATTAGCGCGTCGGAATTGCACAGTATGCCAGCTCAAAAAAGAACGCAGCATGTTCTATTTTGCCGCGTATATACGCACAATACTGCCCATTGTTCTCTATAGGCATGAACATACGGGCACCCATGTGCAATAAACAAAAGAAACACAGGGGTGCCTGACAGTGTGGGTGAGATACGCTGCCATGCGCAGTACAATTTTGCCGCCATACGTGGCAGTACGCCGGGTCGCTGTTAACCCAGCATGAGCCCGGCCTAAGACTGTAAGAAAACACATTGGCAGAATTTGTGTTTTCTCTCCTGTTTCACACAAAAATGTAATAAAAGTTTTATAATACGTTATATGCACGCAAAAATGGTGCCAAAAACCCCTCCAGCTCGCTGCAGAAACAAGCGTCCTCCAGCCGTGTCATCGAGAACATGCAAAGTTATGGCTTTTGAAAAGTGGAGATGAAAATGCCCCCCAACAATCATCGTGGCCTTAGATCCAAATTGGGCCTCGTCACTAAGGGGTTAAAGAGTAATTCCATGGAAAATAATGTCTACTTACCTGGTGAAGAGATGACGACCCCCAACAGTCCTTGTTATAGTGCCCAGTGGGTGTCATCCAGCCACATATCTGCCCACAGGCCAGAGACCTCCAAGGGAGCCGGTATTGGCAAGCTTTGGGGGGTCTACCTGGGCAGAGCTAAGATGCCACATGCCAATGTTGGGAGGTAAGTAGGGCTAAAAATCACAAGTCCATCAGTTCTTATCCTGAAGTGAGATTACTGTTGCTTCTGTTTATTTGGGCACTGAATGGCAGCGTTCTGTGGATACCGAAGGAGGGTATTATAGAGACACTGAATTACACCTAGCAGCGTTGGACTCCTTTGGCCTTCAGATCCGCAGCAGTTTGTCGCGGTGTAGATGGCACTTGGTGATAAAATCGTCCTGCAGGAATAACGGCCCCTGCGGACAGAAAGCTTCTTGTAGTCCCTACAGATTAGACAGCGGTGCTGACATGTTCTGACCGGCTGGCAGGAAGGGGTCAGCGATTCATGCTGCTTGTGCCAAATTCTGACCTCCCATCAGCAACAGAAATCTGGACCCATCTGACCAGTGTTAGTGCAAACCAATGTTTGCTATACAATATGCGATTTGGGGTCCAAATTAAATTGTTTAGAGGAAAGCTGAGCTCAGGAGACTAACATCAAATCACACAGCATGGGGTGTGACCCAAAGTAATCTGTTTATTGAGTGACAAGCGGCCCTTTATAGGGGGACACGTTCAATTATAATAATTCACATTCATTGGTTACCATTGGTCAAAGAGCATAAACAATACATAAATTTACCAGATAAAGGATTTAACACCTAAAACGCCAACCAGACGCCCGCAGGCGCAGAGCCGACCATACAGGGTTAACTTCCTGCAATAGTAAATGTAAACAATAATAAGATGTTTACATAGAATGTTTCTGATCATATGTAAACATATCAGTCTAAAGGCCATATAACTATCTTCTGGAGCAAAAGCCTTAGTGATTCACCCAAGACTTATTAAAGAACCATTTAATATCCATAAATCCTTCAGAAGAGGACAAGTGAATACAGTGAGAAGAGACAGAGAAGATGCTGCAGGCTACAGAATGGCTA